>NC_086202.1:3565000-3865000 GCF_035770615.1 Melospiza melodia melodia
CCTTCCCTTCTGGCACTGTGTTATTTTCAGCTTTCTGAAGCAACTGTAGCCCAGTGTGCTAACAGGAGGTGATGACAGCTTGGGAGGTAGGGCCCGTGCTGCTGACAGCTTGTAGTGTTACACCTTTTTGGGGAAATTGTGGCAATCACCTGGCAGGGTGAGGGGAAAAAAGAAAATAAAGGTGTTTGAGCCAAAGCTGTGATCCCCCCAGTGATCACAGTCCTGCTGATGTTTGTTCTGGTAGAGCCACCACGTTTGCAGGGATGTGTTTTGGGAAGAGCTCACAGCTGGGTGTTTCAGCATGGGAAAATCAGACAGGGGAACGTTGCTGAGGGATTTCTCCAGCTTGTTGTTGGGGCTCTGCATCCAACAGCCCCATCCCTGATGGGGAGGGAAAACCTGAGGAGAAGGATGGATGTGAGGGGTGAGTGGCTTCCTGCAACCTTCTCTGATTGTAGCCTTGGTCCCTGCACAGTGTGGAGCGTCACAAGACCCTGTGGGAAGGAGAAATAGCCTCAGTTTGCTCACCAGTTGATCTGGAGCAACCCTGCACCTTATTCCAAGTGACCAAGAATTTCTTATTTATGTATTTTTAGATGATTTTTCAACTACTTCCACTAGCAACACCTCATTTTCTCTCTGAGGGCTTGCCCAGCGTGCTGGATTAAGGCAGCTTTGGGAAGGGTTTGGGGAAGAAAAACCAGCACCTCAAATGGTCAAAAATGGGTCCTTGTGGTCAGTAAATGTGGTTTTGGTGTAAGGTGCATTACAGGTGCTTGCTGGGTGAAGTCAGGATGGCCAGAAACATCTCTCAAAATCCATCTGTGCTGGATTCCCCCAGTTTTCCTGTGAGCAGCAGGATTTGGGGTGCCTGATACCCCTTTTAGTCTGGCACTGGACTCCAAGGTTGTGGAGAGGCTCAAAGGGGCCCAGAACTGCCTGGCCATGGGGAACAATCACCACATTGTGCCACCAAACCTGCTCTTTGCTGGCTTCAATAGAGGACTTGACTGCCTGGTTTCTCCAGCTCAGCACCTCAGCACGTGCTAAATTCACCCCATCAATAAAAAATGAGCAAAGAACTCTGGAAGGGCTGCAGACAGACAGTGCATTGATGGTGGAGGCTGATCCACCACTGCTGGAATCCACCCATGGAATGCTGGCTTGGTGATCACCATCCTGGGGGGACCCCAGCCACTGGCAAGGTGAGCTGTGGCATTTTTTTGGCAGACAATACTGTGAAAACTTGCTTTCTGAGCTGTCAAACCTGCCTCAGGGGGAGCATCTCTGCCCAGAGAGCACCTTCTGCATGTGGCCTTCCTCCACCAGCAGCTGCTGCAGCACCAGGACCAGAATCAGAAGGGGTTTTCCATCCTCTTGCATTCCCTTGGAATGACTCCAAGGGTTGCAGTGTGTGTGGATTTGAGCAGGGAAAATGAGCCTGTTGGCTTGGTTGCCCAAGTCCCATAAAATGCAAAATTTCCCTGGAAGTCAAATAACTTCATGGCTGTTCCCTGAGATGTTGTCCGAGCTTGGAAATGTTTTTCTTTTGGATGGGAAGCATGTGCTGTCAGTGTGTTGAGTTACTCTCCAGTCTTCATCCTCCTTCATCCACCACCACAGGAATCACTCATCTCCTCTCCCACCCTCTGAGAATGCTCTATCCCACCTGTAGCAGCCCAGCATGTCCATACCTGGGTACCAAATCCTGGGAAGGGCCTGATCCAGGAGATGAGCTCGATTAAGAAGGAAAAAAATTAACATTCCCAAAAGTGCCAGAGTTTTGTTTGTAGAAGGGATTTGCACTTCTGAGAGGGCTGTTGACTTTCAGGAGACCTAGGCTGTTCAAATGCCTAAATCACTGTTGGAAATATGCTTGCAAATTTTGTGAAGTGCTTAGAAAATATTTCTACTATGTCCTTGGGCCTTCTGCAGTGGTAATTATGAGTTGTCCATTAACCACAGTGTGCAGCTCTCTGCTTGAAGCTGCTGCATGCTCAGCACCCAGAAGACAGAGGCATGGTTGGGATTAAAAAAAAATATGACCAGGATGATGTGAAGGCTGGGTGCAATTGCATACTTAGAGAACAAATGTCCTTTTTTTCACACGGCCTTGGGGTTTGTGGGTTTTTGAAGGTTTCAGAGACCGAAGGCCATATGAAATGAAGCTTCCCCCAGCTTGGGCAGTGGCCAACTCCTCCTGGGGCAGCAGGAACTTCTCTGTTTAGATAGAGCAGCCTCTGCAATGACTCTTTTTACCATGTGCATGGGGTAGAGGAGCACCCAAAGCCACTGGTCCATGGGTCCAACTCAGCACAAGGCCCTTTGATTTGTAAAGAACTGATTGGAGTGTGATGCAGAGCCCCTGCATCTCCCTTAGGGTCTCTGTAAATGGGTGACATTTGTTTACAGCCTGGGGTAATTTGTTGTGGTGGAGTTTCTCCCAGCTCACCTGGATTTGAATGAAAAAACCTTCAAGCAAACGTGCCTAATTCCTTGGGAATGCCAGTGGGGATGCTTCGGAGCAAGGTTGTGTCTCAGGCTGTGTGTTTGATCCTGAATTGGGCCAGCCAGAGCAGATAGAGGCAGTAGCCCTGTCACTCTGTGTCACCAATGCTTTGTTGGGTACTGAAGTTCTCCTGGCTCCCTCAGCTACTCCTGGTGCTCCAGATCCTTCCCTTGCTCCATTCCTCCCTCTGGATACTCTCCTGCCCCTCTTTCTTGTAATGAAAAACTGACTGGTAACAGATGAACATTTCTAGCTAGTGACGGGGCTGCCTTCCTCCCAGGGATTTATGGAATTCCCATTCAGGCCTATCCCATGGGTTGTGTCCAGAACAAATGTCTGAGAAGTGAACGCTCCATCACTCACTGGCTTGGTGAGAGGCTCCACAAGCTGCTGAGATCCTCCTCAGCCTCCTCCTGCTCAGAGCACACACTCTGCCACTGGCATGGCCTCGTGATTTCCATTGACACTCAGTCATGAGGGTTTAGTTTGTTCTTTTAAAAACCAGCCCAGGCTAAAGGCATTCCCTGGCAGGTGAGCACGCTCGTGGCCAGGCTGCATCCCTGGGAGGCTCTGCGTGCTCTGCTCCAGAGGGTTTGGAATGCCTGCATGCTGCTTGTCATTCTCAGAGCTTGAAACTGTTTAGAAGGCGTGACAGTGCATAAACTGAATCAGGTTTCTGGCCAAGGTAACCAGGCATGGAGACTCGGGGAACAGACAACTGTGCTCGCCTGGTCTTTAATGAGGGGAACAGGAACAGACATGAGCCATCGCAGAGGAGGGTTTAGCAGGATATAAGCTTTCAGCTATTGAAAGAAAGTGCTGAAGTTTTTCTTGGTTAATAAGGGGAGTTATTGGAAATGTTCTTTCATTTTTGGTGAGCTCTGTTCTGCCTCACAATTGGAACTGGGCGATGCATAGGGTGGAGATGGTGATGGGACCCATCCAGAGCAGGCTGGGGGTGGTTTTGATCCTGTTGCTTTTTGCAGGGGCAGGGGGCCCACAGGACCTGCCATGGATGGGGAGATGGAGTGTTGCAGCATCTCTCCATCTCCTGAGGACCTGCTGAGTGTTCCTGGTGCTCTGCTTGTTTTTTGTTGGGCTGAGGGAGCTCGGGTTTGGGGTCGGGAACACTCCTGGCTCATCAGGTTATCGGACCGGATTATCTCGGTCTCCACCTCAGCTGCCTCTCTCCCCTTCCTCTGCAGAACCGCCAGACTTTCAACAGCCTCACCTGCCTCAGCAGCACGGCCGAGGACGGCTCCCAGCGGCTGCCGGGCCCTCAGACATGGGCGGCAGCGCCCGAGGTGATGCCGGGCCGGACCCCGGCCTGCACCCCGGTCCCGGAGCCGGCCCGGGCCCGGCCCTGTGAGCACCGCGCCAGCAGGGACGACCTGTCCTGTGAGGAGGAGGAGGAGGGCACGGCCAAGGAGGAGCACAGGGCGGCATGGAGGAGCACCGAGAGCCTCTTCCAGCTGGATGGCGAGCTAGACATCGAGCAGATCGAGAACAACTGAGGAGGGAGCAGCTCTGCCCGCCCTGGGCTCTGTGGGCTGCCAGCAGGGCCAGGGAGGGCTCCTGGCTGGCGGCGAGTTTGTGGGATCCTGTCACTGCTCCCCTCCTGCCAGCTGGAGGGGACCAAGCAGCTTTGCCAAAATTTCATCAGGTATTTAGAGGAACTCGTGTGCATGCGTGTGTAAATCTTGAAATTCTTTGTAACTACTGTAGCCAGAGATCAGCCAGGCCGAGGAAAGTGCCTGTCTCACGGGGAAACCAGGCACAGGGATCGCCAAAAAACTCAGAATCCATGAGAAAATGGCTTTTGCCAGGATAGGGGTGGAGTGATGGAGCTGGCCATGCTCCCACAGATTCCACCTGTGCTAGTTCAGAAAGGAGAAACCACCACCCCTGGGGCTGGAGAAAGGGGGACAAAGCAGAATATTGAGATTTGCAAAGTGAGCACTGGCTGGTGGCACCGGGGTGGCCACGGTTCCTTTCCTCCGGCCACATCCCCTGTGGCCCCAGCACCCCCTCGCCCCCCATGTCCCTGGCAGTGCTGTGAGGAGGAAATCACAAGTGAAGTGTTTTGCTTAAATTTAATAATGGCAAGAGCTGGATTTTTACTCCTTTATTTTTAGTTTTCCTTTTCCTGATGAGGAATTAAACAGATCCCTGGCCCATGTGGGGCGGCATCCGCAGCAGCGCTTGCTGGGCGCTGAACGGGGATGCTCAAATGCCTTCCTTCCCTATTTTTTTCCTTCCAAGCCCCCCTCTCTCAACTCTTTTGGGAAAAAAACCCTACTCAGGCTCTGTGCCACCCTCATTTGGGTTCCCAACACCCTGTTTTGAGCAGGGCTGGGCTGTTTACCCATTTACCAGCAGCTGTGCCCACTTTGATACCCAGGGCATGGCTGCCACCATTTTTTTTGGCTTTACTGTGAAGGGCTGCCTGCCCGAGGCATGTTGTGGAGGGGTTACTTGACAAAGTCAGCTGGAAAAAGGCTGAAAATCCAGGTAGCAGCACTGAAAGCTTTTCCTCTTCCTGTGCCTTTTTAAAGCACAGGTAAAGTGGTGACCATTATGTTTGTACGATATGAATTTTCTTTGCTACAAATAAGCTGTCCAGTTGCTAACAGGTTTAGAAGGACACATATTTCTTTTTTCTCCCTCTGGTGTTTTTTTTTTTTGTTTTTGTTTTTTTTTTTTTTTTTTTTATTATTTGTTTGTTTGTTGAAAGCTCTAGGAAAGCTGTACAAATATCTTCCAGCATCTTCTGGATTCCTTCTGCTGGTTCCTTCAAGCTCAGGGGTCACTTCCTGAGCTTTGCAAACCTGAGAAAGGAAAAAAATCATTGATACCAAGAGCAGCTGAAGACAGGACATTTTTAATGGGGTTCAGCAGCCCCACTGGCAATGCCTTGAGGGTCCATAACTCAGAAAGGCAGAGAGCTGCTGGTACAGGTTTCATTCATCATTTCTGGTTATGTTAGTGCACTTTTTTCCACAGTGGTTTGGGATGTGTGTGGCATCTCCCACCACAGTGGAACCCATTGTTTGTTACCCCTGTCCTGGCACTGCTGAGGTTTTGCTGGTGGCTGTGGCTGTGCCCACTCCCTCCAGGCAAGCAGGACAAACCCCAGATATCCAGGGAGGGGATGACAGGGATGTCTTTTCATTTTGGAGAACCCTCCAGCTCTTTTAAAGTGTCACTTTATGCATCACTTAGAAAAAAATATATCCTGGGTTAATTTTTCTCCCTCCTGTTGTGGATGGTCCAGCCACGCCAGTGTTTTCCCGGGCTGCTGCCCCTCTGTCTGTGCCCCTGCAGTGGCACCCTCACAGCAAAGTTCTTGGCTTTGAGTCTTCCTGATGCTCCCTCCATCCCTCCCTCCCTCCCCACCACTGACAGGTCCTGGTCTGGGGGCACACAGCTCCTGCTGGCCACAGGCACCTCCTCAGCTGAGCAACAAAGGGCAAATCCACCCAAACCCACATCCAGCCACCACCTGGGCTCTCACCTGGGCATCCCCAGGGCTGGAATTCCTAAGGGCTTCTGTTTTCTTTCCAAGGGCTGCTCCTGGTGCCACGCTAATCCCCAGAGTGGGAAGGTGGCCAAGGGACCACGGCCCAGCTGTCCTGGACCTGGTGGCCGACGGGCCACGGCGCAGCTGTCCTGGACGTAGCCGTAGCATTCAGTTTACATTCAGCACAACCCGTTTGCCTTACTAAAAATGCTTCTCCAATGAGTCATGGCCTTAGACTGGGCACGTTGGCGTAGGCACAGACTACAGTTAGCGACAGTTTTGAGGCCACAGTGGTGTTCTGTTGGGTATTTCTTGTTGGGTTTGTATGATTTCATGTACTTATTCTCAGTTTAAGAAAGCCTTACTTTTTACTTTTTTTTTTCTCTCTCTCTCTCTGTAGAGGTAAAACATTTGTGGATTTATATATATATAAATATATATATATAAATAAAGTAATTAAAATATTAAATATAATATAGTATGTGCCTCAGATTCAGGGGACATCCTGTTGATTGTAAAGTCAGAAGTGGCGTTGCTCCCCTGGTGTCAGGAGATCTGTCCCCTAGGCAGTGGGAGAGCAGGGCATCCCCTGGGGGTCTTGCTCTTGGTTTGTAAAGGATTTCACCTATTAGATGTTTTGGGAGCCCCCCAAACCCCTGCCGGCTGCCAGAATGTGATACTAAAGTAATATGCAGACAAGGGATGCTATTCCTTGCTAGGTAGCTAAAATAGGTTCATTATTGTGAAGGGACTCAGTGGCTTGTCCAAGGTGTGACCCAGTCTGGGCAGCAGCTGTTTTGGGATGACACCAAAGCTGTGGCAGCAGCAATAAAGGTTCTTCATCCTGAAAAAAAAATAGGATTTTAACACAGAAAGTCTTAGCAGGCACACGGGAGTTTTGCTGTGTGTTTTGCAGATGTAGCTCTTTGAGCCTGTCCTATGAAAGAGTACATGAAAAAAAGAGAAACCAACGAAAAGAAGTGTTTGTAAAATAGATTGTAATTTTTCCACGTGCTAGCATAGCCTGTTTGGCCAATAAAATTGTGTTTCAAGTGCATTGTTTAAAGCTCCTGGCTGCCCAGGCAAACAGACTGACGTAGGATGTTCTAGGATTGTAGCAGTGCTTTGCGGCGTGTGTGGGTTCCGTGTTCGAGAAAGAAAAAGAAGAGGATGGCCAAATAAAAACAAAAAAATACACAAAACAAAACAAAACAAACCAGAAAGATGGGAAGAAGAATAAAAACAAAGCCTTCTGAAGCTATGACCTGTAGTAGCCAAGTCTCGCTGGCAATTGCACAAGCGCCGCGGGCCGAGCGTGTCCCGGGAGGGGCTGCCCAGGTGTGCCCTCCCCGGGCGGGCCAGGAGGCTGCTCCTGCCCCCTCCATGACTTGATTGCACTAGAGCAGCTCAATCTCAGGAAATTGCTTGTTACTTTTACTGTGTAAATAAAGCTTCCTGGTTCAATAAGCCGTGTCTGGCCTCTCCGTGCTGTCCTCGTGGCCGGGTGCGGCCGTGGGGTTGGGGACATGGGGACGTCACTGACCTTCAGGGTTGTGGCACTGGTTGGTGTTTGATGGGACTGGAGTTTGATGGAGACCCCTCCTCTCCTCTGCTGGCTGCAGCTCCTTGACATCTCCATAGATGCTGGGAAGGGATGTCCCAAAAAATGGGTGGGGGTCAGGAAAGCCTTCAACCAGGAGCCTCCCTTGGGGTGTCTGTGGAGGAAGGGTGTCCCAGCCATGGGGTGCACAAGAAAATGGACATTTTGTGAGATTCACATGCAGACAGACACTCTGCACTCTCCCCACGGCAGGGGGACATCTCCCGTACCTCCTCCCCAGGTTGATGAGAAAATGGACATTTTGTGAGATTCACATGCAGACAGATACTCTGCACCCTCCCCATGGTGAGGGGACATCTCCCATGCCTCCTCCCTCCCCAGGTTGCATGAGAAAATGGACATTTTGTGAGATTCACATGCAGACAGACACTCTGCACCCTCCCCATGGTGAGGGGACATCTCCCATGCCTCCCCCCCAGCCTGTCATTGAGCTGTAACACAGCCAAAGACACAAACAACAAAATGCAAACTGAAGTGCCAAGTAGCACCTCCTTCTTTGTGTTTGAGGACAAACATAATATCCTGCCTCTTAAAATCTAAACTCAAATCTAAACTCAGAGCCCACAGCAGGCCAAGGGCACATGGGGGTGTTAAAGAAGTTCTTGGGGAAACAGGGCAGTATCTCCCTGCAGCCTTTGCAACCCAAAAAGGAAAACGGCTGCACTTCCTCCAGCAGGCAGTGTAAAACTTTCATGACAGATGGCAGGATGTTTATCTGCCTAAACTTAATCAGATTGAAGTGATAGGCTTAGTATAATAGAACAAAAAAGGAAGAATTAGGGGTTAAAAAATTCTCAGTGATCCATCACAGCCTGAATGTTTGACCAGGGTTTCCAGCATCCTTCCATGTGTGTGGATGCTGACAGTGCCATACACTTTGGCTGAACCACTACCCAGAGGACAGAAGATGCAAAAACAGACCCAAAAAATTGCACTAAGGTCATTTTCCCAGATGTAGTTTATTTTATTAGAACTTAATTCCCAGCCCCCTTTCCCCTGCTGTCCCCAAGGGGTGCTATGCAGCTCCAGGGCCAGCTGGTAGCTCTGAAAAACAAGTGTTCCAACACTCCAGAAACAGGCAGCATCATTTTGGTGTCCTTCAGTGAGTGGGGTCATCTTCAGCTGTTGGGACTGCTGGAAACAGAGCTGGAATTATCCTTTACCTCCTGCTTGCAGATGCAGAGAGCAGCGGCTGAATGCAGTGGCCAGCACATGGATATATATTAAATATATGTAACACAAACATAATTACATGATTTCCATGGTCCCCTGGAGATCTGGGGCAGGTTGAAGCCCAAATACTCTATCCCAAAGCCCAAGAGTGTACAGAACTGCTGATATGTTGATTAAAAGTGGACTTCTGCCTCTACAAGGTGACCCTTGCAAACACTACCACATGTCAGTGAGGGTGGGCAGAGGACTTGATGGAATAACCTCTAATATTTTAATTTTTTGACCCATCTTGAGGCCCTTCCATGCTCTTGCCAGGTGCAGCATGGCCAGGTGTTCCCACACATGCTGCAACAGCTGCACTGCAAAACTGACAGGGGGAGAAACCAAAATCCCAGGGGAAGGGCTGCAGTGCCTGGAGGCAGGGAGCAGCTCCTTTTAGAAATCCTTATTTTGATTAAGAAAAAAAGGCAAATCTCATGCCTGTCCTGGCAGCAGGAGGGGGCTGAGCTGGAGCTGAGCTGCAGCAGCAGATTCTCAGCAGGCCTGTGGGGCAGGATCAGGCTCAGGGGATGTTCAATGAGAATCCTGGAATCCCTCAATGGTTTGGGCTGGAAGGGACTTTAAAGCTCATCCTACTCCACCCCTGCCATGGGCAGAGACACCTTCCACTGTCCCAGGCTGCTCCCAGCCCCATCCAACCTGGCCTTGGGCACTGCCAGGAATGAAGCAGCCACAGCTTCTCTGGGCAAACTGCGCCAGGGTCTCCCCACCCTCACAGGGAGCAATTTCTTCCCAATATCCAATCTAAACCTGCCCTTTTGAAGCTGTTCCCCCTTGTTGTATCACTACATGCCCTTGTGAAAAGTCCATTTTCAGCTGGAGCTGTGTCCGACTCAGCTCTGACAGCTCAGGGACTGCACATCCAGGATTTTAATGGGGAGAGGCAGGAAACCCACACCCCCTCCCACACAGGCTGCTCACAAACCCCCCCCTGCAGAGGGAAGGCAGACACCATCAGTCCCATGGCCTTTTCCAGATTTTCCAGGCAGGGAAAAGCATTTCAGGTCCTGTAAACACCTCTGCCAGTGCTGACCCAACTGAACACAATGACAAACTAGGCCAGATCCAAAGGACAGGGTTTATTCCTGACAGGATGGGGCAGATATTCCCTAATGTGTTATTGATTCCTGTGCCCCCTCCTGGGGCTGCTCCAGACAGGCTGGTCCCGGCAGAACCACAGCTCCTGCATTGCCAAGGCACGTGGGGCTGTCCCCTCCACAGGGCTTTTGTGCCACCTGAGGCACACACAGGAGCTTGGTGGCCTCCATCAGCCCCCAAGGACATCCCCCATCCCACACAGGGGCCCCAAAAGGCACAGGACATGGGGGTTAAACAGGTAAATCCATTCAGGAGGGGGTGCCCAGGCCCCCTGTTTCCCACCTCCCCAATGTGAGCAAAGATCAAAAGGGGGGACAGCCCCCAGCATCACCCAGAGGAGGCTGAGGCCCCTCACAGGCACCAAGGGCAGGGCATTCAAGACTTGCCAGAGGACAGCAGGCTTGGTGTTCCCTTGGGTGGGAGGTCAGGAGATCATTTTAGTACCATTATGTGAAATATTTCAGAAGGTGGGTGCCCACCACCCTGGACAAGGCTGGGCTGGGTTCATTCAGGTGAGATGGAGGTGGGAGAGGATGAAGTGGATCCATGGAGGGGCTGCATGTGAGGGCTCCTGCTGGGATTTACATCTCCTGCAGGATGATGTCCACAGCCTCAGCCAGGTTGTTCACGTAGGCATCAGGCTTCACCTCGGGGTGGTTTTCATCGGAAGGCCTGGAAGGAGACAGAGGGGCACAGCTGAGCAAGGGCAGGATCCCAAAGAGCCCCCATGGCCCTGGTGATCCTGCTGCCCACAGAGCCCAGGCAGAGCCAATGGAGCACCCCTGAGGTTCACAGAATTCATAGAATTTCTGGGTTGGAAGAGACCTTCAAGATCATCGAGTCCAGCCCACCCCCAACACCCCAACTCAACCCTGGCCCCCAGTGCCACATCCAGGCTCTGTTAAACACACCCAGGGATGGGGACTGCACCACCTCCCCGGGCAGCCATTCCACAACTTTATCACTCTATTTCCTGCTATCCAACCTGTATTTCCCTTGAGGCTGTGTGCTCTGGCTGTGTCAGTGCTGCTGCAGACAGAGCCCAGCCCCAGCTGAGCACAGGCACCTTTCAGGAGCTGCAGAGTGATGGGGGCAGCCCTGAGTCTCCTTTTCTTCAGGCTGAGCCCCCCCAGCTCCCTCAGGGGTTCCTCACAGGGTTTTTGTTCCCAGACCTGTGCCCTCACCAGTGCCAGGGACAGGGGCACAATGACCTCCCTGCTCCTCTGGCCACACCATTCCTGACTCACATTCCTCCCTCTTCTGTTTGTTTTTCCCCTTTCTCTCTCCCACACCCAGGTCTTTCCCACATGCCCAGGTGGATCCAATGTCCTTTGTGCAAATGAGCTCGGCAAAACTTTGCAAAACCTCAATGGGAAGAGAATTTCCAATTAGTTAATTAACTAATCCAAGTGAATGCACTGCATTTTACAAGGCACTTCTTCATCCAGGCAATAGCAGCACCAGGCAGGGATTGCTGTAAGGACACCTCACTGCAAGCCTGGGACCCTACAAAATTACAAATAATTATTCTCCTATGGCTTTTATCCAGAAATAGGCAGAGAAAAGAACTATTCCCTTTCAACCTAGAGACACAGAAAGTCTTCCTGAAAAGGAAGGTTCTGCCAGGGTTTAATTTTGCAGGACCACCATCTCCTGCAAACCCAGCAATGCTGGTTTGAAATACCGCCAGAAGAAGGCTCATTCTCACCCTCCACCAAGTCAGCACCCCAAAGCAGAGTGACTTGAAGCCATTTTTTGCCAATACTTAATTAGCAGCGCTGGCCTAACAAGGCACAGCTGCACAATCCCATTTTGCTGATTTAGCAGCACTGCTGCTGGGGAGGGGGCAGATGTGGGAGGCAGAAATTTTCCAAACCTCGTGGTCCTGTTATGGCTCTTGGGCTGAGAAACCCAACAGCTGCTGAAGGGGAAACATATGTACTTTATACACTTAATGACCTTCCTTTGGGAGAGAGATGGGAGCCCAAATGTCCACCTCCCACCTCTCCTGCTCCCTGGGAAGGGCAAACCTTTATTTAGCACAGCCTCTCCGTGGGGAAGATGTATTTCCCACCGGATGCAGGGGAGGCACAGAGATGATTATTATTATTATTAATGATGTGCAGGATTTGGTGAGCACTTGTCTGTACAAGCACCAAATCACTTCTTCTGTCCCAGCACTGAAGCTCCCCAGGGCTGTTTCCTTCCTGCTCTTTTCTCAGCAGTGCTCCTCAGCCCGTGAGCTCCTCACAAAGGCATGGCCTCTTTTGGAAGCCCACACTGTGTGCTTGAGGCTCTGCTTGCTGCAAAGCTGGGCTATGAACCAGAAAAAATGAAATATTTTTGTATTTTCAGCGATATTCACCTTTCCTTGTGTCACCTGCAAAGCCATGCCCAGCACCAGGCTCCAGGAAACAAACTCTGCATCTTATTTAAAGGGTGGATGCACATAATATTCTTCAAATATCCCAATTCCATCTTGTTACAGGGCTAGGGAGCAATGAGAATAATTATTACGATGTTTTTTAGGTTTTTCTCAACTGAAAAGGCATTTGCTGATGGAGAAAAGCCTTCACACATAAAGCAAGTAAAAATCCAGTGTGTATCCATCCCTTCAGTGGTAATTACTGCTCACTCCTGATTTAACCAAGTGGCTTTGATGAACACAAAAATAACTTTGGGCATACTGTAAAATATCAATTTCTTGTCACTAATCCCTAATTTGAGCGGAGAACTAAATAAAGCAACGAACAAAACTTCTCTTTGCATTTTACACCCTGAAAAATGTTCCTTTCCTAGATTACACATTAGGAGAAAATTCTAAGAACTGCCTGAAATGAATGCTTCTATGAGAAATTTTCAATTACACAGCACTCTTTGATCTATTAAAAGGATTTTGTGATTAATATCTGTGCTGACTACACAGAAATCCATCTGTAACTCAGCTGCTAAATGCCAGTCATCAAGGAAAAGTCGTGTACACACTTAATGGGTGCTGTGAAAAGGGGGTGTGTGTATGTATATATAAATATGTATAGAAAGATATATTTATATATTTTTATATATAAATATATTTATATATATATATATTATATATATTATATATATTATATAATATATAATATATATTATATATATTATATATAAAAATATATATATATTTATTATAGAAACATATATTTATATATATTTAAAATATATTTATATTAATATATATAATATAGAATATATATAAATACATATAATATATTTATTTATATATATAAATATAAATATATATAACATATATATTAAAAATTATATTTTTTTTACCCATTTGCCCAAATACCACGGGATCACATCACACTCCTGGCTCCACTGAAGTCAACAATAAAACACAATAAATAAAGTTGTCAGAACTCTGCAGGAAAGCAGAGAGCTGGATTAAACACACTTCCCTGCTCTGCTGCCTTTTCCTAGGGCTGTGCGTGGGGCTTTTGTCCCTGTCAGTGCCACCACAATCCCTGCTTCACGGGGCCCCTTCCTTTGTCTCACAGGCATTTTGTGGCTCACAAAACCAGCCAAGGGATGGGTTTGCTCCCCCCTCTGGCTCAGGGCTGCTCTTGAAGCATCCGAAGAAAAGGAACTGCAAGCAACAAGCCCCTCAACTCTAATGCCAAGAAACAAAGCTCCAAATGCAGCAAAACAACTCAGGAGCCCAAGTCTGGGTGCCAGAAGAGAGGCAAAAGAGAGAGCTGTGCCATAAAACCTCTGGGCAAACCCAAATGCAGGATGAGCCCTTATTCTGCTGTCCAGAGGGAGCAGAGACCATGTCTCTACACCAGCCTCTTCTCTGGGGAATTTGGGCTTTTCCTAAGAGAAACACCAGCCACAGGGAGTTTTAAGATGCCCTGAGGTGAAGCAGAGCCCTGGAGCTCTGCCCTGATATCCTGGGCATTGCTTTGATGGGTGGACAAGGGCACTGGGTGCAGGTGGAAGCTTGAGCCAAGAGCAGATTTTGGTCTCATGGGTCCAGCTCAGCTTCTCTCTCAGTGACAACAACCCCATGGAACTGCAGGTCACAGAACTGACAGTGAAGGTTACCTTTTAATACTTTCTTCTTTCATATTCCAGAAATAAATAATAATAATAATAATAAAATCTAAAAATGTCTTTAATTTGCTAGGTCAGTTGAAGAAGTTAGCATTGAGCTAACTTTAGGACAGACTCCTTCCGATATTTTTTCTCATATGGGGCTCTGGTTACAGAGAGGAGCATAAATCAAAATGACAGAAAATTATATACTGCAGCTGAACATGGAGCTGTCAGCACTGCTGGCCAGTGCACAAACTTGCTTGTGAAAAATCAACTACAGCCTTGGGAAACACTCTCTTCCATAAAGCAGGACTCTTTTGTCCACAGAGTGGCTGAGCACCAGGGCCTGGAAGTGCACAGCATTTCCCAGCCCAAACTGGCCATGGCACTGTGAATGTGATACTTGTGCACTGCCTTTGGTGCCCACCTTGCTGGCAGGGAATGGAGTGGGTTAGCACAGGATGCCTCTGAAAGCCAGGCTGGTCCTTCCTGGTCCTTATGGGCACACAGGGTGATGTTGGGAGAAGAAAAGCCACCCAAAAGGACCAGTGCATAGAGCACATGAACAATATGAGCCATTTTTAACATGATGCAGCTCAGACAGTGGTCCTGTGTCCATCAAATGCTCCTCAGGAGATGCCTGAACATCCTCCTCTCCCAGGGGTTATTTACCACTGTCAGGGCTGCAGCAGCTCTGGGGCCCCTGTGCCCTGAGCCAGACCCTCAGCCCACACTAAACCGGTTAGTTCAGATCAGTGCTGCACCTGGAGACATCAGGGAGCAGCAGAAAATTGGCTCTGCAGTTTTAACTCTTCACCTGGGAAGAGAAGCTCCAGTTATCAGGGAAAGAGAAGCTCCAGTTATCAGCTCTAGTATCAGAGCTGCTGCCTGCCAGAAAGTGATGGCTTCCTCCTGCTGAGGCATGAAACCAAACTGTACAGGGCTGGTTTAAAAAATCAGCTTCTGCAAAAAGAAGAAGGTTCACTTACTGTGTGGGTCAGATTTGCACTGCTTGGACTGGGTTCCCTGCCTAGACTCAGCATCAGGAATGGTCTTGAGTTGTCCCAACTTCTGGGCAATTTTCTGGGATGGTTCACCCAGCTGCAGCTGAGCGTCTCTGAGGGATTAAGGGATCTATGCTGGCTTGCCTGGTCATCTCAGGAACTACTTGGAGTCTTTGAAACAAATGCAGAGGAAAGATGACCCCAAACCCCAGATTTTGAGTTAATTCTTTTGTTTCCCACAGCAGTTGGGATTCCAGGTGTGGAATGTGGGCTGGAGAGGATTGGATGGCACTGCCACAGGGAATCACTGCTGGGAAGGGAATTGCACCTGCAGAATGTGGAATGGGACTGATTCTCTATGAGCTGGCATTAAACCATCCCACCAGGAGTTAAGAGGGGATGTCTGAGCTCCAGGCCCTCCCAATGCTGTCCTAGGGACCCTCACACTCAGCCTGGAACAGCTTTCTCAGCACCTCACTCGTGCTCTTCTCCAGCAAACCATGGGGAACAAAAAGGAAACAGCTGGGTTACTGCATGGGCAAAATATTTAACAGATAAAAGGCCAAGTGGAGGTGATAGATGAGTAACACCATGATTGATTCTCACAATTAATGGACTAATATCATGTACATAGGTTAAGAAAAGTTTTATAGGTTTATAGTTATGTTGTACCCCCTTCCATGGTTATCAAGGGCCAGCTGGGGTTGGGACACCTGGGAGGGCTGGCTTGTCGCTGGTGACATCTGACCTCCAGTCAGGATCTGAGGAGGAGATCTCCACAAGTGGACAGTAAAGAAGGAGTCGATGGACAGAATTTTGGGAGGGGTTAAAGGGTTAAAAAGGGAAAACCTCCATTGTGAGGGGGCTGAGCACATGGTGGGGAAAATCTTTTGCTTTCAGTGCTGTAACTCTTTTTTTATTTCAGTCTTCTGTTGTATTTTTGATAAGGTTTAATAAACCTTCCCGAACTATGCAGAGTGAGTAGCTATTTCTGACATGGAGGTAGCTGACATTGGATAGTCATGGTCACACAAACAGCTCTGGGATCCAGCTCAGCCTGCTGAAACCTGCCCGAGAGTGAGAGCAGACAGGCATTGATCAACACCTGGTTGGTGTCACAGGTTAAAATTAGCTCTTACACAGCCCTTCAGAAACTGGGGTAGGCAGGAAAACACCAAACAGGGCCAAAGCAAGGCACCAAAGTGAATCTGGAAAAGACAAATGGTCCCACGTTGCAGTGCCACAGAGCTGCAGTCATTGGCAAGCCTGATCCCAGCTCTGCACCACTTCTGTCACGCAGCAAACCCCATCCCAAAAGTCACCCTCTGCTGGACCAAGGCATCTCTGGGTCACCATTCAGACTCCCACCAACAGCACCAATTCCTCCTCCATAAAATGAGATAAAAAAGCCTGAGACTATTTCTCTCGACAGCATATTCTTCAGGGGCCCTTAGCATGGCTGTAAAATATGCAAGACTGGGTTTAACAAGGTTTTCTTTATGAGGAATGCAAACAGGCACTGTAACCTTTGCTGGTTGCTTTGGAAAGATGCAATAATTAAACTTGGTGCCATGAGTGAAACTCCCCCTTTTTTTTTTTTTTCTTTTGTGAAACATGCAATTTAATCAGTTTGGCACTGAAAACCCAGATAAATCACAATGACTGACAGGTCCCTGATGGACAGCTGAGGGATGGTTGTAAAGCACATTTCCTGATCATACAACTAGAGAAAAATCTGCACCGAAGTCAGTAACAGCACCCAGGGCTGGAGCAGCTCCCAGAACTCCAGGAAACCCATACCTGAACCCTCTCATGTCATGGGCAGATCCCTGGGATAGGAAGAGAGGCTTTTGTGATTAAAAGACTGGATTTGGAGAGCTGCAAGCAAAGCAAACCTGCGTCAGAGCAAACCAGCATCCTCCACTGCTCCTCTCTTACCTCCCACTAATTGTGTTTAATTGTGACTCATTTAAATTCAAGCATCCACAAACGGGTGGAAATTACAGGCAAATTGTTTGCTAACACCTGAAGGAAGTCTGTGGGCTTGTGACTTAATTGTTCCCATTTCTGTTAAACTGCTGCAGTTTTAACTGAGCAGAATAAACCAGATTAAGTCCAACATTTCTCCAGGTAATACATCTCAACACGTGGGCAATACTAAGATTGAGGGCATAGGGAGTTATCCTTCTGCATGGTTTACCTAAAATTAAAATTAAATTAAATTGCCAAATGCTAGAAATAACAGGATGCTGGAGTGGTTTGTGTTAGAAAGGACCTTAAAGATCATCTCTGCCATGGGCAGAAACACCTTCCACTGTCCCAGGCTGCTCCCAGCCCCAATGTCCAGCCTGGCCTTGGACATTTCCAGTCCAGGAGCAGCCCCAGCTGCTCTGGGCACCTGTGCCAGGGCCTGCCCACCCTCACAGGGAACAATTCCTTCCCAAAATCCCATCCAACCCTGCCCTCTGGCAGCGAGAAGCTGTTCCCCTCATTCTGTCACTCCATGCCCCATCCAAATTCCCTCTCCAGGTCTCCTGCAGTCCCTTTAGGCACTGGAAAGTTGCCATCCCCCAGCATTTTGCTTTTGTGAGTTTTAATACATTTCTTGGGGTGAGCACTTGTGCTTTTCAAACATACATGCGCTGAAAATTTAATTGGAAGTGTTTAATTGAAATTTTTTAGTTTGTAATCAGTTGGCTGCATGGAGATGCTCTAACCAAAGCTCTCAGATAGACAATTCCAGAAATAACTGCTCAGAAGAAGGTGCTGAGAGCACTGGTAGGGCTAAAGGAGGTGCATGAGGGATGCCTGGTGTCCCTGCTGCACTCTGCTCTACCAGGTTTTCCACCAGGTCTTTGTAAACTGCCAAATTCTGGTGCAGGACATCACTTTGGGAAACAAGGAACAGGTTGGAAATGGGGATTGTAACCACAGGTTTGAGGAGGTTCAGGGACAGCAAGTGGGACTTTGTCAAAATGAAGAAGTTAAATAAGCAGAGGTGAGAGAACAGATCAGGAGCTGGAGGCTGGCAGGAGCAAAATTCCCTGGTTTCACATAAAAACTTGGGAGAGAACACAAGTATTTCCCATAGTCCTCTCCACAGGCATGACATTTACTCGTGGTGATTGCAAATTAACCCTTGAGGAACCCCAGTTCCTGGCATCTCTGCAGTGCACCCTGCACTCTGAGCACACAGAGCTGAGGAAGCTCTGATGGCAGCTGCTTCCCTCCACCCATCCCTCTTTATTTTCTCTCTCAGGAAACCCAGCACATGTGAACGTGCCAGATTAAAAGCTCTGGAGAACAAAAGTCCTGACAGTCTGTGCAGAGGATATATACACATCTACACAGTAAGAAACAGGCACAAAGGAAGGCAGGGTGGTGATGGGAAGACGTGATGTGAAGTGCTGCTGTTGGGACAGAGGGTACTCCTGCCTCAATGCTCTCATGTCATTACACCAGAGCACGAGATTTTATCAGTGCTGACTTCTTTCCCTTACCTCCAAAACCCCTAATGGAAAGTGAAGCTGGTTTGAGCAAATATTTAAACAAGAACAGCACTGGTGTTCCGGCAGCTGGGCAGCAATTTTCCTGTCAGAACTGCACAGCTCTCTCATCTTGCACAGCCAGAGCAGTTCAGCAGGGGCCAGGCATTAAAAGTGTGCATACCAGCACTGTGGTGGAGGAGAGGGAGCAGCACACATGCCTGATCTGGTTTTGGACTGGTTCCCAGCCTGCTAATCCCAAAACAGCTGCACACGTGTCCTGGGAACAGCTGGCAGGGCAGGGAGAGCTGGGACCTGCTGGGCACAGGATGGGGGACACCCAGCCAGCCCCTTCTGCCTCAAGGGGCTCTGTGCCTTCTCCTCCACCCATAATCCAGGGATCCTGTGGGCTCTGGGCTGCTGTGGTCCCATCAAGCCTGAATCCAAAGGTGAAGCCATCATGGCTCCATGCTGGGTGGTGCATGCTGGGTTTGAAGACACAGGTGGAAGGGAGTTACTGCATCAGGAACTGCCATGCTCAGCCCCATGGAAACAACTTCAATCCATCTCACACAGTGATGGAGTGCACTGGCAATATCTGTTCAATGTACTCTGCTAGGCCAACCAGAGCAGCCAGAGGAAACACAAACATCTGAGAGCACAAAATACTCCTGCTACTGCAGAGCTGAACATTCGCCCTCAGCTACCTGAGGTTCCCCATCAGGCTGGCCCAGACCAATTTCACCCAGAGCTGTCTGTCCAAAAACAAGATGCTCTGCCCAGGCTGGTCACCTGGGCCTCTCCAGGAGTCTCCTGCTCTGGACAGACAGGAAAGGGGAAAGGAGAAAGGAGAAAGTACACACAGAACCACAGAATCCCTTAGGTTGAACCTAACCAAGAACCACAGAATCACTTAGGCTGAAAAGGCCTCTGAAATCATTGAGTCCAACTGTGCCCCCAGCACTGCCAAGGCCAGCACTGCCCCATGTCCCCAAGTAACACATCTACAGGTCCTTTAAACCCCTCCAGGGATGGGGATTCCACCCCTGCCCTGGGCAGCCCCTTCCAATGCGTAACCACTCTTTCCATGGAGAAATTCCTGCTGATGTCCACCCTGAGCTCCCCTAGCCCAGCCTGAGGCCATTCCCTCTCCTCCTGTCCCTGTCCCCTCCTGGCAGGAGCTGTGCAGAGCCACAAGGTCCCCCTGAGCCTCCCTTGCTCCAGCCTGAGCCCCCTCCCAGCTCCCTCAGCTGCTCCTCATGGGACTCGCGCTCCAGCCCCTTCACCAGCTTTCTTCCCCTTCTTATTCATCCCATGTTCAGCCCAGTTTCTTAGATAACAAGTCTGGATAGGAAATAACCTCTGGAAGAGATGATTCTTTTCCCTACTGACTCTATTCAAACCAGATGACAAGCTCACACCCCAGAGCCAGTTCTTGGACAGCCAGAGCTAGGGTTAGGTGTAAAGAATCTAACTTTTCATAGAATATAGATAAAGTTGGGTGAGATAAATGCAACCCCTTGTTGGAAACGAGCCATGAATGCCAGCCATGAATGCAATGACCCCCTGGCTGGCCTGGCTGCACTGGGGGACCAGGAGCCCTCAGCGCACATGTGGGTGCACCAAGTGCTGCAGAGCAAGCACAGCACAGCTGTTTCCAATAAAAGCAAAGCCTCCCTCTCCCCCTCAAAAGTGAAACAAGCACTTTTGCTTGTTTTCTGAGAAAATCTGAGAATTGCCCCTGCTCTGCCAAACTATCCAGTCTAACAGGGTGTTTGCAAGCACCCTGAGACTCAGCTCTGCCTGCTTGGATTAATTATTGATGACCTGCTTGGCTTTGCCAGATGACCTTACTCAATTCAGTAGAAAATAATTTTAAACGCCCCTGAGAAAGAATTTGGACATAAATATTTGCTTTGTGCATACACACAAACAGATGTGCATCTTAAATGGAGCTGATGCATTAGCTATTAATCAGATTTAATATTACACAGGAGTGAGAAAGATTAATTTCAAGGGTTCAATGTAAAGCTCACTGGTGCTCAGACATCTTACTCTGTTAGATACTTTTAAAGACCTTAGCCTAAGAGAATATTTCATTGCTTTCCTTTAATAGATCACTTACAAAATCCCTGTGAAAGGTGTAAAACGAATGCTGGCTTCCACATTTGCAAAGCATCTCACGGAGATTTAAGTCACAGAACTCTGGCAGATGCAGATTCTAGCAAGAAAGGAGCTTTGCAGATTATAAAAGAAAGAAGCCTTAATTTAAGGTTTCAAATGCTGTTTGGAGAAGTTTGGCTTAAAAAATCTTAGGCCAGATTGGCACTGATAATGCAACTCTAGAGACAAGACACTCCAAGTTACAGCTTTAAAAGACTGTTTCTCACCAAAGAAGAATTTGAGCTACCCTAAGGAGAATAATATTTGTCTCCAGATGCTGCTCACTAAATCAGCTTTAATTTTAAATGAGAATGAAACTATGAGCTATCTGTGCCACTCCCAGGAAACCCAAGCAGACAGACATGCAGCCAGTTCTGCTTCCAAAGGGCAGGAACAGCCAATTCACACACGTGTGGGGAACCAGCACCACCCTGCTCCAAAACCCTTCTCACGTGGGAAGCCAGGAAAGCACCTACACAGGAAAATGAAGGCAAAATTTATATTTTTGTCTGCAAAATTGTTCGGCCTGGACAAGGCAACGGCATGGGGTCTGTCTGACTTCTCTTCCCAGACCAGATTCCAGATAGGAAAATTGCATCCAACCTCACTCAAGGATGTCAGGAACACTAAATGCGCTCATGCTGAACTGATATAACAAAAGGGAATATGTATTTGGGCTAAACCTCAAGAGTTCTGCCTTGGCTTGGAGTCAGTGCATGATTGATGCCCTCTGGGAGGGCTCAGAGACACCTGAGCATGCAGAGCCACCCAAATAACTCAGCCCTGCTCCTCTAAAACTCCTGCCCCTCCTAAAGCAGCCACTTCACCAAAGTTATTCCAAATTAAGGCTCATTTGCTTAAGCAACTCTGTAATTGAGATCTTCACAATCTTCTCTTTGGAAGTTTGCATGGCCTGAATGTCTGCCTGCCTTCCCTTCCATGACCACAGTGCCAAGGAAATGAAACTTCATTTGCTTGGGAGATATATTTACCAATATCTGGAAGTATTCCAGAGGCTTGGAGCAACCTGGGACAGTGGAAGGTGTCCCTGCCCATGGCAGGGGAGGCACTGGGTGGCTTTTAAGGTCCCTTCCAATCCAAACTATTCCATGATTCTCTGAAGCGATGGAGCTGGCCAGGTTTGCTTGTTGCTTCGTTTCACAGATGAAAACACCCAGATTTGCTGAGCTGTTGAGCAGGTGATGAAGGGAACTTTGTGCCTGCAGCCTCCAGGATACTGAGTGGGGTTGCTGGGGCATTAAGACCCTAAACCCAGCAGAAAACAACACAGCTCTGTATGGAGCAGCACAGCCAGCCCACACTGGATCCCTTTCATTTTTTACCTGGCAATGGGGACCTTCCCTGCAGAGGAAGGCAGGATGTCCTCAGCAGATGGGGCTGACAATGTGGGAAGCTGCTCACAGGATGAGGACAGGCCAGGCTCACAGACTGTGCTTTGCCCAGGGATCCCAGGGCTCTGCAGGGAATGTGCAGAGCTGCTGCCCTGGAAACACCAGCGCTGCAGGGATGGCTCTGGGCTCCTCCTGCTGCTCCTGGCTCCCCTCCAGCCCAGTGGGACGCAGGAGGGAGCCTGGGCTGAGGGAAGGCAGCGAGCACATTTTTCAAGGTGTCAAACCACAGCTAGGCTCGTGCTTAAGCATGGATTATGGGAAGTGCACTGAGCTAACAGTGTTAGTGCAGGGATTAATTCCCCACGCTGCTGGCAGCCAGCCCTGGGCTGGACACAGAGAACAGGCCAAGGGCTGTACCTGCTTCCTTCCAGCTCTGACTTCCAGTGTCCCACTGCCTGTGTGCTCAGTGCAGGCTCAGAGCCAAGCCCTGGCTGAAGCCTTCCACGAGTTTTGTCATGTCAACAGGGATTTTGCTGCATGTTGTCAAAGAGATAATCCCAAATTTGCAACAACTGAGTGATGAATATTTGGGTTTGGGATGCTTGCTTTCAGTTCAGGGAGTTGCACAGGTTCAGCCTGTGTCCTGTGCTGACTTTCACATCCTCCAGCACCATTTTCTCTGTCAGTCCCTTCCACCTTCATAAATACAATGGTTAATACTATGGCCACCTCCAAACAGCTTTTTTTAATTAGTTTTTGTGGGACTGAGTGGACATTTCCCACGGCAGTTTATTGCTGGCTGTTATCACACAGCAAACCACAGCCTGGAACCACAAAATCATCCAGCAGGATGAGTTTGTACCACACCTGGCACACCCAGAACAGCACCAGGCACCACTGCTGCTTCCAAACCCTGCCACATTCACCCTTGTAGGGCTGAGGTGGTTCCTGGGTCAGCTCTTCATGAGCTCCAAGACCCAGATCAGCTGTGCAAGGTGTCCAGGAGGGCTGGGAATGAAAGGGGGACCCAGGGGCTTCTCCACCTCCAGGGCAGCTGAAAAGGCTTTCCCATTGCTTAGGATCAGACTGAACTTGGGACATTTCTTAACGATGAAATCAATAAAAAAGACTCAACAGCTTTAGAACAGAGGAGGAAAAACCCCAAACAAACAAAAGCAGTGGCATGGTAACTGCTTCACCTTCTTGGTATCTGCAGTATTTGCTTTTATCTGAGCATTGTGGTTGAGACCAGTTTCCTCCCTTTGCATCAGCTTCAAGTGAAGGCTGATCCTTTGTAGAACGAACAGCCCATAATGAACAGCCCATAATACTGGTTTTAGCTGTGCTTCTGTAACCCAACCTGGCCTGAATGAAGTCTATTTACATACCATGCTCAATACCTTTGAGAAAATCTAATACTTAAAATACTTCAAAGGTCTACTTTGTACTGGAGGTGGGACAGCCCAGGCTGTGGTGTGCACATATTGCTAAATTCCAAAGGCATTTCAGGGTGGAGATATTTGTCTGTGGAGTTAAAAACAATCCAACAATAAGCCAGTCCCCTTCAAACTGCATTCAAAGCAGCACAGAGCAATCTGTGGAGGGCTGATCAATCCTCTGATGTTTTTTCTCAGTCTAAAATGAAGCAGTGGCTTGGGGGTGTGTGCTATATAAAACATATAAAAATATTATAAAGAATTTTTTGAAACAAATCACCCAAGCTCTTGTGTGGAAAGGGCTTTAGCAGATCATAAAGGAAGAGACTTCATCAAGTAAAACATTAAAGGAAATGCTCTAACTTACAGCACTATACATTAATGCTCAGCAATGTAAAGAGCTGAACTGCCTATTGCTTTCCCACCATAAATTACTACCTGCAGCTAATGGAAAACCTTCCTCCAGCCCTGTTTATGCACCTCACTCTCATTTCATACACTCACACGGATGGAAAAAACAGCAAGGCAGCCTGGAGTTGTCTGAAGGCCCTGCAAATGGGCATGTCCTGAGAAAGCAAGGAACATTTAAAAATACCACATGTGTTTGGTACAAGTTGCTTGAGCAGCTCATCACATATGCAATACTCTGCAGGTTTCATGATTGTTTATATTGAATTTAATAATTAGCTTTAATGTTAAACCATGCTGCCACTCACACACAGCTGTTTCCTCCTCAGGAAAGGGCACTTCCTTCTTTTGGGGGGAAAAAATATTCATAGAACCATGGAATGGTTTGGGTTGGAAGGGACCTTAAAGACCATCTAGTTCCATCCGAGAGAAAAGGGGCAGGTGGCTTAAAGGAGGAAGAAAAATTACCCATCAGAGGGATGCAGAAATGCAAGGTGACATTTGGACCTGGGTTTCACTGCATCTGGAAGATGCCAGAGTCCCAACCACTCTCCCAAAGGATTAATTAAGGAATCATCCTCCCAACCCCCATTCAGAAAAATCTGGCTGGAAACTAAAAGAACCAGCAACTGTTTACCCCATTAGAGCTGTGCAGTAAGAAAGGACAGCCTCCTACAGCTTCCCACAACTTGGGGCAAGATAAACATCTTTGTTGTACAGCAAGAGCCTCTCCAGTCTTATTGATGGAGACAGAAAGTGCCAGAGAATGGGAGCTGCTGAATCCAGCCTCTGATTAGCAATTAAGCACTTGGAGAGGGGCAAGGCTCTGGGCACAACGTCCTCCCCAGTGATTCATGGCAAACCTTCTCACATAAATTAGCCATCCCTGTGATTTTAGTGCTTGGGTGTGCTCGTGACAAAGGAGCCTCACAGGGCCCTGTGCAGCCATCAGATCCAGCCTTTCCAGCCTGAAAATCTGGGGGAAGGTCCAGGAAAGGCTGTAGGTGGACCTGTACTTCCCTTACCATGTGTGGACAAGCCCCAGGGTCACAGGGAGCGTCCAGGATGCCACACTGCACTGGGCATGATCCCTTTGGCTTGATCCAGCCAACACCAAGTACGGGATGGGAGACAGGCAGGGGCTGTGCACGGCTCTGTGGAGCTCCCTGAGGCCACAGCAACCTGGGCTGGTGGAAATTGTCCCTGCCCATGGCAGGGGGCTGGAATCAGATGAGCTTTAAGGTCCTTTGCAACCCAAACCATTCCGTGGTTCCTTGTGCACCATGGCCTGGAGTCCAGTCTCATACATCCACCTCCACAGCAATGCTGTGACCTACCCTGGCACATGGAGGAGAGATCAGATCAGGTATTTTCTCTGCCAAAGGAGCTACATAAACTCCAAAGGCTGCTCACATCCACAGTTGATGTCCCTAATTGAAATCTGCAAGGAGGCTGGGCTGATGGATCCTCCTGACACAACGGTGCCCAGAGAAATTTACAGAACTCATCTGCTGAGGGCTTGGCTTCCCCACACACCTCCTTCCCCCAAGAAAAACTACAACTGAAAAGTCCTCCTGGTCCTCGGAGGAAGCGCCGGTTTTTATCAGATGGTAACAATGAGTACATCATGAAATCATTTAATAGTTCTCATTAAATGCCTTGCTGGAGAGCAGCCCTGATTTATGGACACTATGCTGTGGGTATAAATAAAGCTGCAGTTCGCTTGTAACACAGCTGGTCCCGAAAATTAATGTTTTGTTTTCCATAACCTTTGTACTCTCCCCTTCCTCTGCTACTATGGCAAAGCTCAGGGCGTGTAACTCGATCGCTCTGGGGAAGAGCAGACACATCCAAGGGCTCTGCCCTGCCTTGGGATGCAGCTTCCCAGGGGCAGCCCTGCTCCCCAGCTCTCCCTCACACGTGGATCCACCTCCCTGTTTCCAAACACAGCCCTCGGGGGCAGCCCTGCCTCTTGTGCTGGGAGTGCTGCTGGAATGGCCCATCTCCCCAAGCCCAGGTCCAAGAAATGCTGATATATTTAGCACTGCTGCATAACTTTCCATCCTTAGAAGCCCAGTGTTCCTCTTTCTTTCTGTGGCCAGGGAATAGGACAAAAGCCACCCAAACCAGATGTACATCCGTCTCCAGAGCAGAGGAAATGTGAGGCTGCTGTGACACGGGACAGTGGCCAGAGACATTTTTTAATGCTTATATTAAACCACGGCACCTAACCCTAAGCAAACACTTCATCAGCTGCACAGTGTTGTTTTTTTTTTTTTTTAAAGACTTTTTAGTCCCAGCACAAGGTGTTCACTGAGAGTGTGACTGAGCACAGGGAAAACTGCACTTCCAGGGCAGGCAGATGTGGAGGAAGCTTAGGAAAGAGTCATTTTAAACAAGGACGGGGAGCAGGGCTTTGCAATCATATGGTTTGCAGCTGGAATTTACAGGCACGATAATTTTATAACCCTCTCCTTGCAGGTTTGAAGCAGTGCAATGTTCTCAGCTGCTGCAGGGACAGGGCTGCAGGAAACATCCTCCTGCATCTGACAATTTAATGTGGTCCTGAGCCTGCACCCCGTGCTGTAAAACAGGCACTGGGAGCTGGCAGAGCCACTGGAGTGCAAATGGGCACTTGAATTACACAGGCATTACAACATGAAGGCTTAAACTTGACCAACTTACTTCTGCTCACAGCCAGGCCTGTTATATCTGATTGATTTTATGAGTATATATGAGATTTTCTTCATAAAAGTGACTTCATGTAGTTCTTTTCTGGTTGAAACCAAGAAAGCTCTTACTCAACCCAGCATTTTTCATGCGTACATAATACATGAGGCTGCAAAATGATTGCAAGAGGAGACTTTCAGGCAGGAGGGCTCAAAGCACTGAGACAGCTGAGAACAAAACAATGAGAAAACCACCTCTAACCATAGCAGGAAATGTGGGAAAGATTAACTTCTTTTTAAGAGTAATATTTTTACATTTCCACAGACACAGCCCCAGTGCATATTCCAGGCACTAACTGTACAAGGACTCACAATCTGCCCAAAACCAAACCTCAGCTATCATCAAGCTTAGTTTAGCCACATATTTGGCCTCTAAACACAAAGAAATTAAGAGTTTTTCCTTGGGAGGCAATGCAGATTCTGGCAACAGCTATTGAGTTTCAAACATTTGAAAGTAATTGCTAATGCACAAAGAAGCTGGAATTGAGAAGAATTTTCCCCAGGTTGGAGATCAGTGCTGGTTTCCACTCCAGCAGCTATTGAAGTCATGGTCCAACATGCCCTACACAGATGTCAGCACTATCCCCAAAACACAGATACTCACAGACACCTACATGCATTTGGAAGTCCATTTCTCTGTAGATGGAGAAAATTTGTATTCAATTACCTTCCTTTAAAATGATACATAAAGCAGGAAGACAACTTGTTAAAATAGGAAAAATGTATTGAACTAGTTTCTAGGGTGTATTTATTTGTAATATAAATTTTCACTAGGTGATGGATTTAGATGAATCTGACCTAAAGATTCTGGCTCTTCTCTCCTACCAGTTCATATTGATAATTAATAAAGATTTCATTTTTTCTTAGAATTTAGTTACATAAAAATACATCAGTTTTGCAGAGTTCATTAACTCCAGGATTTCTACTGTTCCACAAGGATTCCATGGTTGATTTTGGGCTGCTGTAAGTTCCATTACAATTTTTCTTGCCATGAACCTTTCATTTTATTGCTCTTTGAGTTTATGAGACAGGCTGGGAAGGAACAGAGGACATGGAGAACCTACTGCTGCTTCTGACACTGGTGTGTGACCTCAGGTACACCACTTGGCCTTTCTTGGTTTCCACAACTGAAAAATGAGAATAACACCTTGCTGCTTTGTGTGAGCACCTCAGAACTTAACTGAAGGAAAAAGAGATACAGAAGACTGAGGTGTTTCCAGACCCTGCAAGACTAGGCCGGGAGAAGAGCCAGAGTGATGGATGAATCTGTGATCAAAAGGAGAATGGATCAGCCACAAACTGTTTGGGATGATGCCCTGGCCCGCTGGGAGCCATAAATGGATTTTGGCATCGACTTCAAGAACTTCAGAGTTTGACCTTCTACATTGCAGGACCTCAGGTGTAAACCAGAAATAGCAGATTTCTGTCTTCCCATCCCCTCTCACCAACATGGATTTTGCACCCCTTAAGGACAGGCTGTGTCTTACCTAAGGTGTTAAAATCAGTTTTGGTATGAACCTGGAGGAAGACTGAAAGGCAGCGAAAAAGCCCTGCAAGGAACACAACCAGCAATAAGAGGAAGATGAGAGAGAGAAAATAAGGAAGAGTTGTTTGTGAGTCAGCATTGAGCCCCTCTGGGCTGAAGCAGCCATGGGGTGTGGGTACAGCAATTTCAGTGATAAATTTGTATATAAACTATGGGATAAACCCTGGTCTCTCTGAGCAGCTTCCTCTGACTTGAGTGGGAATTGCTTCCTTGCAGCTGAGAGCAGGATTTGTCCCTCTATGTGCAATGATAAAGAAGAGGAAGAGCCTTCTTAGATGATCATCACAGAAATGATCTTGGCCTTTCTAACACTGATACCAAGAATTCAGCTGATAAGCCCCTGTCTTGACTGCCCTTCTGCCAGAATAAATTTGGAAATTCAGGTTGTTGGCTTGTGTGCAAGAATGAACAAAGTTTCTACTGATTGTATACAAGAAAGCAACGGCCTGACTTCCTTCCATCCATACCTATGGAATCACAGGATTGTTAAGACTGGAAAAGACCCTGTGCAAACCCAGCAACACATCAGGTCCTTCCCTCAGGACAAGGGGTGGCAGCAGCTGCTCCCCAGAGCAGGTCCTTACAGTCACTGCCCCAAGGAAGGGAGCTGCTGCCAGGAATTCAAGGTAGCCACGCTTTCCTTGCTTACTGTAAATATTCTGCAGCCTGATCCAATCCTCCACGCTGGAAAATGCTCGCTGTTCCCAAGGCAGGGGCAATCCAACTGTGACTGCTTCATCCAGATTCCTTTTGGAGCTCTTCTGGGCTTCTCCAGCCGCCAAGGGACCATGACCAGCAGTCTGACTGTCCCTGAGGGAGATGGCTTTGGCCTCAAACAGGCTGAGCCACTTCTTGCCCAAACAAGAGAATCACAACAAGCATCCGCCTCAGGAAGAGTTAAAACCAAGAGTCCCGCTAACGCCTAAGTGTTACAAATCTTTCCAGTTAAAATAAATTATTCAGGAGATGTCAGCCTCCCATCAGCACCATATGAGCTACATTTTTAATAGTTCTGTGCACTGAAGACGTTCTGTCACAATATCAGTGAGACTGAGCTGTGAGACGAGGAAGACGAAAGACGAGCTGCTCTCTGCAGGGCCACGAAGCACACGTCGCTCCAGGCAGAGTGAGGGGACTCAGACACACAGAAATAATGCTCTGACTTCAGCAACCATAGCAGGAGCCTCTTAATCTCCCTCAAAAGTGTTGTCCTACCTGATGGATAATTCACCCACTGCCTTCCACTGTCTTAGGTTTAATTTATTGCGAATGAATCCACTCTGCGGCTCCACCAGATTTTTCCAAACATAAGCAGGAATCAACACCTGCCTTCAAGTCTCCTAGCTTAAACAAGGAAGAGTCTTCTGCTCCATGCCTCTAGGTATAATAATAAAAGAAGGGAGCATTTCTCTTTGCCTCAGATGTTAAAATAACCACCTATCAGCCCACTGAGCCATAAATTAATTAGTTTGTCCAAATCACAATCCACTTGGCCAAACTCTTCTATCTCCCTCCCATCTCTGTTCCAGAAGAGGGGAAAAGGACCACATTTCCCACAGGGAAGCTGTTTGAGCTAAGTAACCCAAGAGCAGAGTCTCTTGTCCTACTCAAGGCAAATGGGCTGTTGAGGAATGACCCCAAATTCCCACCCTCCTTGCTTCTGAACTGGAAAACAATTTTGCCTGCAGCGCTGCAGTTTCAGCTGGTTCAGCTTTCAACTGAGCGAGAAGGAGACACAAGGAGCCACTGCAAGGCTCCTGCAAATCAAAGGAGAGGAAAAGGATGGGGATATGGGAGATCCACAGCCTGCTCCAGCAGCACTGGGAGGCACAGCAAATCCCAAATCTGAGGAACAAACACCACCCGTGTCTCCTCTCTCACAAATGAGAACAGCTGCTGACACAAGCCTAGCAGCACATCAGTAGGTCTGCTCTGCTTTTAGGCTGAGCCCAGCAAGGTTAATTAAGGATGTTTTACGAACTGGCTCTTCCCAGACAGACTTAGATTAAGAGATGGCTGTTGAGGCCAACATAAGGCAGCATAAGGAGGATGGAAGAAAGGACCAAGGCTTGGCAGGAGTTGAGGGAAAAATGCAGCCTCTTGTTGATGGTTCCGACGAGTGCAAGGTGTGAAATCCCTCTGGATGCCCTCACACACTGCCACTGCTCACCCAGCACCTCCCTGGGACTGGAAAGAATCCTACAAAGCACAGAAATGCTGTGGCCAGTCCTGAGCAGCCAGCAGAGAGAACACGTATGTGCCCAGGCTGGAATGAAGAAAATCCAAATGCAAATTTGCTGAAGGATCACTTGCAGGAGTCGAGTCCCTGGGGAGTGGCTGGATGAGCCAACACGGTGCTTTCTGAGAGTCAGGCCTGTGCCCAAAGGAGAGCTGAGTGATGCCATCGACCCCAGGGAGAGCAGGAAGGGCACGGAAGCCTGAAGGTACAACTGAACTACGAGCTTGGAGCAGCAATGCTCCTCCTGCCTGTGTGAAAAAAGAGCAACAGCCCCTGCAATAAAGCCAGAACTCCATCAATTTCCCCATTTTGATTTATGCCTGCTCCCTCAGCTGTAAAACAGTTTAACTCCACTCACCTGCAGCAGATGGGTTTCATCTGCCATGGCTTTGTACCTCGTAAACTTGGAGGCAAGGGGCATGAGCTGGCCCTGTGGTCAGCAAGGGAATGCTTGGTAAAGGCCAATCCATCATCCAGGCTGGAGCCCACAGACACAGGAGGGGGCTGGAAATTGGCTACTGTGTGGATGCACCCAGCATTTGGTGGAACAAGGGCAAAAAGAGAATAGGAAGAGGCAGGGATTGAAACAGTGCCTGTCCTCACAGCACACAGTGCACGTCCCGCAAGATTGTGAGGAGGGACAGCTGGGGAAATACTTTCCTTTGGATACCTGGGAGGGTGAGGAACCTTCATCCCATCAAGTGTGAGCTGAGCAGAGCACCAGGATGGAGAAGCAGAGCAAGGGTGGGGAGAGCCAGCTGCTGGCTTTTAGAAGCAATCCTCCCAAAAAGGTATCAGGGAGGTCAATTCCCTTCCTCATCTCCTACTCATCCCATGGAAAAAATAGTTTATCTGACATTCACAAAAGAAACACTGATCTTTTCCAGAAGTACTGAGCAGAGGATCAGCACCAAGATGTACCACAATGAATTAATTCTGGTCAGTATTGGTTACAGTTGTGGTACCTCCAACAGGAATTGTGCTCTTCTAAATGGAATTTCTAGCAAGGTTAGAACTGAGGGGCTGCAGAACTCATCTCCCTGAGAAAAGCACATTTCTCAGTGCCCTCTGGAAAGCTGCTCCTTGTCATGTCACTCTCCATCCACCCCAGCAGTCCCACTCATTCCCTGGGAGGCTGAAGACAGTTGTAGGGATTTCCAGACCTGGTCTGTGTTAACAAGAAGTTGACCATAGTGCAGCAGCCAGAGGTGCAAAAATGCAGTGACCTTGTGAATAGCAAAGACTGACCCCAGGCAGAGCAATTTGTGTTGTTTGGAGCCAGCCTGGCAGTGGCTGCATTAAGAATGCAGGGACTCCAATGTGGAACATGTGTTTGCTGAGCAGCAAAGCTGGGGCTGTGGAGCCTCCTTCCCTCTCTTGGCAGCCTCAAAGTTGCTTCTGGTTTATGACTTTGGGGGTGAGAGCACCATCAGACAGGTGGGCTGGGAGGAGAGCAAGGGTTTATCCTGCCATCTGTCCCCAGAAATTTGTGTGTCAGGAATGACGGACAGCGGTGGGAGCAGCAGGATTTGGGAACATCAGCAAAGCTGGGGTCAGGTCCAAGCTGGTAACCACTCTGGCCAAGCCCTGCTTTTTATTTAAACTCCTAAAATCAGTTGCTGCTAACCCCCTGAGCAGCTTTTTTGGGTTCTGTGGAACACTGATCTGCTCCAAGCACCTCCATGTGATGGAGTGGCTGGGAGTGGGGACCACTGAGGGTCCCTGGCAGAGAGGGCTCAGGAACACCCAGAGCTGGGTGACTGCTCTGCAACCCCAGGAGATTCTGGGGCAAAGCCAGCCTAGCTATACCCCAGGGAATTAACCCCAGAAAAAGCCCTTGTGCTGGGGAGCAGGAGGATGCACAGGTTCAGGTCCTGCCCTGAGGTGCATGAGGCTGCCAATGTGGGAAGGGTTAAGGTAACCACAGTCCCAGGCTTGTTTACCCCAAGCATTAGAGAGGGATAGTTTGCTGTGAACACACTGATCAATATCTCCCAGCTGCCAGTTTAATCAGGATTAAGTGAGCAGCTATTAATTCTGCTCTTTTCCAACAACATTTAGCCACCATGTGAAAACATTTCTTCCATCACAAACAAATTAACCTTGATATCATCTATCCAGACATCTTAAAGGGACTTAAAAAAGAAAACCCCAAATCAAAACACTAACAAGAAGGGCCAAGACCAATAATCTGGCTTTAATTAGAAGTTTTCCAGCTCACAGCTCCATGAAGGAGCGGCGGGGATGCTTGCTCAGAGCCAAGGTGTGCTTCCCTGGCACACGGAGCTGGGTGCTGAGACAAGGCTGGATGGACACCTGCAAATTCTTTTAGAGTCCTAAAACATTGTGGAGGAGCAGGGAGCAGCCACCAGGTGCCCAAAGCCCCTTCCAGAGCAATGTCAGGGCAGAGACACCTCCCTGGGACATGGCCAGACACAGGTGCCCCCATGGCAGGACAGGTTTGACTCCTCGGGTGCCAACAAAGCAAATCCCTGGAGTGCCCAGCCCTCACAGCAAACCCCAGGAAATATTTTACCAGCCTGACTGGCACAGGCTGCAGCTCACCCACAGGCACTGGGTGTTTGTGTACGTGCAGAGAGCTTCTCCTGTGAGGCACATCTACCTTGGGCAGGGGTGGCTGCCTCAGCGTGCAGCCACACATACAAACACAGCACAGCCATTCAGCCCTGGGACTGAACTCCCCAGGCTAAAGATGACAGATGCTTCCAGAGCCACCAACAAACGGCCACAGCACAGCCACTCCGAAGAGCCAGCTTCTATTTTGTCTCCTTTTCCCTAAAAAGTCTCTTGTTCTCATCCACGGGGTGACTCATGGAGGAAGAGAACACAGCTTAGGAAGAAGGGAAGCAGGACACACAGAAGCCCAGCTCTGAGCTTTGTAAAAGCCCTTTCTCTCAGCTATTCTGCACATGGCAAAGGCACCAGAAGTTCTCTGAAAAAAAGGATGACAGACGGGGCTGGACTTTCTTTCCAAGCTTCCTCTGAAATCACACTTGGCACAGCGGCCCCGGCCTGTTGAAAGAGCATGGGAACGTGCGTGGCAAGAGCTGCTCTCAGGTTGGAGCTCTCTGGGCCTTTCTAAGCCATCTGGGCTCTGATTTAGCTTGCAAGTCTGTCAGTCCCAAATGAAAAGTCAGCTCCTGACCCAAGGGTTCAGCTCAGGGTCGACAGCTGAGGAGTGTCTGAAGCAGTCACTCTTTAATCCTCCTGGTTAACAGCACTGGGGAAAGGCCTTTGCCAGGGCAGAGGAAAACTCACCTGATCCTTTCCCATTTCCCAACTCCACTGTCTCATCTAGCTGGAAAAATTCTGCTGTTTCTCCTCTGCTGGCAAAGGAGGGAGAGACCCAGTGCAGGCAGAGCTCAGGAGCTGATGAGTTTCACAGTGCTGGGTTACACAACCCTTCCTCCAGCCAGCAGAGCAAGGCTTGAAAGGCTGGAGCTCTCCCTCGCACCCTGAACCTGAAATCCCACCTGGATTAAGTTTCCTGCAGCTATTCCCAGGTGCAAACCCCAATGGCCAGGTGAAAACCACCATGCCCAAGTGGTGAGCAGCCTTAGATCAAACAACTGCAGTGCAAGCTCCATCTGCTGCAAATCCTCATTCTTTATGAACTCCAAAGCTCTGGGAGATGCAGGGACCCCTGCCTCCCTCTTCCCCAGGTAGATCTAGGGATGTTCTTGAAGAAGGGACCAATTTCACCATGATTCACCATCTGGTGTGAATTCTGCCCTCTTGGTGCTCTATGCAAGCCACAAACACCCAGCCCTGGTGTGGGGAAGCACGTCAAGAGTGGTGAGAAGCCTTTTGAGAGCAAACCTCAGAACTCTTTCATTGCAGAGCTCGGCTTCCTTCCTCACAAACCATCCCTGAATTGCAAAGTGACACCCAGCCCTGATTAATAGATGTGTGGCTCTGGGCCTCCACCCTGCCCACTTGTGTCAGGAGCGGTGCTGATATGGATTTAACTGAGGAGCCATTGTTCACAACGGGCCAGGCTGGGCCATATTTCATCCAGAAAAGCAGAGATTGCAGGGAGGTTGGCACATGGCAGGGCAGGTTCAGATAGCACTGAAGGTCAACCTTGTGCAGGGCTGGAAGCTTTCAGGATCGTGGATAAAATCCTGCTCTCCGAGGAGTGGGAATAATCCGGGTGACAGCCGTTACCCAGAGCTGCTCTGGGAATGTTAAAATGAGGCTTTGCAGGGTTTCTTGAGAGATCTAAGAGAGTTTTACAAACATCAGGGAACCAAATCTCAGTGCTCCCAGGGTGCAGCACAAACAGGCTGGGATAACCCACCGAGGCAGGTCTGCAAGTGCCAACCACTCCTGCATTTGTTTCACTGGAAGGGAAACTGAGGCCCCGGGGGAGTTGAGCCAACATTTCCTAATTTGAATGCCTGATCTTAGGCAACTCATCTGCATGAAGAAATAATTTATAATTTTTACTACTACTTCTTTTTTTTTACTTTTTTCTTTTTTTTTAATCAGATTAAAGTATTACAAGGTTGATCCCCTTCCAGACAGCTTGGTTGGCTGCATTGTGTTTCAACACTTGGATTTTTCCCACAAAAACAGCACCACTATATTGCAGAAATTTGATCATAGGTCTGCACATGCTTACACAGAGAGCCTTGAAAATGGCAACACCAAATAAGTTTTTCCAACAAAAACAAAAATTCCCTTTGAATATTACAGCTGATAGATAAAATATATAATTACTACTCCATAATTAAAAAAGCTTCCACAATTTTATTGCATATTGCCCTTGATCATGTGGAAGCAAGGAAGAACAAAATCATTAGAAGCTGAATTATTCTCAAAGCCTATTATCATGGTATAATCTTATTAAAGAAAATTCATGCTGGTGTAGCCTCTTACCTTCACCACTTGCAGAAGAGCCATGTGGTGTAGTTCTGAGTGCACAGAGATAATAAAATTACAGTGAATTATGTGGCCTGTGTATGGCCAAATGAGCATAATTCCATCCCTTCGAGGAGGGCTGCCGATTTTTCTCAGGGAGGCGACACCAGCACTCCTCAGTCACTGTGCATAAAGGGACTATTCATCATTATCTGCAGACAAGCAATTTTGGGGAAGATCTCGTGGCTGCCAGGGCAGAAAGGCACAGCTTGCTGCCACGGCTCGGCCAGCAGCCAGTGCTGCCTCCCTCAGCTTCCACGGCTGTGGGTGCCTGCACTGCCCTCCCAACAGCCCTGAGCGTGTCCCTGACACTCTGTGGAAGCTGTGGAAGGGGATGATCTGTGTGATTGGATGTCCATGGCTGTGGGTGCCTCCACTGCCCTCCCAACAGCCTGAGTGTGTGCCGGACACTCTGTGGAAGCTGTGGAAGGGGATGATCTGTGTGATTGGATGTCCCTTCCAACCCAAACCATGCTGTGAGGGAGGGCAGGGCCACTGCTCCCTGTGGCTCCCCTCGCCCTGGCTGTCCCTGCAGCTAAATCAGGATGCTGCACACGGGGCAGGGAAATCCCACCTGCACTGGGCTGATAACAGGGACAAAGGATGCCTCAGGAGCCCAGGCACAGGCAGAATAACCTGTCAGCAGATGCGGGGGAGCTGGACTGGCCCTACAGCTCCATTCCCCACCAAAACTGATGAGATCTGAGCTGGTCCAGCCCACCACAGTGCCTGTACAGCCCCATCCACCTGAGCCAGATATCTGGGGACAGGATGGGTGACATTGTGGGGTTTAGGGTCAAGTTCTGTCTTTCCTAACCAACCCCTACAAAGGGAGTTTGGCTGGTCATGACTTAGGGACACAATACAGGACACAAGAGGAGAGAGTTCTTGCATTCATTGTCAGGCGTGAGAGCTTTGTTGTAAGAGGCTGGGATTATCCTGCTCACTTAACTTTATGTAAGCTTTTCAGAACTAACATTTCATTTCACCCTTTTACTAAAAGAAACACTGGCATGAATTCCTGTTTTGCAGATGATCACACTTGACACTCTTGGGAACGAGGAGCTCATTTAGCCTTGTGGGCTCATTTAGCCAGACCCCTCTTGCTCTTTGGGGTCTGCACATGTGTCCAGGTTCAGTTTATCTCAGCTAAAGTGGATTTCCTTTGTTTTGTTTTTCTTTTCCTTTTTTATAATATCTAGTTTATGGATCTGTGCTTGGCTGCAGTTCTGTTAAACACCTGAAGATGTTACACAGCTCCTCTGTTTTCAGTGGAACTCCAATGCATTTATTCTGCTTTAACAAAGCCTTAATCTTGCCCCTTCCTGAATCCGTGCAGGGTTCAGTGTTCACCATTACTCCCTGAAACAGCCAAAACACCACATAAATTTGGCTGCTCCTGCTTGGTTCTCAGCACAAATTGCAATTAGTGAGCAAGGGCTTCACTCTAAATAATTTTTCTCCCATTGTCTGCCCCAAAGCTGGAGAGGAGCAATAGATTGGAGGGGATTGAGTCTGGCAGCAGTGTAGTTGAAGGCACATCCCTGCTCCCTGCTGTGCTCCTGGAGGATGTGTGTTCAGAAAGCAGGAGGCTTTAGCCATGAGAGCCATGTATTATCACCCTCTGAATAGCCTGCATTGCTGTTCTCCTACAAAAACCCAGGGAAGGCTCTTTATCTGAAACCAGAACTGCATGAAAATTAGCTGGAGCTCATGAAGTAGCATCTGCGGTATCTTTTTTTTTGAACCCTGCTTTACCTTTCCTCATCTCAAACATGTAAATCCTGTCCCTAACGAGATTAATGGCACAGAAACCTCAGGAGCAAAATCTGTGGCTTTTGGAGAAACACAGAGCTGGGTTTTCTCAGTAAATCACATTCAGGTGCAGCTCTCAGGTGCCTGCTGACTGCCCCAGCTCTCCCCAGGGTTACATGGCCACGTTTGCACACACAGACACAGATCCACATGCATTTGAGGCTTCCCCATGTCCCAAAGCTCTGAATTCATCCTGAATTAGATTGAATCCCCTCAGAATCACAGAAGGTTGAAAAAGACCTCAAAGAGTCCAGCCCCACCTGAACATCTTTTGAATCCCTCCAGGGATGGTGACCCCACCACTGCCCTGGGCAGCCTGTCCCATTCTTCTCCTAAACTTTATTTCAGGGTGTTGAGGTGTCTGGACATTTCAGGGTGTTGGATTTTGGACATTTCAGGGTGTTGAGGTGTCTGGACATTTCAGGGTGTTGGATTTTGGACATTTCAGGGTGTTGAGGATTTTGGACATTTCGGGGTGTTGAGGATTTTGGACATGGCCTCTTCTGGCTGCAGGCTCTCTCCTCTGTGTGCTGCCACAGGAGCGACATTATCTCATGCTCGTGAGTCTCCCTTACAGCATCTCCTGCCCCTCCAGCTCCTGGCAACCTCTTTGGCACATAATGAGGTTTACTCACTCAGTGCTGCTCCTGCTCCCTGCTCAGAGGGTTGGGTACTTCTCCTTGCAGAGCTGGAGGCTGCAATTCAGCCCTCACTGGGCTCAAACCCTCTCTGCCTTGCTTGTAAACTCATACCACAGACTTGCACATCAGGCAAGCAGGACTCCTAAATAACCTTCAAAATCTGGTGTAAAATTCCCTCCTCTATCAATGCAGGGCACACCCAGGACTTGATAAACTGAGCAAACACCAGCCAGACATGGCCAGGTAGGGCTCTCTAAAATGAGATTATCCTGGAACTGCAGAACTCACAGATATCGTGCCACTGCCATGGCAGGGCTCAGCAGCTGCCAGGGGGGTTGGGATGATCCCAGACCATTCAGGCACTGATTTGGGCACAGAGATGTGTCCAGAGCAGCCATAAAAAAAAAGCTGTGCTGCTGTGTCACAGTGAGAGGGGAGCTGTGTGGGCAGCCCCAGTTACAGAAGTGTCACTGGAGGTGCTGTGGCACCAAGACCAGAAGGGTTTGCACTGCCAGACTTGCTGCAACAAGTGCCACACCTCAGCCCTGAGCTGGTGTGAGGAGCTGCTGAGCCTGGCTGGTTTCTGGTGTGACCCAGATGAGATGTTTGACTGGAGGAAGCCTTCAGTTCTGGTCTAGGTGTCACCTCAGGAGCCGCCTGGTGACACCCTGACTCATAAACCACACGCTCTTCCTGAGCTCACACCTCCTGCTCCCCAGCCCTGCCCCTGAGCAGCTGCTGCTCTCACAGAGCCTCTTCCCTGCTCCTCGTGGCCAGCAGAGCACGAGGCATTCCCAGCTCTCCCCATGTCAGGATCCAGCACATCCCTCTGGCTGTCCTGGATTGCCCAGACCCCTGCCAGGGGGCTCAGAGACCCTGGCACAGAGCCCAGGGTGCCCCTGTGGGTTTGATTATGACCCATGGAAAAAATTACCAACCTTACATGAAGATCTGCAAGCCACAACAGTTTAAGCAGAATATTAGTGAAGTTGTCATGGGGTGAAAAAGTAGATTTTGGGGTTTCTGGTATGGGGGTTCAGGAGGCAAGATGGAGGGAACTGGGCATGTTCAGCCTTTCTCCTTCTTCTTCTTGGCCTCCATCTTCTGCTGTGATGTTGGCACTTTTGGATTGGTTTAGAGTAGAAGCTCACTGTCTAACACAGGTGATAGGTATTAGGAAGTAATGATAAATATTGTACATGTAGTTTTTAGTATAAAAAGATAATACACCCCAGGGGCAGGCAGAGTGCCTTGGGCTGTTTTGCTGAGTGGACCTTGGCAGGCCAGGAGAAAGAATTTTATAGATAAGAAACAATAAACCTTGAGACCAAGAAATGAAGAGCTCTGACTCCTCCTTCAAGTGCTGGGCTGGGAAAAGAGACTTTCTAACTTTTCTTGGGGTCACTCTGAGCAGCCAGAGATCCCGACAGCCCCACAGATCTGTCTGTCTTTTGGGGGAAAGCCAGGCTGGAGAGCAGATCCCTTCTACCAGCTTCTGTCCTGTCCATTCTGGGGGCACCTGGAACATTGACATCTGCTGGGCTGCTCCTCAAAAATCAATCCTTGACACCAAATTCACACAAATGATGCACCAGCTTGTCAATGTGTGACTGCCCATGTCCCACTGGTATTTTTGGGGTCCTGCTCCCCCTCAGAGGTGAGTCTGCATTTCCCCTGTGCCCTCCCAAGCACCTCCAGGTTATTTAGAATAATGAAGGGTTACTGCAGACAGCTGAAGGTCACAGCTGGGAGAACAGGGATCACAGATACTCAAAAATACTTTTATGGTGGTTGGAGAGGCCTCAGTGAGTGTTTGACTTTGCAAGCATGTCACTTCTGGTAGGAGCTGGGTGGAGACTCCACCTCCAGCAAATGGCTTTCTCCTGCCCCAGGCAGCACCCAGAGAACAAAAAAGGGCTGTGCTTTGTCTTAAAGCAGTGCAGAAACAGGTGCTGCCAAAAGAGTGGAAGAAATTAAGTCCAGTGCTTTCCAGGGAGAACACTCTGTCTGCAATCCCTTCCTCATCTGGCATTAAAAATTTGGATTAAAGTTGGTCAGCTCCTCTCGAGCAGCAGAGGTGAAAGGCAGAGCTGAGAGCCCTTCCTGACCCCCTGCACTCTGACATTTCAGCTTGAGCTCTGCTTTCCCTGGGCACTGCTGCTGTACCAACACTCAGCACCTTCCCTGGGGCTGCTGGCAGCAAAGTTTTAATGCTGTTTAATCTCTGCCCATCTCTGCAAGGTAACAACGACTCCTGGCCCCACTCTCTGTGCCCAAAGCAAGGCACAAAATGGTGCCTCTTGCTCAGCAATTAGATATGCAAAAGGTTCAGAATTGCAAATTCCCCCCTCTCTCCCACAGGGCACAGGGTTGGAAGGGACTGAGGGCAGCATGGAAAGAACAATCCAGATCTATATTCCCTCAATTTCTGAGAGCACAGGAAAATTTTGAATGGATGCATCCTTTGAAGTAACATGAATTCCACTTGGATGAAGAATTTAATTAAGTGCTGCAGGCTTTAGACAACACATTAATATTTCCAACAGTTTGATCCCAAACAGCAATTAAAGCTCTTTCTGATATGTGCTAATATGTGTTACACGTTTTTGTTTTAATTAGAACAAGATTGTAATCCATACTTCAGTTAAGTTCATTACACTTAGAATCTTAATGCAATCAAAAGACCAATCAGTCATTAGCTAAGTCCATTTTAATTAGCATTTACAGAAAACTTTTAACTGTGTGCCTGTCCTTCACAGCAGGTGACGAGATGGAGAATCATCTCTAGCTCTGTATTTTGTGTCCCTAACTCATGACCAGCTAAACTCAGCTTGCAGAGGTTGCTTAGAGGCAGCAGCTGGCCCCAAAACCCCAAAATGCCACCCTTTATTCCCTGAGCAGCTCATCTGGGCTGGCCCAGGCCAGGATGGCATGGTCAGACCTGGCCATGGAGGTGTTCTGGTTTTGGCGTTTCATGGTGGTGTTTTGGTGGTGTCATAGAGGTGTTCTGGGGGTGTTCCATGGAGGTGTTCTGGGGATGTTCCATGGAGGTGTTCTGGGGGTGTTTCATGGAGGCGTTTTGGTGTTCTGGGGGTGTTTCATGGAGATGTTTTGGTGTTTTGTTTCATGGAGGTGTTTTGTTTCATGGAGGTGTTCTGGGGGTGCTTCATGGAGGTGTTTTGGTGTTCTGGTGGTGTTTCATGGAGGTGTTTTGGTGTTCTGGGGGTGTTTTGGTGTTCTGGGGGTGTTCATGGAGGTGTTTCGTGGAAATTGGAGCTGCAGGGCCAGTCCAGCTCCCCCACACCTGCTGACAGGTTCCTCTGGCCTCCTCTGTGCCCACATGTCCCTGTGGCCTGGGCTCTGTCCCCACATGTCCCTGTGCTCCTGACACCCCATCACGAACCAGCTGGCTCTGAGTCACCACCTGCCCCTCCCTGGCACAGCCACAGAGGAAACCTTCACATAAATCTCTGCAAAATCTGGAATGCCATGGAGATTGCTCACATCAGGCTGAAAACAGCATCTCCTCAATGCCCAGCATTCCTAGCCGGGAAAATGTGCTGCCTTTGCTGAAACAAGGAGATGGATTTTCCAGAATTCCCCAAAATCAATTGTCTAAATCTGTGAAGTTCAGGATGTATACATATATGTAAATATATTAAAAAATATATTGATAAATATATAAAATATATATTTCATATTATATTTATATAATATATAATATATAATATATAATATATAATATATAATATATAATATATAATATATAATATATAATATATAATATATTATATATTATATATATTATTTATATTATATTATTATATATACACATATATACATATATATATGTATATATGTATATATACATATATATGTGTGTGTATATATATATGTGTATATATATATATATATATGTATGTATGTATGTATGTATGTATGTATGTATGTATGTATTTGGGAAAACATGAAAACTAGACATGGAAAAGTCAAATTGGAGCTGCTGTTGGACAACTTCCACATGGTTTTTGTAGAGCACAGGATGATTTTATCTTCTCCCATCAGACTTTGCCCCATGTTTGGGACAAGGCTCCCCACAACAGGGAGGGAAAGAATTCCCCTTTCCCTGTCCCCAGCTCTCTGAAAACCAGAATGCAGGATTTTGTTGCAGCACTATAAATGGTGAATTGCACAGGGCAGGAAGAATTAATGATTTATTCCTTCATTCCTCAGTGCAGGCAAGGCCAAACCCTCCGTGAGAGCCAAGGGCTGTGGACTGATCCCTGGAGGTGTTTGATTGTGTAAAACCTTCCTGAAGCTCCACATGAGGAGGAATCTGCTGGGGCAGAGGGTTTTCCCCTGCACAGCTGCATTCTGGGAGCACACCCACCTGTCCCTTCCCAGCAAAATCACTAATATTGTATTTTTGTAGACTTCAGCTGCCTGATAAATCTCCAAGTGTCACCTGGAGAGGCCCCTCCTGCCTCCCTTTCACTGTTCCCAGCTTCCCAGCCCTTGTATCAGGATAACACCTGAATGGCCCCAGGCACTGGGATCCCTTCCTGCAGAGCATCAGGTTCCTTTTCTTTCAGCTCCATTCCCTTAATCCCCTTCTCCCCACAGCACCTGCTCCTCAGGCTCTGCTCACTCCCTCCCAGGGCACAGGATAACAAATTGACTGCCACCTTTCATTATTTTTCCTGGGAAGGAATCTTTTCCCTGGCACTGTGGTACATCCCACCTGGAAAACACACAGCCCAGCTTCACCCTGTGAAAGGGATTTAGCTGCTGGTGTTGGAAATTTTGGCAGCATTCTGGGCTAAGTTTGCGCCTTAAAAGCCAAATCTGAATTGATTCCCTCCCTCAGCACTCTGACAGGGGATGTGTTAGGAGCAGCACTGATGGATTGCTCACCTGGAGGATGCTGCTCCCACCTGGCCCTGGCAGCCCCAGGTGCACCAAGGCAGCAGCACCCACTGAAAGGTGCCCCCAGTGCCAGCACCACATCCAGCACTGCCATGGGACCACAGCAGCACCCAGCTGAGCCCTCTGTTTGCCACCCCAGAGCCTCAGGAGGGCCTAATCCTGTTTTTAGGAGATCTAATCCATTAAACAAATGCATTATGCAGATTTGCTTTTCTCCTGGAGCTCCAGCAGAGCTCTGTGCTCACATCTCTCAGTCACACACAAGGTTTTTTGCAGTGGGCACAGAACACATCAAAAATCTGCCTGGCACAACCAACCACCCTGAAATTTCACAGATTTTCCAGCCATGGACACTGCCATGTACCTGCATGCTCTGCCTCCCTCAAACCTCACCCCACAGCCCAAATCCTGCCTGGCCCAGCCTGAAGAAGCCAAAGCCACCCTGAGCAGGTGAAGACTGAAGACCACAGCCCAAAGGATGTGTGGTATCTATGGCCTAGTAAAGAAGGAAAGGGAATTTTTTATTTTCTTTTTGAACTTACAAACAGAGCAGAAGACAAACCCAGTGGGAAGAAATTCCAGCTCTTTCCTTTTAATTGAAAGTAGATCCATAAAATCCTCCTAAGTCTACTGGCTAATGCAGGCACTGGGAGGCAGCTGGAACACCCTTCCCACGGGCAGGGTATGCCACAATCATTGCATTTAAAAGTCACAGGGGTTTTAAGTTTAAAAGTAAAAACTGCACTGATGTTCCCTTTTCTGCACTCACTCACTGCTCCTGACCTCCTTCTGCTAATGCAGGGAGCCTGATTTTGGAACAGTCCCAGAGAGATCAGAAACAAGGGTGAGTCAGGGATGAAGTTTCAAAGATGTGATGTGGCAGTGATTGGATTTCCCAGTGTGATGTGTCAGCTGAAGCCTGGCACTGTGCTGGACCCGCTGGCCATGGGAAATCCTCCAGGTTGGACTCAAGAAGAAGGATTTCTCCATGTCTGGTGGATCAATGACCTCCAGCAACCATGGGGTCTCTTCAGAGTTTATAAATAAATAAAGAAAAGGAAGATTTAATCTCCCTACTATGCAGCACACTGCATATGCAAATATTGCACACATGAATATAAAGCAAACTAAATTCAGACATCAAACCCTGCACCTGAACGTCTATTAATTAATTTTTCAACGCATTTTTCAGGTGAGATTGTGGCTGAATGGCCAAAGGTGAGCAAAAAGCCCCCAGTCCCTGCTGCTGGGTGGAGAGCTGGGCACCACACTGGGGTGTGACATGGGACAGGGCACTAAGGTGAGGCAAAAGAAAACAATGCACAGGTTACTTCTCATAAGGAGCTGGCCTTTCCTACAGGAATATCTGCTCCAGAGTGGCTGGGAGATGGGACTGTGGGGAGTGGAACTGTGGGAAAGCAGCCCTTGGATCCAGCAGAGGAACGAGCTGCCTTTGATGCCATCTGCTGGAATGGTGGCTCCAGGGCCTGGGAGCTGCAGAGCACAGAATCAGGGCTTGTTCCCCTGCTGCAGGTGGGATGCAGCCCTGGAAAGGCTGCTGCTCTGCTGAGAGCACAGAATCAGGGCTTGTTCCCATGCTGCAGGTGGGATGCAGGTTTGGAAAGGCTGCTGCTCTGCTGAGAGCACAGAACCAGGGCTTGTTCCCCTGCTGCAGGTGGGATGCAGGTTTGGAAAGGCTGCTGCTCTGCTGAGAGCACAGAATCAGGGCTTGTTCCCATGCTGCAGGTGGGATGCAGGTTTGGAAAGGCTGCTGCTCTGCTGAGAGCACAGAATCAGGGCTTGTTCCCATGCTGCAGGTGGGATGCAGGTTTGGAAAGGCTGCTGCTCTGCTGAGAGCACAGAATCAGGGCTTGTTCCCCTGCTGCAGGTGGGATGCAGCCCTGGAAAGGCAGCCAGGCCACGGTGATGCTCTGCAGGCGCCCAGGGCTGCAGTGGGACTGCCAGCAGCAAAGATTTCAGAGGATTCCCACTCCAGGAGTGCTGGTCCTGCCAGCCCACAGATGTCCAGGGAGAGCTGGCAGGGAGGCAGAGCCCAAGGAATGCTGTGAGGCTGGAAATGCAGGAGGTGATGGCACTCCTAGCAGTGGAGAGGAGTGTGATGGTGATCACAGGGGTCTGAGGATGAGGGAAGAGATGAGGATCTGACTCCATGCTTCAGAAGGCTTGATTTTATGATATATATTGTATTAAAACTATACTAAAAGAATAGAAGAAAGGATTTAATCAGAAGGTTAGCTAAGAATAGAATAGGAAAGAATGAATAACAAAGGCTTGTGGCTCGGACAGAGAGTCTGAGCCAGCTGACTGTGATTGGCCATTAATTAGAAACAACCACATGAGACCAATCCCAGATGCACCTGTTGCATCCCACAGCAGCAGATAACCATTGTTTGCATTTTGCTCCTGAGGCCTCTCAGCTTCTCAGGAGGAAAAACCCTAAGGAAAGGATTTTCCTTGAAAGATGTCTGTGACAGAGGAGGGACACAGCAGCTGCTTAAGGGAGGAAGAGCTTCCTCCACCTGCAGCCAGAGCCCAGGGCAGGCACCAGACTGGAGCCACACGAGGCTGGGCTGCTGCCTGTCAGTGACAGGAGAAGCAAGATTGGGATGGTGTGGCAGAAATCCTGGGATTTTCCCACGAGGATGGGCCAATCTTCACCACGTCACTGCACAGCACCACCCAAGTCTTCCTCCTCCTCCCCCATGTGCCTTTCAGAGCCCGTGACCAGCTCACACAGGAAAAGCAAGGCTCAGATCTCTGCTCATCTCCCTTGTGCTGCTGCTGCTTCCCCTCTCACTGAACCAAAATCACCAGCTTGTGCTTCATGCAGACCCTCTGCAGGACAAACAGACAACACCTGGCTGCTTTTTGAGTCCTAGCTATTTTGGAAAGATGTTAAATGCCACATTTCCCTTCCTGGGGTGATTATTTACAGGAGGTTATGCCTTTTCTTTAGGAACCACAGCAGGTAAGACCAAGACTGGCCCAGGGTTGTTTTTCTCCCTGTCCCAGTAATTATGATCTGCAGATAGGAAATTGCTGACGAGTGTCCCCTTGGATGGCAGAGCCAGCAATCTCAGGATAAAGGACATTTCTCCCACACTGCCTCCCAAAACAAGCTTGACAACATCGAGGCAGCCACGTGGCCTGGCTGGCTCCTCCATCAACCAGCCCTGTGCTGAGCCCTCCTGTGGCTCTACAGCAGTGCTGGCCCTTTGGAAAGCTCCTCTCTCATCCTGCTCTACAAAAGATCCAGCAGAAAAGGCAGGGAAAGGATTGGCTGCCATGGGGAAGGAGTAAAGGTGGTGTCAGTGAGCAAACAGCAAACTCGGATAAACCACAGGAATGAACTTCTCTCCTGTAGCTACATGAGACTTCCCTGCTATTGGAAAGGACAGCTGGCCAAAGCAGATAGAGGAGAAGCCCAGACTAACAGCAGATCTTCATAATTCCACGCTGCCGGTATCTCCATTCCAACAAATACACAGCCCAACCAGCTGGCCCCTGCAGTGCTGTGCCAATGGGCTGTTCCTTATCCCTGTTTGGGGCTTGGACAAGCAGCAGAACCAAGAGTTTTCAAAGGGAATTAAAAACAAGCCTGAGAAAGTCGCTTATCTGGAAATAAAAGCCCTTTAAAGCAACGTGGATGGTTAGGATCACATTTGGGATTTGTGTGTAAGCCCAAGGACAGGAGCCCCACAGCCCAGAGCTGGTAGGGGGCTCATTCTGCAGCATGTCATTTCTCCTGAAGGGACATCACAGAACCCAGCAGGACCCCCATCCTGTGTCCCACTGACCCCCATCCTGTGTCCAAACACCACACCCAACTGCCCCTTGTGGCACAGAGCAAAGCACAAGAGGGAATCAAGGCACATTTTACAAATAAAGAAACAAATAAATAAAAAAAAAAAGGAGTCTGAGGCAAGGGGATGGAGAAAGGAAAAAAAAAAAATGATGCAAATGACAGGATGAGTGAAGACTGGACACACCTGAGGTGTAATAAGGGGAGGGGTTGACTGAGTAAAAAAAAAAAACAAAACAAGGCAAATTCAGTATATTCTGCTCGCAGGGCCACACATAGCCCCGTTTAACAGGTTTTGTTGCCTCCAGCATTTCCTGGGCATCTGCCACGGAGATCTGGGCTGCCTCTCCATCCAAACAAATGGGATTGATTAAATCCTATCACACTCTCAAGGATTTCTACAGGCAGCCTGTTCTGTACGTTTGCAACGCGGCGCTCTGACCAAACTCCCCACGGAGCAATTGCTATAGGAAAACTGTTGTTTTACTGCCCTGTCAATCCTCCAGGAGGTGCCCATAAAGGCAGCAGCTCCTGGATTTCCTTGGCAATCAGCCTCTTTCCCCAGGATGGCCCCCTGGGACCAGGGAGCTTGCTCTGCTCAGGGTGAGATGCCCTGCCAGGGGCTGAGGGATGGGCTTTGTCTCCAGCCACCCCTACAGGAGTGTGGAGTTCTCCCTTTGGAAAACAGGGCTGGATGTGAGCTGGGACAGGCAGCTCAGCTTCTTCTGTCAGTTCTTCCCTGAGTGCTGCTCTCTTGGACAAAGCCTACCTGGCTGTGTGTGTGGGTTTGGCTCAGAGCAGGGCCAGTGCTCTGATTGCTCCCCAGCAGCTCTGGCTGGGTTTGCTCTTCCCCCAAACACCTCCCTGCACCTTCCCCATTGCCCAGGGGAGGTCAGAGGGTGAGCACAGCCTGTCCCTGAGGGGTTCTGAGCAGGGCCTGGCTTTCCCTGGGCAGCACTGCCTGGGATGTGCCCCCACAGCACCCAGCAGGGACTGAGTGGGCACAGCAGGGACACAGCACCCAGCAGGGACTGAGTGGGGACAGCAGGGACACAGCAGCCAGCAGGGACTGGGCACAGCACAGACACAGCACCCAGCAGGGACTGAGTGGGGACAGCACAGACACAGCACCCAGCAGGGACTGAGTGGGCACAGCACGGACACAGCACCCAGCAGGGACTGGGCACAGCACAGACACAGCACCCAGCAGGGACTGGGCACAGCAGGGACACAGCACCCAGCAGGGACTGAGTGGGCACAGCAGGGACACAGCACCCAGCAGGGACTGGGCACAGCAGGGACACAGCACCCAGCAGGGACTGAGTGGGCACAGCACGGACACAGCACCCAGCAGGGACTGAGTGGGCACAGCATGGACACAGCACCCAGCAGGGACTGAGTGGGGACAGCACAGACACAGCACCCAGCAGGGACTGAGTGGGCACAGCAGGGACACAGCACCCAGCAGGGACTGAGTGGGCACAGCACCCAGCAGGGACTGGGCACAGCACAGACACAGCACCCAGCAGGGACTGAGTGGGGACAGCAGGGACACAGCAGCCAGCAGGGACTGAGTGGGGACAGCAGGGACACAGCAGCCAGCAGGGACTGAGTGGGCACAGCAGGGACACAGCACCCAGCAGGGACTGAGTGGGCACAGCACCCAGCAGGGACTGGGCACAGCACAGACACAGCACCCAGCAGGGACTGAGTGGGCACAGCATGGACACAGCACCCAGCAGGGACTGGGCACAGCACAGACACAGCACCCAGCAGGGACTGAGTGGGCACAGCACGGACACAGCACCCAGCAGGGACTGAGTGGGGACAGCTCAGCCCCCAGCACGGGGGACCCTCCTCAGCAATGCCACCCTGGGCAGGAGCAGCTCTGGCAAGCAGGGCACAATGCCAGCATCACAGAGGGCACTGAGGAAAGCTTTTGATTTTCCTGATTTGCTCAGAGCCACACAGAGATGATTTCTGCTCCCAGGAGAAGGATATCATCCCTGGGTGTGTTTCACAAAGTCTGGATGCGGCACTGGGTTTAGCTGAGGTGTTGGGGCTGGGTTGGACTCCATGATCTTGAAGGTCTCTTCCAACCCTGTGGTTCTGTGAATTCTGTGTATAGGAAGTGTGAGAGCAGGCAGAGGAAGCTGGAGCTGCTGGCACTGCTGATGTGCCTCTGCAGACCCTCCCTGAAGCCAGCAGGAACTGGGGCTGGCACAGAGAATCCCATCCCATGCTGGGGCTGGCACAGAGAGTCCCATCAAGACCCCTGAACAACCAAAATCCCCTCCCTGAGCAGCCTGCAGCCAGGCAGGGACAGGCACTGGGACAACCCCAGGGACCTGAGCTGCAGAGCTGTTCATCCATTCCCATCAGAGCCAGCAGCTCCTTCCCATCCAGGCAGCATGGAACGACACTCTGCATCATTATTCAGCCTGGGGTAAGGTTTGAATGTTTCTGTGGCAAACTCCACTGCTTCCTTTTGGTTGTCCTCTCCTGCTGGTGACAGGCTGTGCTTTGGCAGGGACAGAGCTCCTGGGAATGGCCACAGCAGGGTGTGGGAGGAGGGTGCAGCATTTGGAGCTGGATGATGCTCACTGCACCTGGAGCAGAGGGTCCAGGCACTGATGGAGGCCAAGGGAGTCACTCCATCCCACCCTCTTCAACCACCCTATTTAGCATCTCCTTTAATGCACTTCCTAAAACCCCCCAAGAGCAACTTCTGAGACACCTCACGTTTACACAGCATGAAAATCCCCTCCCAAGACAGAGCACAAACACTGCCACAGCATTTTGCAGCTGAGAACAATCCCAGGTCAGGATTTCAGGAACATCCCTGCCTCTTGTGACTGTGGGCTGTGATGTTTTAAAAGTAAAAAAAAAAAAGAACAGGAAGATTTGGGAGGTGCAAGATATTAGATTTGGGAGGTGCAAGATGTTTTCCAGCTTGTCAGGAGTGATGGAGAGGCTCCCACTGGCTTCAGACAGGGAGGGACCAGACCTGCTCATCTCTCCACACAGATGGCAGCACTCCCTGTTCCACAGCTGCTGCACAGCTGGCAGCAGGAGCCCCAGCCCCTGCCACAGCCCTGGCTGGCACCACCTCTGCCAGGGCTGCAGCAGGAAACCTGGGAGATATGAAACCCTCAGGAGCGGCTTTGATTTCCTCACCCTTGGAGCTGCTGCTGGCTCCAGGATCAGCAATCTGCCTAAGGAGGGTTAAATGTGGAGCAGGGCTGGCACTGAGGGGATTTCTTCTGCTCTGGGAAAAGGGAGGTTCATTTTTTGCTGCTCCCCAGCATTTCCCCAAGCACATGCAAAGATTCCTTCCTTTGTCTCACTCAGACCAACTGTTTTGTAACTTCCAGGTGACAAAGCACTGATGTTCCCCCATAAACCACAAATCCCACAGCATCCAACAGCTCACCCCAGCTCTGCAGGGCTTGGATGCCTGCAGGAATGTGATCAGGCACAGGGGAATGGCAGCACAGGAGCTGGAGCACAGCACTGTGAGGACACAGCTGTGGCAGCAGGGACACTGGAGCCTCCTGTACACCCCAGACACATCCCAGCCCTTCCTGTGCCCCTGATTGTCTCAGGGTCTCCACTGCTCACACTGACCCCAAGATGTGTTAGAAAGTCTCTTTTCCCAGCCTGGTGCTCAAAGAAGGAGTGAGAACTCTTCAGTTCTCATTCTCAAGGTTGTTTATTGTACCTTATCTATAAAATTCTTTCTCCTGTCCTGTAACGGTGTTCACAGGGGTCTCATGTTGAGGGAAAAGATGAGGACCTGACTCCATGCTTCAGAAGGCTTGACTTATTATTTTATGATATATATTACATTAAATTATACTAAAAGAACAGAAGAAAAGGTTTCATCTCAGAAGGCTGGTTAAGCTAAGAATAGAAAGGTATGAATAACAAAGGCTTGTGTCTCGGACAGAGAGTCTGAGCCAGCTGACTGTGATTGGCCATTAATTAGAAACAACCACATGAGACCAATCCCAGATGCACCTGTTGCATTCCACAGCAGCAGATAATCAATGTTTACATTTTGTTCCTGAGGCCTCCCAGCTTCTCAGGAGGAAAAATCCTAAGGAAAGGATTTTTCATAAAAGATGTCTGCGACAACACCTTCCACTAGACCAGGTTGCTCCAAACCAACCCCATTCAGCCTGGCCTTGGACATTTCCAGGGATGGGGGAAACATGCAGGGGAAAAAACCCCAAATACTCAGGAAATAAAAATGGGCGGGTGCTGAAGAGGGGAAGGAAGGAGCTTTGTTCCCTTCCCACCCACAGCTGAAGCTGGCCAGGTCCTCCTCACCCGCAGAGCCCAGTGGAAGGAGAGTGCTCTGAGTGTCTCCAGCTGATGCTTGGCCTGTGCTCCCATGTGCATCCCCAGTTCCCACGGCCTCCACGTGGTGACAGTGAAAATAACCAGAGCAGATGAACTCCCAAGTATTCAGATTACCAAACTGCACCTCCATAAATCTGTCAGATCCCCTGCTGTAGGAAAGGGTCTGGGGTGTTAAACAAATAGGCAATAAATTTCAGAGGATTTGGTAAAATTGGGATTGTCGTTACTTTTCCATTCCAAGAAGACTAATCTGGGTTCTAATTATCCCAGCTACATCCAGGCTTTTCAATAGCTCATGCACTGATAAATGAAGCGTTCACTCTCACAAATGCCTCTCCTTCCCCTGATGGATGCAATGAGTTCCAGATGGATGGAGAAACCTTTCTTATTCCCTCTTTTACACTTGCTAAGCTATTTCCAGGCATCCAGAGCAGCACAGGTGTAAATCAGCAGAGCTCTCCCCATTTACTCCACTCCTTGGAGCAGCTGAGGATCCAGCCCCTCATTTCTAACCCTAAAAGCACAGATTACACAGAGGTGATGGTCCCATAAACGAGTGAGGTAAGAAAAAAACCCACCACACAAACACAAAAGGCATTAATTGCACAAATCACTCTGGGCCTGCCAGCCCCTGCAAAAAGCCACTTTAATTAGGCTGATTGAAATGCAGACAAGGTTTTTTCCACCCTCTTTCCACTGAGGTCTTTGTACCCAATTTGTATGAACAGGAGCTGGCCTCCACATCCTCAGCCAAAACCTGTCCTCTCCCTGCTCTCCCAGGAGCCAGGACAGGGGGAAGAGGAGCCCCCAGAGGAGAGCAGCCCCTGTGCCTGATCCCTGCTGCCTGATGGAGGGAGAGCAGCCCCTGTGAGTGATCCCTGCTGCTGATGGAGGGAGAGCAGCCCCTGTGCCTGATCCCTCTGCTGATGGAGGGAGAGCAGCCCCTGTGAGTGATCCCTGCTGCTGATGGAGGGAGAGCAGCCCCTGTGAGTGATCCCTGATGGAGGGAGAGCAGCCCCTGTGCCTGATCCCTCTGCTGATGGAGGGAGAGCAGCCCCTGTGCCTGATTCCTGCTGCTGATGGAGAGCAGCCCCTGTGAGTCATCCCTGATGGAGGGAGAGCAGCCCCTGTGAGTGATCCCTCTGCTGATGAAGGGAGAGCAGCCCCTGTGAGTGATCCCTCTGCTGATGGAGGGAGAGCAGCCCCTGTGCCTGATCCCTCTGCTGATGGAGGGAGAGCAGCCCCTGTGCCTGATCCCTCTGCTGATGGAGGGAGGCAGGGATGCTTTGGTGATGACAAAGGTCAGTGCTGCCCGCAGAGGAGCGGGTTCTCCCTCTGCCCCGCCACTCTGTGATTCCCAGGCTTTCCTCAGGGCACTGGGATTTTCTGAGTGCCTGCCCAGGGCCAGCTGGGAGTCCATCTGCAGCAGGGCTGAGCCCACACGCTGCCCCTGAGGCGGTCACGAGTGGCATTTCCAACATATGTTTGCACAAAATGCTCGCGTCCCGTCAGAGCGGGCACGTGAGCGCTCAGCCCTGTGGGCAGTGCCAGCTCTGAGCTCTGCCTCCTGCACAGGGAGGGACTGCAGAGCTCTGTTCCAGAAATAAATGCATTCATGTTTGTGTTTAACCACCAGAAAGACAGCAGAAAAATAAAGAATGGAGAGGGGAAGGTGTTGTGCTGTGAGTCCCCCACAAGTGTGCAATGGGGAAATGAGGATTCAGCACAGGGAAGGGGATGTAAGTGTTTCATCAAGCACTGCTCCTCAGAGTAAATGCACAATATGGCTCAATTCGTGCTGTAATGGTCTTTTAATATGCAGTATTTTTATCTGCATGTGATCTGAGAGCTTGTGCTACGTGCAGCAGCGCTGGCCAGCGCCGTGTGTCTGCCAGCGCCTCTGGCCACTGTCTCACAAGCCCAGAACCCCCTCCCTCCTCCCAGGAAAGGCCCATCTCCCTTAAAACCACAGCACAGACATCTAGGGATGCGTTTTCAAAGAACTCCAAAAGCTTATGCACATAAGAATACAGCTTTGTACAAAACTACTGCATCATGAAGCTCAGGGGCCGTTGAGCACAGAGTGATCAGTCACGCCAAAAACTGCAGGAAGGGACTTTTCAAAGCAGAAGCCCATTTGCTTGGGTAAAAAGGCAACTCCCCACCTCTCCACATAGTTTAAGGATGACAGGGAAGTCGAGTGTTTGCTAGAACATCTCAAGCAGCAAGGAAAACTAAAAGTGCTCCGTCTGCAAGAACGAGAGCTGGCTCGTGCAGCGTGGGCTCACTCTCACGTCTGTCAGCTCCACTAATGCTCACTGGAATGAAAGGTCTGTGCTGGAGCTGCAGCAGGGCTGCCATTCACTCCTGCAGTGCCAGATTTACCCCAGCTGCTCAGGTTTAGCCCTTGCCCCTCACCCAGCTGCTCCAACTGGGCTCTGCCTCATCAGGAGTGCCAGGGATCAAGAGCTCAGAGGTTTCACTGCCTGCCTGCAAGCAGAGATCTGTCCCTGGGTCAGGCTTCAAGATTTCATGCAGAAAAAAGGCAAACCATGGAAAAAACTGGTCAATCCCCTGCCTGGCAGCTTGACCTCCTTGTATTTGATGCTGGCGTGGAATTAAATTCCTGACCCTGCCTGGGTATCATTGCCTGCCCCAGGCTCACCTCTGAGACATCATTTCCCAGTGTCACACAGCCAGTGTCACTGCTGAAATGAGCTCAGAGTGCTAAAACCCCAAGAAGGAAGGGCTGCTGTGCCTGAACCTCATTCTCAGTCTCTACCCAACACACTGGTTTCCTATCAGATGTCTGTGTTGACACGGTAAAACTCTTTCCCTCTTCATTATCAGAGTGGGGTGAAAATGCCCAGCAGCACACATGGAATCGGCTCCTGACACAGTGTTTACACAACAACAGCAGCTTTTCCAGCTTCACTGGGGACCCAGAGACCAAACAGTGCCCATGGTTGTGCTCCAGGCATCCCTGCTACAACAGCATCATAAATACATAATGAGGATTTAAAAGGCAGAAGGAAAACAGACAGAGTCTCCACATCACACTCAGCTTTCATCCTCTGCAAAGAGCTGCAGATTTCAGCACTGAGGGAAAAGTGTCCTCGTTAGAGGGGGAGCACAGGAGCTGCCTGGCAGCATCCACAGGGAAAAGACCTCAAGTTCCAGAGGAAAACTGCCACCACATTTTGTACACACTGTCACTGTTACACAAGAAAAAGCAGCTCAGCACAGAAGCATGAGGAACTGTGTTCAAGCACAGAACAACAACAGCAAGGTCACCCATGCCATGTGAGCACAGATTTGGATCAAATCCCTGAAGGTTAGCCTGGGAAAAGCTGTTTCAAATATCAGAGCACCAGAACCAAGGCAGTCAGTCAGCACCTGGCCATCTCAGGTGCTTCCATGGCCACCTCCAGCAGTGTCCATGCACTTGCAAATCCAAATCATGCACAGCTGCGGCCAATATCACCACACACCACCGGGTGGTTTCACAGCCAGAGCCTTGGGAGCAGCACAGTAACTTTTAGCCCACTTCAAAGGAAAGGAAAATGTCATCTTCACAGGGCAGACTCAGCCTGAATGGACTTTATCATTTATCCTCAAGTTATACACAGACAACACTCCCAAAACTCCTTTCCAACCTGCAGCTCCAATCCTGTTCCTCCCCCTTCAGGTCCTTCCCTCTCTCCCCTGATTCATGGCCACAGCAAATGTGCTGTTTGATTATCTGCTGACACACGCATTTAGCACTTCTCCACGGAAAGCAACGAGTTTGGAAGCTTTTCCAACTTCCCCTCTGGATGATGTCACCCTGGGTGGGCGCCAGGCTGGGTTTCAAGGGAAAATCCTTCACTTTGGGGTCAGACATCCTCCTATTTTTAGGCCTGAGCTCTGTTGTGCAGCCAACAGCTGAGCTGGACAGTTCTTGTTATTCCACGAGTCTGCTGGCTGTGTGCTGCCCACAGAGCCCTCTGGAAACTCCCAGTGAGAAATGTGTCTCCCCCAGTCTGCACTGGGAATGGGGATGGGAGCTCCCACCATCAGCCCATCCTGCCTCCCAAATTCCTGTGAGTGCCACTGCCCCATGTCCCCAGGTGCCACATCCACACAGCTTTTAAATCCCTCCAGGGACGGGGACTCCACCACTGCTCTCTGAAAATTTCTTTTTGTCAAGAAATTTTCCCCCAAATCCAATCTAATTCACCCCAGGCACAGCTTGAGGTCATTTCCAATTGTCCTGTTGTCACCTGGGAGAAGAGGCTGACACTCACCTGGCTGCACCCTCCTCCCAAGCAGTCACAGACCAAGAAGGTTCCCCCTGGGCTCCCTTTTCTGCAGGCTGAGCCCCCCCAGCTGCTCCTAATCAGACTCACTGCACTAATTTCCCTAATTGCAGCACCTGATCAGCAGTGCCTGTGCTGTGCTGTGGCCATTCAAGCAAGTGAAGGAAGGAAAAGCTTTTGGGATGAGCTGCAGATCCACCCAAAGAGCAGCCAGGCTCCTGCTCTGCCCCTCCCAGCACACACCCTGCTTGCAGGGAGGCTTTGGGCTCACAGGCCCAGAGGATGCAGCCCCGTGTGCTGAACCAGCTCCTCTCAGCAGGGCTGAGGTGGAACCAACCCCGCTGTGACAGCCACAGCAAACCACAGACAAGTGACAATTGGGATGGTTTGGGGGCAAAGTGTGACTGTGAGTCACGTCCCAGGCCAGCTGCAGGCCGTGTGCACCCAGCCAGAGCAGGGACAGGGCTGCCCTGCACCCCAAACCCTCCTGCCACCCACCCTGCACTGGAGCTCCTGCTGCAGCACAGCAGCACCCTCACACATCCCAGGCTGCAGCACACCCACAGCTGGCCCTGCTGCTGCTTTCTTTTTAACTCTGTGAGCCCCACCACCCTCCCAAAGGGGTGAGAGCCAGCCCAGCAGAGGCTGCAGGAGGGCAGCAGCTCCTGTGGCTCGGGGCTGGCAGCCCCTGCTCCCCCAACGAAACCTGCATCCCCTGTGCAGCTGCTGGAATCACAGAATTGATTGGTTTGGGTTGGAAGGGACCTTAAATCCCACCCAGTTCCACCTTCTGGGACACCTTCCACTATCCCAGCTTGCTCCAAGCTCTGTCCAACCTGGCCTTGGACGCTTCCAGGGATGGAAGGCAGCCATTCTGAACCCACTCATAGAGAAAAAAAATAAATGTCACTGGCTAAGCCCGCAGGGACTCTCCAGCATCCATGGGCACACAGAGCAGCATTTAAACAGGAATGCCCAGGTGTTCTGTGCTTGCAGGGTGCCAGCACAAGGCACTGCTGCTCCTGAGCATGTTTACAGCACAAGCCAGATTAAACTTCAGATATTGAACCATTTGCTTCAAGGGAGTTACATCAGCAGCTGACGTGCCCTGTCTCTCTCTTATTTGCTTCTCTCTGCCTTTGAGAACAATGCTCTGCCTTGGTTTTATCAATCAGAGCAGTCTGAGAGGACTCCCTGCAGCACCAAAGAGCCTGGTGGACGTTGAGCTACAGGAAAAAGACAAGCAGAGAGGAGGAACCTGTGCTTTAAAAAAAGGGAAATCTCTAATGAAACCTTAATTGTGCAGCTGTGCCCTTTCTACAGCATATTTCAGCACTCTCATCTGCATTTTCAAGGAAATAAACTGGTTTTCCATTGGTATGGAATTCATCAATGCTGCCAAAGGCTGGACAAGCTGATGCAGCTCAGTGCAGTGCAAGGGACAAGTGTTGAGAAAGGCTCCTTTCACTGGGGAATGCTTCACTGCAACCTTCTGCTGAGAAAAGGGATAAAAATAGGGATAAAAATCAGTGAGGAGCATCCCCTGGGCTGTGCTGCTCAGGTCACAGGTGCTGTGCAGGTGGACACAGCCTGTGGAAGCCCTGGAAAAGCCCTGAACTGCCCCCAGCAGCAGCTCAGCTCAGGAACTGCAGGCAGGAGGGAAAGGAAAACACTGTGGACAAGCAGCTGCCAAGGGCTCTGGTGCTGCTCAGGCAGGGCAGGAGGGTGGCTGCCAGCCCAGGCTGCCAGAGCACGTCCTGCCAAGACAGCCAGGCACCAGAGCAGAAGGGAATGAAAGAAGAAAGGCCATTGGCCTTGGGTGCTGCCAGAGAGGGCCTGGAAGTGCTTTGGTCCCATATCCCAAACCAGCTGAGCCACGTGTGCCCCCAGGCCCTGCTGCCTCTGGCTTCAGGTGGCACAAACTGGCACCAGCTCCTCCCCTTGCAGCCCTTACCAGCCTCAGAAGAGGAGAAACAGAAACCTGAGCTGGGAGGATGTGAGGCAAGAGGGGAAGCAGAATTGCAGCTGATGTGGTCAGTGCCAGCCTGCTCTGCTAAGTGTACCCTCCCTTCCCTTCCCTTCCCTTCCCAGGGCTGCAGGTGACACAGCTGACTGCAGGGTCTGCCATGGCACAGCTCCTGAGGAATATTGCTTTTCCTCACTCACCTGACTCATTCCTCCTTTATTCCTCCTGCTCTCATTGCAGATTGATCTCTTTCCTGATATTCAGGTGTGTCCTGAGCACACACTGCTCCCTCGAGGTTTGTTATGCTACCAATAAATAAATTACCTGCTAATAAACCCCCCTCAAACTCCCACTTCCCTTTTAGGCTGAAGATAATTAAATTTATGCATGAGTTAGTAATTTCTGTGACTGGACACTGGAATATACTGGGAAGGTGGAAGGCTGTGCACACGAAGGCACTGCAGGATTTACTCTGAGCTTCCTCTGCAAAGCTAATTCAAATATTATGGTAACCAAACTGTGGTCAAGCAATTGATAAAACCATGTGAAGATCCTCTCACAGACAGAGCAAACCATAATTTAAATATGCAATAAAGGGTGATAAGGCTGTGCCTTGGCCCTGCCTGCAATCAGCCATCACAACCAACTCACTGACTCCAGCTTTAATAAACATTGCTTAAGACATTAACCAACATCAATACAACTTTTATAATAAGTTATACTATATATATATATAGTATAACTTATTATAGAACTTTTGTGTGTTATATATTATTATTGCATATTATATATTATTATATGTATTATTATATATTTATACTTACTGTATAACTTATTATAAAAGTTATTTTTTATATATATATATATATACACACACAGACAGGTAATACAACTTTTCACAGTGCAAATGTGGGTTGGAACTGTTTCCATTTAATACTTGAAACTGGTTTAATGATCAGGATGTGAGGCCCTAGGAATGCCTCTGGTTGTGTTCCTGCACAAAGGGAGTGTCTGCCTGCTCATTCTCATTGCACACTGCTGGTACCCAGGAGATGGGAAAGAACTCCTAAAATTGTTCATCTTGGCTGGTTGGTAACATGGGGAGCAGGAAAGGGAGGGTGGAGGGATGCTCCTGCTCTGCAGAGCAGCAAGAGGTGACTATTTCTGCACAGAAATTGTCATGAGTGTCACTGAATTACACAGTGACAGCAGTGAATTTACCATGTGTGGAATATTTTTTAAGAATACTTTTATAACTTCATTTAATGACAGAACCCGTTTTTCCCAATCCTTAGCCTAAAAGATTTCTCTGCCCCAACTTCTGTCTTGGTCACATTTTGATTTCTCTCCTGGCAAGCCAATTCGCTACAAATTCTGTGTGATTTCTTTAACCAGGCAAGAGGAGCAGATCACAAGCCACTTTATTAAGGAAGTCAGGGTAATTATTCTCAGAGGATAATTAAAAAGTAGGGACACATGAAGTAACCTGACCCAGTTCTGAGAGCAGTGGCAGAGCTCCCAGGGGCTCCATCCCTGGGGAACCCTTGATGTCTGCAATGAGGCACCTCAGGGATGTTCACTGAGGTCAGCATCAGCCATGGCCACAGATAAATCCCTGATCCAAGGAAGGAAAGCCCAGGTGGGCACTGAGAGGGGATGAATCCCCACTGCCACATTCCAAAGCCAGCCCAGAGCTCACAGGTGAGCAGGGGCAGTGGGCCATGAACACTCCTGGCTGCTGCCACACACCAGCAATGGAAAAATTCATCATTTACAAATTTACAAATCAAAATCTCTAAATAACAACGAGTAGAAGGGGGGAAGCAATTCTCACCCCCTGCCAAGATCCATCTGATGCACCTGGAAGCTGCTTCCAGAGGTACAGGGAGACACTTGGAAAAGCCTCAAAGTCATTTTTTCTCTGCTCTAACTTGCAGGCTACAAAAAGGAATGAGGATATTACACAGCATTGCAGAATCAATAGTTATTGTGGGAATCATTGGTTTGATGTCAAGGCCAATTAGCTGCAAGTGGAATTAGCACATGCCCTGAGCTGGAAGACAAGAACATGTTCTTCCCTAGATGGGAAAGATGTGGCCAGGTGTGCACAGAAATTCTGGAACTGGCACCACATTTCCCAATGCTGACAAATCCCACAGCCCTCAGGAGCCTGCAGCAATGGCCTGGTCTGTCCTGGCCATGGGACAAACAGACAGGAGAAACCTGCAGCCCAGACTGACCCTTTGCAAATGGAATTCACACCAGGAAAGGCCAGCACAGCTATTCACCCTGTGTCAGGTCACCCAACACGCCAATCTCATCCCCTCACCTTCCCAACTTTGGCCCTGATCTGTGCCAGCAGATTTATTCTGTTTCATTATTTATAGCTTTTCTGGGACTGATCTATGCCTGCTTTGGCTACTGAGGAAGAGTTCAACATTTGAGATGGAGGGAAACAGGCAAAGTGTGTCACATTAAAGGAAATGTGCTTTAATGTGTGTGTCACATTAAAGGAAACAGGCTGCACAGGTTTTAATTGACTTTAAAGATCCAAGAGAAGCAAGACAAAAGAGCCAACTTGCAGGACTCCATGCAAGGTGGTGCAGAACTGAATGTTTAATCCATATTTTGAATCTGGTGCTGGGAGCAGCCAGGAGTGGAGAGGCTTAGCTGAGGTCAGGGGGGTGAGAGCCTGGGGAGGAGGCAACGCCAGGGCACATCCCTGCATAACCTGGGTGGGCAGCAGACCTTGGAAACCACAGAGGTGTAGAATCAGAGAGCATCCTGAGCTAGAAGTGACCCAGGGATCCTCAGCGCAGCTCCTGGCCCTGCACAGACACCCCAACAATCCCACCCTGTCCTTGGGAGCATTGTCCAAACCCTCCTGGAGCTGTGCAGCCCTGGGGCTGTGCCCATTCCCTGGGGAGTCTGGGCAGTGCCAGCACCCTCTGGGGGAATAAACCTTTTCCTAAAATGTTCATGTAAACTGCACTGAGCCCTGAAAAAGCAGGAGAGCTGCCCCGAGCACCCTTGTGCAGCTGGGGACATCCTTTGGGTGAGGAAGGAGGGGGACAACCCCAGCCCAAACCATTCAGTGGTGCTGTTATTGAAACCTGTGGCAATCCCAGCACTCCACCAACACCTGCAGCAAAGCCCTGGCAGCTCTGTGCTTTAAAGGAGTTTTGGACAAACAGCCAGGATGGTGGGGAAGCCCCAGGCCGTGGCTGACAGTGTGCATGAGCCAATGATGCCATCCAGAGGTGCTCGGGTGTAGCACAGAACTCTCTGTCATCAAAGGCTAAAGGCAAAGATACCACCTTTGTATATCTTATATATCAGGTTTTAAGCTAACGTCACTGCCAAATAATTACATTTTATTTATTTTTAATTTATCCTGCCCATCCCTTGTTATTTTCTGTCTCTCCTCACCGTGTGCCTTGATTTTCTAAGCGTACTAAATAAGTCATTCTGAAAAATACAGGTACACCTCTGACCTCTCCTGGCAAACAGGAGTTACTTCATTCTACTCCCAGCGCTGAGAGCAGGCCTGGCACAACACAGGGAACTGAGAGAGACACTCATCTGTGTCTGACTGCTCTGCAACAGTGCCTGGGCTGAGAAAGCACCAACCCCACACTGAAACAGGAAACAAAATCTTTGTTCCCCATCCAGGACAGCCAGCTACTCCTTTCAGCTGTGAGTTCATGACTCAAACTTGACACAAGAAAATGCCTCTCTAGCATAGGATTACACACATTTATGTGTGTTTGTGTGCACAGTTTGTGCCAGCTGCCTGAGCAGTGTGGATGCAACATCACCATTTCATGACACATTTCATGATGGGTAAAGTACAGAACAGGAGATACCTGGTCAGCAGCAAAGACCTAATTCACCTCTGTGTGCAAAGGTACCTTCTTTGCTGGCACCTGGATCTGTGTGGCAACAAAATGGGGATTTGCAAAGCGATTCCATTCATATCAGCATAAAATCAACCACTGAATCCTTATTTTCTCCATTAGGAACCTCATGGGATTATAGCCACAGAAAGTCCTGAGTTGGAAGGGACCTGCCTGGATCATCAAGTCCAGCTCCTGCAACTACAAAGATTACAGACAAATAATCCCAACAGCATAAACTATATAATTTTTTAATCTTTGGGATTTCCCAAGCTTTACTCAGACACATATCTGATTTTCAGATGTACTATCTTAAAATTTTAGAAACTACAATACACTGTACCTGACTTTTTTCCTCAGAAACCATCACTTACTGGTCCATTAGAATTAAGGCACAGAGTATTATTTTATCACCTTACACAAACTAAAAAGGAAAACTGAGGAACAGATTGACTTGGAAACAAGCAAAATAACTTTTCAGATAGTTAATGGCAAGCATAATTGTCATGTGCTGTATCCCTCCTCAAAGGAGCATCCTTCCTTTATAGTCTCAGGATTTGAGAGTGAAGAAAAACTGAAAATACAAATGACATCAGATGGCAAAGGGTGTGGCTGAACCATTCTACAACAAGGCATGGTTCTGGGTAAGGGGAGATGGCTAAAATGAGATTTTGGTGTTGGGATCACAATGTCAAGTGGAGGGACAGATCTCTGCACTGCATTTGGAGCCACCTTGAGCTGCCCTCAAACCCAACCTGCTCTGCACTGGCCATGTCCTGTTTAGAGGTGCACTCTGTGCCCCCTCAGCAGCTGGCCTGTGGCAGCTCAGTGAGAGCACAGACCATGGGGACAGCTGCACCAGGACAGATTTGCTTTTGGAGCCAGGGGTGACCCTACAGGACCCTGCACTCTGGCAAGGTGAGAGCTGGGGAAGCAGCTCTTGTGTTTCAGACACCTCAGGGCTGAATGTGTGTCTGGAGGGAAGGGCAGACATATGGAGCCCTTCCTAAAGCTGTGAGGGAGGAATGACCCACAAGGATGGCTGAGTCAACAGTCTAATTTTATAATCCCAATAATATAACTCCTGCCACGGGTTTCAGACATGTCTTATATCAAGTGTACAACACTTTCATGCAGCAGCAGGAAAAAAATAAGCAAACCCCAGGAAATACACCAGCTCTATGTGCTCTGATGAAGATAAATACAGCAGGAATTTAGCAGAAAGTATTTCTTCAAAAGATCAAAGACAGTCTGTCCTCCCCTTCCTGCTACTTTCACACAGTGTTTTCCTACAAGAAAATACCAGCATCCACCCAAGTCTGTGCTGCACAAGGAGGTATTTGGGCAGACAAGAAATGCAAACCCACATTGAGAACAAGGGAAAAGGATGGGAAAAGGCAGGGACAAAGCCTTGAGGCTGTGCTCTGGAGGAGCAGGGTAAGCACTGACCTGAACTTGCCCGTCCGCACCTGCAGCGCTCGCATCCCGCACTGCTGGGCTCCCCCGACATCATTCACAATGTCATCCCCGATCATGATGGCCTGTCAGGGCAGTGAAATACAGGAAAAGTTCATTTCTGCCATCTGTCACCCTCCCCTGACATAACAAACAGCTTGATCTGAGGCCTAATGCTGCCACTGGACAAATTAAACACGATAATATTGTCACCGTATTGATTAAAAGTCATCCTGCCCTGAGGGAAATTCATGCCACAGCTCCTCCAGCAGTGAACTGGCACAGCACACACCTGTGCAGTTTGTAATCAATCACACAAATCAAAGGGATTTGGGGCACAGTTGAAAGAAAATGGTGAGTTTTATGAAGTTAGGCCTCTTCTCTTCATAACAATCCATTCCTGCTACGCTCCAAGCAGCTTAAATTAAGCTTAACTTCTTAAATCTGGTGTTCTACAGGCTGGTCAAAAGCTTAAGCTTGTAATCACTGAGAGCTTGATCCCAACCTGTTCTCAGGTTGATACAGAAATTCAGGAAATCACTGGAAAATGGAATTTATACATTTTTGCACAGAATGACACAATGTGCACAAGCCTAGCACTGTTTGTGTTACTATCAGTTCAAGTATATGCCAATATTAATAAACAAAAGTGAATGGATTACCAAAAAAGTAACTGGTTATGCTACCATTTGTCTGCTGCTTGACAAAAAGAGTGCACAGAGCATCTTCCTGCCTCTGTTAAAGATATTTATTAGATCTGAGTGCATCAACCAAGGGGTTGACAATCTGTTGACAATCACATCACCAAAATTTCAAGTGCTCCTCATCCTGCATTACAAATTACTGTATTTATTCTATTCTTCAAATTTAAAATGATTGGGGGAATGCCATTTTATAGTTTCAACAAAATCCAGTATATACACAAAACAGCATTTTCCATTAATGATCCAAAAAATCAGCTTTATACCTCCCAAAGGTGTTCTGGATTATTCTGCAGAGAACAGAGGCAGCACCTAAAACTGGGGAGGCACAGATTTGAAAGTCTGTAATGTGGTTTATCAATCAGATTTTTTTTTTTTTACTTTTGTATTGAAGTTGAATTTTGTCTAATACAGAGTTAGCTGCATCTTTAACTATTTTATTTTCATCTTTTAAATCAGTCTTTTGCTTCATGAATTTAACTGCCTGGCTTTCACAACCAAAATACCTTCCAGCTCCAGACATTCCTTCCTGAATTTCCATTCCTTCCCCAGCTCTGTTTTGTTTGAAGAATAAAAATACTAAACTTCCATAGCTATTTTTATGAATTATCTAATTGCAACAGGATCTTCTCCCACGTATTACATTGCATGCAAAGGAAATCTCAGGATATACCTAAATTTTCTGAGAGGATTCATAAACCAAACTGAGCTACAAACATGTAAATCTGGGACAGCTTCTCCTGTAGATGGTTCACCTTTCCTTAGTGCTCTTCCAAACCAGAAATTCAGCATGAAAGGGGGAGAAAATGATAGGTTAGAGTTAAGTAATAAGGAAATAAAGCATGTAAATGTGGATAAGGAAAAGAGAATAATTCCATGGCTGCATGGAGAGCTGCAAGAACCTGGCAACACCATCGCCAGCCAAGCACCATTACCAATTCCCCCCAAGCTTCTCCAGGATATTTAATCACTCTCAACCACTGGCTTTAAGAGATTGTAATTCCCTTTTCTTACAGAATTCCTCCCAACACCTCCCTGAGGGTGAGAGGGAACAGACCTGCACCACCTCATGCACTCGCTCAGCCCAAACCCCAACATTCGGGATGTGAAGGCAACTTCAGTCCTAATAACCCTGAAAAGAATTTCCTGTGACAAAAAAGGGCAGAGCAGGGCAGCCTCTCCATGCAAGCCCTCTCCTGCTCACCAGGGCTGCATTTGACCCCATCCAGGGAAGTTTCCCTGCAGGACTCTGCAGCTCTGCAAGTGCAGCTGCAGCGGAGCAGCGATGCCTGTCCAGGCCAGCTTGTGGCACATGCATACAAAAACGTGCTCCAGCCCCCAGGGATTTCACAGATTTACTATCAGTGAAGGGCAATAATCACTAAAGGAGGAGCAATTATTCCAAAATCATTTAGGATTTAAAAAAATCATTGGCAAGAAGATAGAGGTCAGGAGGTGCGCTGTCAAGGGAAATAAAAAAACTCCACCTGTCAAACCTGGGTTTAACTTCCTCTCTGACTGCAATATGGTAAGAAGAGAGAGAAAGATATAAAACTGAAAGGTCACATAGCCACTGGAAGCTGGAATTAAAAGATCTCCATTTGTGTTCACATTTTACACAGGGATCACACCATTAATCCGTTCAATCCTTCTGCAAAAGTTACTTTTTTTAAAATTGGCTACAAATTAACTAAAAAGAAGGAGAACAAAAAATGCAGTGAGTCTCTAGGTGTAATTTCAATTTCCCTAAGATGGTGAGAGGTGGTGTGTGGCTGTACAGACACAGCAAATAAAGCACATGTTCCAAAGCTGAGGGAAAACACTGCTCTCAAAGGGTTCCACCAGACTCAGCCCAGAGGGGCAGGGAGAACAGAGGAGATCAACACAATTCCCAGGAATTTGGGGTGGAAAGGCAAAATATAATCTCCACAGTCAGCTGTGCCACTGGTGCTGTCTGTGCCACAGACCCTGAGCAGCCAAAACCAATAAATATTTAGAGATGCTGTTGGGGTGGTGAGTGGGAACCTCAGGTAGGTTTTGTCCACAAAAAGAGTTCAGCATTCATTAACTGGTCACAGGAAAATGTCTGATCAGAAAAGGAATTACAGAGTAAGGAAATGAAGGAGGCAGAAAGAGGAGAACACCCTGATTTAGCCAGCCCTCAGATGGGGATTTTGGAGGCTGGAGCCCATGCAGGATGCAAACAGAGATGCACAGAAGGCAGTGTGCTAATTCTACCAGAATATTTAGCACAGAATGCTTCTAGAGTCAGACATATTTATGCCTGAACAGATTTTTTGCTATAGATTTAATAACCTTAAGCTAAATGTGCTAGGACCATGAGGAAGTAAAGCTTACACACCGCACCTTGATCTATTAAATCACTTCACACCAGAAATACAACACATTTACTTTTCTCCCTGTCCTCCTTCACCCAAGGAATAATATCCAGGCTTGAGGATCCCACATTACTGTTAATTTTGTTTCTATCTCAGAACTCCAAAGGTGCAGGGCCAGACAGCTCCCACTAAGATTTCAGCTGGCCTGAAGCTTCAAACTTCCCTTGGGCACGTTCATTTTGGGATGGAGGATCCTGCCCTGTTGGGCTGGTGGGCAAGGAGGGTTTGCTGGCCCAGGAGCAGGTGCCCTGTGCCACCCCTGGGTGATCTCTCTCTGCTCTCATGCACCACTAACTCCCACCTGAGGCTTGCAGGTGGCAGCAATGGGAATTGCTTAACTACCAGCAGTTTATGGACTCCAGCATGACCTGCCATAACTCCCATTAAAGCAGGATAATTTGCTACAGAGAGAACTTTTTATGATTATATAAAACTACCAGAACCTTAACATTATTTAGGTTTTATTGTAAAGCTGTAAAAATCATCCACTGTTAACAGCTGCCTTAAAACACATGAATTAGGCATTTCAGTAACCTTTAAGATGTGTTATTCTTTGTCATAGCTCTGAATTGTAAGATAGGTCTGGTTACCTCTAAGAGGTTTAAATTTCCAATCTATTAAAGTAATACTGGCAATCTGTTATTTCTAGGCCATTGAGGAAAGGTTAAAATGAAAATTGGACTTTAGGGAGTTCCTCTTATTCTAAGTGCAGGCTGAAAACATCTCAGCAGCAGAAGGCAGAGTCAGGGTCTCAGCAAGAAGCAGTTATCAAGGGAAATGACTGGTGATAACTTTATTGATTAAAGCAGCTTGAGGAATTTCAGAATTGCCACTGTCTCAAATTACTGTGGTGAGACAGCTTTATTAAAAAGGTATTTTTCATTAAAAGCCAAGTGAAAGAAAATTGTAGCATGTTTTCAAAAGCACAGCTCATCTAAAATGGTTTAATGATGGTATGGATTAAATGCATTCCACAGGTGGAATAAATTATCAGAATAAACATTTTGTAAAAGCAAAGCAAAGTAAAACCAGGCCCTGTCATGTTACTACAAATGCAGAATTTGTCCAGGAGAAAGATTAAAATGTAATGCAGTGCATTACAGAAACTTACTGAAGTGGCTATACTGAGGTTTTAAACTGAAAATAATGAGGTTTTATTACTGTGTACCACGAACTAAACCAACCTGCAAATCCTTCTTCAAAAATACATTAAAGTCACAAGGTCAAGCAAAACTTAGGAAAAGATGCCAGAATTAAGGCAGTTTGCTTGTTTGGAAATTGTTCCTCCTACACATGTGTGAATCATGATCCAGGCTTCAACTCCAGCAGTGTGGATTATTGTTTCCATGGTGGAAAGCATGGAGTGACTGGTGCCTCTATCCAGTGGTGTCTGCTGCACTCCTCCTTGTTTAGAAGCACACTCCCTTCACCTCCAAACTCTCTAAATATAAAATACTATACCTACAAACTAGATATATCAGTACAACAGATTAATGGCCTTTACCACAAGAAACAATATGATGAAAAGCCAAAACTCTGACAAAACGTAAGTTAGGCACGAGCAGCAGACATGGCAAATGGTGGAGAATGAGTAAATAATCTCTTCTGGGGACTATTCCTGCCTTTCTGTACCCAAAACAAACACTCCTGAAGCTGATGGGAGCCCTGTGGGAGCAGCTTTGCCAGCCTGGGGATGCATCACATCAGGTTTGTTCCCTGGGGCAAGGATCAGAGACAGGAGTTCTGCACCTGGGATGTTCCAGGGACACTCCAGACTGGGATATCTAATTCCTGGGAGGATATGGACAGATTGAAGGGAGCACAGCAAAAAGGAGGGGGATTGAATGGAGGGAAGCAGCAGAAATAAAGCACAGTTTTGGCAAAAAAAAACCTTCTGCAATGATAACAAGTCTAGACATAACTGGATGAAGAAAATGTCCAGGAAGTTATTTTGGTTGTTAACCAGAGTAAAACTAGAAATAAGAAGATGCAGTTTAAAAGGGAAATATCCTGATAAATCTCAGGAAAAGCTGCCTTCCCCCAAGACCCACGGAGCTGAACACCATCCCCAGGGCACTGACAGTTGTTTGGCTCTCTGAAAACTGCTGTGGACAAAACATTAATAACTGTGGAGCAGGGAACACTCCTGCATGGAGAAGGAGATGGATTACATGGCCCACTAGGTCTTTTCCATCTCCCCACTCTGTAATAAAGCAAAACCCAAGCACATGCTGAATTACAGGGCCATAATTTCATCTCCAGGCTCCAGGGACCTACAAGCCACCCCAAACTTCCCTCCTGTTGTTTATAATGTCACCCAAACCCCCCTGATGGAATTATTGTGCTGTAATTCACTGCTGTTTGTGAGGCTTCTCATACTCATCCTTATGTCCTGTGTGACAGAACAACAAATCAATAAAGAGGAGCTGGAACAACTACAGAGAGGGGAAAATGGGCTGTGCTGAGGAAGCACAGCATGTTTCTGCAAAGCCAGAAATTCAGGAGGGGGTTTTGGGGTCAGTCAGTGCTTCCTATTCACCAAAATGATAAAATATCTTTTCTTCTGCCTTTTTCTTTTACTAAAAAAGCTAGTCAGTGTGAGAGCACAGGAAATAAAGGACATTTTGGGATCAATTCCATCACCCTGCAGCCACCAGTCTCCAAGCACACTGCCAGGCATTAGGGCACCTCTTTTGCCTCTCTAGGCATTGAGTCCTGGTCACATTCTCTCCCCTTCAGCCTCTTCTGTAACTTCCCACAGCTACAGCAAAGCAGGAAAAAAGCAAAAGTGGGCACAAGCATCTGGCACAGCCCCTGGGCATGGCACCTCACCCTTACCTGCTCTGGTGGAACTCCCAGTTCTGCCAGGGCTGACTCAAAAAACCTTTTGGATGGTTTCCCCACCACCTCAGCCTGGATATCACAAGCATACTGGGGAAAAAAAAAAAAAGAGAGAGAAACAAAGAATGCTGATTGGAAAAGGATTTGTTCAACTCCATAACTCCAGTTATAAAACCTTTGTGAGTATTGATTTTTGCCCTTAAATAACACAATGGATTAGCAGGTGAAGGTGGAGATCAGAGAATTTGGATAACAGAAGTGTTTAAAGTTTTCTGGCAGGAAAGAAAATGCTCTTGAAACACCTCAAGGTACAAATCTTTCACATTTTCCATCACTGAGTAATCTTCAACTCAGTTCCAGTACTGCTCATTTTGTTAGGAGCATCACTCTTAGAGATGTAACAAATATTCTTTATATAAAACTATCAAAAGTACTGGAGGGCCTTAAAAGCTATAGAGAATTTTTTCAACCACCTGCATGATTTTAATGATCCAAGTGAAAAATTGAGTTTCAAATCCAGGTTTTGAAAAGTTACACTTGAAAAAGCAGATTTTACAAGTTACATTTTCTTGCAACTAAATATCAGTGCTATGCTGAAAAAAATTGTTTCTTGCTTATTCCTAGAAAAAAGCTAACATGGACCTTCAGGTTTTCCTGGGTATCTTGCACACAATATTCCACTTTTTTCTTGTCTTACTCCTCCTTTCATTGGCCTCCCTTGCAATAAGGGTACCACAACGGAAAAAGTTCATGGCTTAAGTAAAACAAACTTAAACCAAAAAGAAGAACAAAGGCAGAAAAGAAATTAATCCACCCACCTTTAGAACGCAGCAAATGAGTTTCAATGTGTGGAAACTCCCTCCACCAAGGTGAGTAATTACAGAAGATGACCCATATTTATGCCAGTTACTCTTTTAACAAGGTGCACAGGGTGAGTAAGCACAATTCCAGCTATAAAATACCTCCAGTGCCTTCATATATGCTCCAACATCAAGTTTCAGCCCATCAGTTTCTTTATAGTAGCGTCTGGAAATGAAAGTGATAAAGTTCCCATGAAATGAAAATGCTGGCAGTTAAAGAAACCACATTTTATTATTTCTGGATCTTTATGGATGTCCATATGGCTGCATAAAAAGTCAAGTAATCAGAAAATCTCAGGCCAGGTTTAACACAGGAGTTAAGGACAGGCTCAGGACTGCGCAATGCTCAGGGAAAGGATCCCAGATGCCCATCTGGGAATAACCTCACTGGTTCAGAGGGATTTCAGTGTGCTTGAACCAGGATGGGCTGTGCATTATTGCACAGTGGCACAGAGCCCTGGCAGGTGAAAGGTGAGGGCTGGCCCTAGCCAGCAGCTGTGACCCCTCCTCAGTGTGCCTGCAAGGAGACCCCAGACAGGACCAGCACTGCTGTCAGCCCCCCACACAAGGAAATCCCGCTTAAAAGGACTAAAAGCTCTCCAAGCTGAATTTGTTCCCTTCTAAAACTGCTCCACGAAGCTCAAGGAATTAGGAGGTGTCTTTAGAGAATGTAGCCATGATATTTTATGAAAAATCCTCTCCTTACGATTTTTTCTTCTGAGAAGCTGAGAGACCTCAGGAACAAAATGTAAACATTGATTATCTGCTGCTGTGGAATGCAACAGGTGCATCTGGGATTGGCCCATGTGGTTGTTTCTAATTAATGGCCAATCACAGTCCAGCTGTTTGGACTGTCTCTGTCAGTCACAAGCCTTTGTTATCATTTCCATTCCTTTTCTATTGCTTGCTAGCCTTCTGATGAAACCCTTTCTTCTACTCTGTTAGAATAGTTTTAATATAATATATATCATAAAATACTAAATCAGCCTTCTGAAACATGGAGTCAGCATTCTCATCTCTTCCCTCATCCTAAGCCCCCTGTGAACACCGTCATAAGAGAGTTTTTCTGGAACAGCAATTCACATTCACGCAGGTCTTCCAAGCTCTGGGCAGAGCAAAGACATGTTTCTGTATGACAGGAAAAAAGGTAGGATGAGCAGTCAGCTAAGATTTTATGCCTTATCCTTCTGCCATTTTCGATTATTCAGCATAGCCTTCCTTTAAAATGACCACTTGACCTTTGCTGGAACAGCCATTAACCTTCCATAGTCTGGCGTAAACAGCTTAATTTTCTGACAGTGGCATGACAGAAGAAATTACAAAGCCAATTCCCACTCTCAGCCCAAAACAGATGCTAAATGTAAATCACTCCATTTCCAGGAGCAGGGCATTCTGCTTCAGTGCCTCTGACACTTTTGTTTTCTATGGAATGAACTAAAACTTCTACCAAAACCAACCTTACTGGCCCAGGGCAGGCACATTGCTAAGGCCCACCCAGCTGTGCTGGTTCTGCAGGTTGAAAATGAAGCTGGGTTTTGTAGATGGCCCTTTGCATCCATGAGGCTTCTCCAGTCAGGAGAACAGTTCTCATAATTTATAATCCCCCTCCTTTGAGTCAGAGAACTCACCAGAGAAACTTGTATTCACATTACCTCAACAATCAGCCAATAAAATACAATATCCTCTTGGTGAAAACTGAGCTATGAATATCCCAAAATCTTTATTTTTAAATAAAAAGTAATATTTCAAAGAAGTAATAAAAAGAGCTGTTTCTATCAATGAATGACCAAATAAGCACTTTTACATGCACAGGGCACAAAGAATTTTTGCACTGATGACAATACGGGTCCTAAGAAAAGGTTGATTCTACACTTAATTTTGAAATATGATATTACTTAACACAAAATTTGATTACTTCATGTACATTAGCCAGTCTCCTGTTGGCTCAACATTTTCTCCTTATCCTTCTGAGAAACAGTAAGGATTTTTCAGCCTGTTGGAGGATTACAGTGTCAGGTAAGGCAGCACAATGAATTTAACTGCTCCTTCCCACTGATAAGTTCTGCCCAGCTGGATCAATAACCCACAAACTAAGAAGGGTTTTCATGCCCATTACAGTCTATTGAACCACTGAGCAAAGTTGTCACTGCACTTTCCCCAAGATAAACATGCACAGTCTCTTTTAAACCCATGCATCACACAACAGATAAGAATAACTCCTGTTGTTCCTGTTGGGATTTGTCATTATTCAGCAGGAATTAATACTGTCCTGTTTAAAATCTCAGAATACATCTAAATTAATTATTTTCAGGAAAACATTCCAACTCCCTGACTGGATTTTTTCCTGTGTGTGAAAACAGGAGGTCAAAATTTACCCTTAATGTGCAGTGAATAATTAAAAATGCTGTCTGACATTAAAACTATCAAAACAACTAATCTGCCACTTCAAAAGCACCAAACTGCCTCACAAACCTACACCAACAGCTCTTCACCCAAGCATGGCCTGGGGAAACTTCGAGTTTCCTTCACTATGAAAAATAATTTATATTCAGTTCAGAGAGGAACAATGGCTACAGGCAGCAGTTGAACCAACAGTTCTCACCTCTGAGATACTATATTCTCATTTACTTACACATCAAAATCCAAACTCTCCATGATTCCTATTAGGCTTTGAGGCTCTCTTGAAGCACCACAAGTCCTCTTCATTGACAGGCACCTTACCAGGAGTGCCTACACTGATTTCTGTCCTCTATTAAAGATATTATTAAAAAATGCAGAGACTTGGGGTAAAACAGAGCTCAACTCACCCTTTTCCAAGGGAGATCAAAACAGGCTTCTCCATCCCAATCAGAAGTCGGAAAGCCTCGTTGAGGTTTGCGTAGGTGAAGTTCTCTGCTGCATCTCCAAGAACCACACAGTTTGGGTTTGTCTTATCAATCTCAGCAAATTCAGGGACAAGATCTACAGAAGGAGAAAAAAACAAAAAAAAAAAAAAAATCACAAATCCCTCACTGTGGATTCTAGGCTTCTTTTTTCTACCAAGGTTGGGATTAAAGGTGTGAGATGGTATTTCTTGTTGGGACTCAGATGTTCATTAGTTCTTATCTATGTTACAGTCTCACAAACTGTGAGTTCTACAGCACTTCACTCTAACAAACAAAGTGGAGATGTGTGTCTCTCTCTACAAGGCCTTTTAAGGATAAACTGTCTAATTAAGAAATGACACGTAAATTATTTTTACTTTTAACCCAATAACCAACCACCCGTGGCCGCAAGGAGGACTTTTTTAATCCAATTACACAAAACCACCCAAACCCATGGAGAGGAAGGACCAGCCTCTACCCTAAAACCTCAATCTTGCTTTATGTATATTACTATATTCTAAACCCTTAAACTCTAAGTTTTCCACACTGTGATATTGCACACTTCTATTCAAACTCCACACCCACAATCCTGCCACTGTCGTATTTTATGAAAAATCCCTTCACCAGGATTTATTCTCCTGGGAAGCTGGGAAGTTTCAGCTTCTCCGTGTTTTGCTGCTCTGGAATGTGATTTGGAGAATTGTTTACCCAGCATGTGAATTGTTTTTAATTAAGGGCCAATCACAGCCAGCTGTGTCAGACTCTGAGTCTGTCATGGGTCTTTTATTATCACTCTTGTTTAACCTTCTGATGTCTCCTTTCTCTTTCTTTAATATAGTTTTAGTATATATTTTTCTTTTAATATAATGTAATATCATAAAATATAAATCAGCCATCTGAGAACTTGGAGTAAATTCTCATCTCTCACCTTGTCCTGGGACCCACAATAACACTGCAACAATTAATAACCACAATTGGTGACTGACAACAATTGGTGTCCCTGAGTGAGTGACATCCTAACACAATCCCAGTTCTGTCATTCCCTTTTGGAAACCTTCTCCACAGCCTCAGGTCAGTGCAGTGTTCTCTTGGGGGTCAGTGCCTGGCAGCACAGAAAGTCTGAAATTCTCAGCATCCAGGGCTCCAACACCTCATCACTTCAGGTCCCATGGAAGCGACTGTGGTGGCATTTGCAGGCGTCCCAGGATGAGGGAAGAGATGAGAATCTTGACTCCATGTTTCAGAAGGCTGATTTATTATTTCATAATATATTTTATATTATGTTATATCTTACATTACATATTATATATTATACACAATATTATATATAAGTGTATGTTATGTTGTGTTATGCTATGTTGCGCTGTGTGATATGTTATGTGTGATATGCTATATTCTAAGACTATACTTAAAGAAAAGAGAAAGGAGACATCAGAAGGCTAGCAAAGGAAAAGAATGGAATGATAATAAAATCTCGTGACTGCTCACAGCCTCGACACAGGTGGGTGTCATTGGTCATCAAGTAAAAAAAGTTCCACATGTTGGGTGAACAATTCTCCAAATCACATTCCAAAGCAGCAAAACACGGAGAAGCTGAAGCTTCTCAGGAGAAAAAATCCTGGCAAATTTTTCATAAAATATGCCTGTGACAAGCAACAAATCCCCAGATTCACGCATCCCTTCACTCACGACAACACATGAAAAAATAAATTAACCTCGGCCTGACCCAACTCTTCGTACCCCTACTCATCTATCCCAAACCAAAGAGGCAAACAGAGCCCTCCCCTGCCTGCCTGCCCGTGTCCCAGGGCTGTCCCACCGTGGTGCACCAGCAGGTGTGGCCTCAGGCCGCGCTCCCTCAGCAGGTGACAGGCGGCCGGGGCCGGCGCCGTCACCTGCGACACCGAGATGTCGAAGCCCAGGGCCCGCAGCTTCCTCACGAAACTCTCCCGCGTCGCCTGCGTCTCGTTGGTGCACAGCTGCAGCTTCAGCCCAGAGGCTTTGATCCTGGCGAGGGAAGGCAGCAGAGATGAAGGAAACGAGACAAGAGTCACTCTCGAGGGAAATACAGGTTGGATATCAGGAAAAAGTTTTTTATGGAAAGGGGGATTGTTGCAGAATGAGGTCTTTGTCGGGGATGAGCCATTTGTCGGTGAGGGGAGACTCGGATGCTCAATATGAGTGATAAGCAAGTTCTGTTTATTGAAGAGAGCATCAGACACTTACACAGCAAGTAATAAGCTTATGAATATTCTGTAAGCCAAGCAATGTATTGGTTAAACTATACCATCAACTCTTCCTCATTCCTTTGGGCCTACATTCTCTATTTCCTACGTCTCTCTGTCTACTTGTTATCATTCCCAGCTAGGCCCAAGGACACGCTATCTTGCAGGTGCAAAAACTCAAACTAGCTGTGTTCAGTACTTTCCCAGCTCCTGGTCGGCTAACAAGCGAATGTCTACGTGACCTCTGTCATGTAGCCATTTCTCCACAGGGTACAGAGTTCTGGAATGGCTGCCCAGGGAGGTGGTGGAATCACCATTCCTGGATGCGTTTGGGAAGTTTTTGACTTTCCCGGTTTGCCCAGAGCCACACCACAGAGAAATGATTTCTTGTTGAGAGTTTTTTGCAGGTTGAGGAGTTCTTGCTAGACAATGGTCACATTCAGCCAATGCACAATCCAGCCTGCTTGTACTAATGGACACATTCACAAACAATGGATAACGGACATATTCAGAAATGGGGTTGGTATATCCTTGAAAGAGATACAAGAAGAAGAATTATCAGGACTCAGCAAGCTTGGGAAAGTAAGAAAAAAAGTGAGCCATGGGTGGGCCAGACGGCCACAAGAGGACACATGAAAAATTAGGTGACCCAATCAGCATTCTCATTTAGATGCATTAACAGCAAAGATTAACCAATCATGTATTAGCTAGAGATGCATGGACAGTTGAGATTTATTATAAATATAGTCTTTTTAGGGATAATAAATTTGGCTTCACTGGATCATACTGGTTATGGTGTGATGCCCCTGAACCTCCCCACCCTGCAATTTCTGCTCCCAGGAGAAGGGTGTCATCCCTGGGTGTGCTAAACAAAGCCTGGATGTGGCACTGGGTGCCAGGGTTGAGTTGAGGTGTTGGGGTTGGGTTGGATTTGATGATCATGAAGGTGTCTTCCAACCTGCTCATTCTGTGAATTCTGCTAAGAAGATGAAGATGATATTCCAAACCAGGAGCAGCATCCTTTGCTGTGACCAGATGTACCCAAAATCCTGACTCTGGGCACTGCAGCTGCCAGTTAGTTCAGTGATGTTTTATCAGCACTGGGGTGGGTCCAGCCACATTTATCATTAAATCTCTCATAAAACACCTGTGCTGTTACTTAGTGGATCATCCTGAAAAATGTGGCATTAAACTGTTTCATTAGTAAATATTTACAGGTAATTGGCTTCTCAGGGGAAGGAAACACAGCCATGAGTGTCCAGAGCCAAGGACATGGCTCCTGTGGACTGGCACTCTGCAAAAGTTGTGTTGTTGCCCCATTCCTGCAGTGTCCAAGGCCAGGCTGGGCAGGGCTTGGAGCAACCTGGGACAGTGGAAGGTGTCCCTGCCATGGCAGGGTGGAATGGGGTCTGTAAGGTCCCTCCAGCCCAAACCATTCTGTGACTCCCCTGCAAGCTCTCTGTCTCTGAGCAGCTTTGTTTCCCAAGCTGGGAACCTGCCATGGATATCCCCAAAAAAGCCTCTTCCCCAAGGATGAGCTGTCAGCTGTTTGGAGAGCCAATGTACTTCAAAGTGGCCATAGAAAATCAGAAGCACTGAAAATGTACCACAGTTAATAAAAAATAAACATTTGCCTAAGGGAATGTCACTCAGTGTCTCTAATACATGAAAATGCCTACTTTTTGCCAGTTTTCATGTGAATTTGTGCAAAATCATCTTTGAGGACCTGAGCACATGCAGATTCAGATACTTAGGTAAGTCTGGAAGCAGGCTTATAAATTCTTATTAAAATATTAAGACTCTTCTTTGTAATAAAACAAAAAAAGGACTTTTCTATTAAGGAAGTCCCTGCACTGATTCTCAAGACAACAAAACACACTGGGTCCATTTTGTAGGGAAGGAGATCTCAATTGGTTGGTGCAAACACCAAAGCCACCTCGAGACAACAGATCTGATGATGAACTTTCCATCAAAGGATTCTTAGAAATCTGGTCCTGACCCAGGGAGCCCCTTCTGCTCATCCAAACTACACACCAAATGCTGGTGATTCATTTCTTTCTTATTATTTGTCTTTCCTAATCATAGATATGTGAATTATCAATTACACTTAGTGGTTAATTGCCCTTCATAAAGATAGCTTTTCTCTTTTAAATTAGGCAGTTAATATATTGTAACTAATAGCATCCACTTGTACATTATAAATATATCTTCATTGATTGGAGCACTGAATGTGAGATTCACTCTCAAGTTAATGAAGCAATTGAGTGAAGAAGTGCAGGGTGTACCCAGGGAATAATTATTGTTAATGAATTATGATGTGACCTTCTCAGAACAATGAACAATTGGTGTGACAGTGGGATGACAATATTCCACATCTGTTATTTGAGACACGGTTTCAGCTGGAGTTGAAAAGCAAAGCAGTGTAATTTGGATACACAACAAACTTACAGTGTGCCATGAGTAAAAAAAAAAAATACTCTAAATGCAAAGCCTCCCTACACATTCTTAGGGGAAAAAAAATTCCATGATTCACAACTGACTGGAAGCAAACTTCTTTTGAATTAGAATCTGCTTTTTCTCTTCCTAAAGGTCAATGAATTGAGTCCAGGGACAACACCAACCACAGAGCTGCACAGACAAAGCAGCACCCTCACAGGTCAGCTCAGTGACAGCACAGATTAAGTTTTCATGTACTTCAAACTCCAGTTCTTTCTCAGCATTTTGGATGGAAACCAGAGTGACACTTCTGAAAGGACTGAGCAAAGCAGGAGGAGTCTGGACACCTCCCAGACTGCTTCATGCCTTCAGGGCCACCAGCAATTACCATCCCAACAACTGAGCTCAGGAAATGCTCAGGATCAGGTCTACAGTCAGGCCAAGCTGGACAAAAAAATGGGAGTCCTCTGGTGACACATGAAAAGGACTTTTAAAAATATCCTAGAACATTAAATAAAACAAAAAGCCACAAAACTCTAGAGAAGACTTATTTCTACAAAAATATCTTTCCAGTGAAAAGTCACATTTTCCTTCCCACTTAGCATGAAAAGAGCCCTGTAAACTCAGCCAAACCCCACACAGAACAGTCACACTCACCATCACACACTCTGGGATGATCCATCCCTGGATGCTCAGCACAGGGATGGAGAGCAGAGCCTGCAGGCCAGCAAACATCTATTAACTCGGAGCTTCAATAATTAGGGAGAGCTTTTACCAACAGCTCTGCATGGGGGAAAACCTGCCTCAAATCATGTTGATAGCAAAACTCTCATTCAGCTTCCCTGGCCTGGCCGATTTTGAATGTGGAGAGACTAAAAGTGGCTTGAAGGTCTGTGTCTCACAGGTGTGATGCTGTGCTCAGTGAGCCCACAGGGCTGCAAAGCCTCAAGGAAATCCTCCAGGCTCTGAACTGACCCACTGCTCACGCTCCCAGCAAAGCAAGGCACTGCAATTTCCACTGCTGGCAAGTGTGGGGATGTCAGGAGAAGAATAAAGAACAAGATTTGTAATGTGATGTCTTATGAGATAAAGAGCAAGGGATTAGGTACCTGCAAGAGCAGAAGAATGAGGCAGCAGGAGATGAAATACACGACACACGTTTTATCTAGATTTCAGAGTATTACAGATTTATCAGCAGGTCCATTACAGAAGCACGGGCACACCCAGGAAACCCAGTCAATCAGGCCTTCAGCTGACTTGCACACCTCATGGCTGTGATAAAGATCTCACTCAAACACCAGGAAAATCAATGCTGATTAGGGCAGTGGACAGGCAGCACTGCTGCCCCTGCTGCAGGGACCCAGCATGGCCCAGGTACCTGTGGGCATCCCCTCAAGGCTGCCTCTCCTTCACTGTTTGGGGCCATCAGCAGGCTCAGCTTCAGACAAATCCACTTTTTCCACCAAATCCACCAATTTCCAACATCACTGCTCACACCACTCCTAATGCCCAAGAGCAGAAACGGGGGAGCTCCACTGGAGCTAGGCAGAGCAGCTCCTGACCCTCCAGGCTGTAACAAATGCCAAACTCAGCTAAAGCGGCAAAAAAAAAGATTGTCAGAGCCCTTCTTGGAGGGGATGGCAGAGCAGAGATGGCAGCAGGGAGCAGATGGAGTGGCCACTGTCCCCTCCAGCTGTGTGTCACTGTGCTGCCAGTGCCTGCTCTGCCAGGGAGCTGCCACAGCACACAGACAATGAAGGGAAAAGTCACAAAAAAAAACCTTCCAAGCCCCAAATTAAAAGCAGACAGGTGAGCACTGAGCTACCACACCAGCCCTTCCAAGCCCCCAATTAAAATGAGCACTGAGCTACCACACCAGCCTTACCAGAGGAGGGACTTAAGCCCACTCCAGATCCAAACAACCACTTGGCCACCCAAAACATCCCCAAATCTACGCCTGGGGCACCCACCCAGCCCTGAGCACCTGCCCAGGGGAGAAGAGGATGTGAGGGGTTTAATTGCAGCCCTGAGCAGCTCGGTGAACTGACCTTTACCTCGTTCAGCTGGAGCAGGACACGGGGCTGAGTGACAATGTCCCCCAGTGCAATTACCGTGCGTCAGATGAGCCGGGCCCTTACAAATCACCTCGAACTTTACACATCTGCTGGCTGTCAGCATCTGCCAGGCTCACTCACCCGAAAATAATGAAAAAAAAACTCTCATTATTGCTCCATAACAGGTAAAGTGTTAGGACAATTATTGGACATCCTCACTGACCTTGTGCAGACTTAGCCAGGCGCCCTCGCCAACCTTCATGGGCAGCCTTTGGGCACATAAAACACAAAATCTGTTCTTTCAGGTGATGTAAAGGTTGTGACACCCATTGTAGGAAAAGCAATGGTCCTGGAATCCAGACTGGGAATCATCAAACTTAAATTCACATTATCCTGCACATGGCTGGAGCAACTAAAAAAAAAAGGTATAAGGCTAAACTTCAGATTTCCCATCTTTTCCCACTGTCTTTTGTAAGGAAGGTTTTTCCTAAGACAGGAATAGAAAAGTGCAGCCCACAGCCAGAGGTCCTGTGCAGATGGGCAGTGGGGCAGAAAGCAAAACCCTGGAACAGGCAACAAACCTGAGCTTGGAGACTGTCCAACAACAACTTCAAAGGGGTTTGGAAATGTGCTACAAGAGATTTCTAGCACTGGCTTTTTATCCTGGTTTTGGCAATAAGATTTTGCAGAATGCTTTGGGGTATTTTTTAATTTAAAACAAAGCATGCTGAGCACTTTTGCTATTTGACTCTTTTGCATCAGTGGACAAATATGAGTGTGCTTCAGTGTAAACCTTCCAGCACTCTGATACCTTGTCTGAAACACAGGGAATCAACAGCACCTGCAACCAAACCATAAAGTAAAAACAGCACTTGGGCAGCAACACCATCCTCCCACCTGGGCAGGGTTAATGTCAGTGCCCTCTGCAAGGGCCAGGGTGCTGGTGCTCCAGGTAAAATCTTTCCTGATCTTGCTTTTTTTACCCAGGAGAACCTCCCGGGGAGCACCACACACACCTGAGGATCCAAAGGGGTTTTCTGGCTCAGCACTGGCTCAGAACAATAATTCCTTCTGGGGTCCAGCTGTGGAAATGCCTGGTGTGAGCAGAGCACATTTGCTCTGCTTAAAAAGCGTCTTTTTTTTTTTTGGCAAAAACGTGCTGTATTTTCTCTGCACATCTGTATTCCTGCCACTCCAGCAAAGTCATCATTTCAGAAGCCTGAAGGAGGCCATAAGTGCCTTTGCCCATCCTTACATGGTACAAGCCTCTCCCAGTTCCATGGAAACACTGAATTCCCTGGTGTTTTTTAACCTGGTGGGTGCAATGCAATCAGAGGACTGTGGATTAAACTCCAGGGTTTCCCTTCTCTCTCCCAGCGCCCAAAACTTTCCATTCCTCCGATTTCTGCCATCACAGCACATCCAAACCGCTTCAGTCTTGCTGTCACATCTCTGATGCCACTTCTGCCCCCTGACCTCCTGGTGTTTCCCCTCACTGATGTCCTGTCACGGGTCCTGAGTACAGCCAGGCTCATGACAGCCCAGGTTCTCTGGGGATCCAACTTTCTGCTCCACGTAGCCCTGACAAATCCTTACACGCGGCACTTTCTGGCCCCAGTCCCTCCTGCATTACTGAAACTCATCTCTGCAGCTGCCATCTCCCCGGCACAATTTCCTCTCCAGCCCCATAGGGCTCACCTCTCTCTAAATACAGAAGGGGAGAATTTGGAGGCAATCCAAAGGAGGGATTGCAAAAGGGATTAAAAATAGGAGGGCATTACTTTGCACGTGAATAAAAGCAGATTAATAGGCGCACATGAAGGAACCACAAGAAGAGGCCAATGTTACTTAAGGGTGGGCAAGGGTGACAAAAGAAAAGGTACATTTATAAGAGTAAAAACTCTGGAAACACCACTTTGAGACAGTGGTTTGACAGTAAAAACTGAAAAGCAAAATCACTAAATTGTAGCTCAAAGCAAACTTTAAACACTCACTAATGCCTTTATTTAGGTGTTTGGATAATTTAGAATTTTGCAGAGGTGGAAAGAAATCCTGGAAGTTTTAACTGGAAATCCTGGAAGTTTTAACTGGAAATCCTGGAAGTTTTAACTGGAAATCCTGGAAGTTTTAATACTGAAACAAACCCAAAGTCCATCTTGTCCTGAATTCTCTACAAAGGCCATTGAATACAGCTGTATACCAGAATTACTGCACAAATTATCCAACACTATAAATCATAATCCACCTCCCTGAACAGCAGGGAAGACAACGGATTTGTAGGCAGCAATATGCCACAACAGTAAAATCTAGAATTCAGTATTTAATAAAAATAACACATACTTCTGAAAGGAACTTGCAGAAAGAAAGCACAAAGCAGAATACAAGAAAAATCTCTCTGGTCCATTAAGTTCAGTAACAAGATGCATTTAAGGCTGCAGATTACAAAATCAGCTTAATGTATTACACCTAAAAGACTTTAACCATACTGCAAATGGTTCAATAAGTAAACTCTGGCAGAACTTAAATAGCTGGTAAATCTCCACTTTGGGAACTGCCAAGAAAAAAATCAGATTTTTGGGGATTCAGTTAGCATGAACAGGTGTGGGATAGATTTATTTGCATTGAGCAAAATATTTTTATGGACAACACAGTGAATGATACCCCAATAGCTTTTATTCTGTGTAAAAAGGGGGGTGCATGATCTTTAAGGGTGCTTCCAACCCAAACTATTCTATGACTCTATGAAGCTGCTAATTGCTCCATTAAAAACTCAGTCAAAAATAAATTATCTTTGACAGGGTTGAATTCTCACTTTGTACACAAACAGCACCTGCTTGTAAAGAAGGAATTCTATTTCTGAGACCCTGAAGGTTAAGGATGTGTAAACTCCAAAAATGCAAGCACTTACTCATGCAATTTGTGCAGAAAGCAGGTGAACACCCACAACTTTGGGGACACAAATCTTTATAAAGAAATAATGAACACTGCTGATTAGGAAAGTAAATATGGGTTAGGAACAGCCCCTGCTCTCAGAAAACTGAGACCTCAGCTGATGTTACAGATTGGAGTGCAGCTGAGGGTCAATTCCTGGATCCCCTTTTGGCTCTGCCAGGGATGAGCCACAGGACAATACAGAATGCTTCATTTTTGTGTGTCTGCAGCTTCAGGAGGGCAGGGACACCTGGGGCACTGGGTTCCTTTGGGTAGAGTAGAAAGTGCAAAGAGAGCCAAGTACAAATATTAACAGATATTTACACAAGAGTCTGTATACTTTATTTGAAGGTCTCTTTCCAGGAGAAACAGCTCCTTTTCTATCAAATGCCCCGAAGGCACAGCAAGCCTTGGAACTCTGAACATCTGCACAGCCCGTGCTCAGCCACATTATCTGCTGTGGCAACAAAGATTTCCTACTCCTCATGGCACACACACTTCCAAAAGGCTCTTTGTGAGCTCCCAACTCCTCTGAACCCCCACACCCTGAATTGCTTTACAGTCCCAGTTCCATTTGTTCTCCTCACAATCTCCCTCTTGTTAGACTCGCCAGGTATTTTATTTCAGCAGCAGTGTCCAGCTGCTCCCCAGCCTCCCTGCTCCCCAGATTTCCGCTGTCCCTTTTCAAGGGCTCTGTGGAAAGCTGTGCTAACAGATGCACCGCCCCAGCCCAACAACAGGATGTTGTAAACCTCCAACTCCTGCGTGCTTTTCATATGGATATGTTAATGGACACGCTATCAGCACACAGCCGTAAATGCAAATGCCAGAGCACAGCCTGAGCATCTTTTATGGGTGTTTAACCACCTTCTGCCTTGTAAGGGAGCAGCTCCCTGCGATTTGTGAGATAAAAAGCAGCTAGCTCACCTCGTGTCAATGCTGTGTAAATCGATTAGCACAACGAGAGCACGGCACTGAGGCTCTGTTAGGGCTGGCTCCAGGAGAAGCCTTTAAGTCACCGATGGCCTTTCTGATCTCACCCATGGGCTTTCTGATCTGCTCCAAAGCATCTGCCAGGGAGCTGCACACGCCGGGAAGAGATGTAACTTTTTCAAAACAACAACAAAGATCCGCCACAGTAAGTTAAACAATCAAGAAACATTGTGTCTTAAAAGTTTTAAAGGGATAAATTACCTCATCGAGCCACTTTTGGCTTTTTTTAGCCATCCACTGCTGTAATATCCCCACCTAAAGATAACAGCAACAGTCCCCGGAGAATTTAGAGACATTCCCGGCTCCAGGAGTGCCAATAGCCTTTGGCACACAGGTGGATGAGTAACAAGGATCCAGATTCATCTTATCCCTTGAGCACAGGACACCAGCACTGCTCAACAAACACTCCTGTGGTTCACTTCCTCAGCCTCCAACTCATCAACCCCCTCTCAGAGCACACTGAATCCTTCAGTATTTCACAGGTGAGATGTATCAGGGCTGCAGGTGCACCAGCAATAAACAAAGCAATCCCAGCTGTTAACACTTAGTGTTTCACCACAGGTTGTACCAATTATTGATGCCTTGCTCAGGAGGGTCTCTACAGCAGTGAATGCCACCTTGCTCGGGGTGTTCCAGTGTCCATCAGCTTCTCTGGCCATGTCTCTGCTCCATCTGACTCTACCGTTGGCTAAAAACAAACAGACAAGAGGGAAGCAGCCATCACAAATGGAAACCAGGCCAAATTCTGCTGGCAGAAATCAGGCTGCTGCTCTCACAAACACTAACTCACATAACTGCACAGCAGAATTCAGCTGAAAACAAGGGAAATAATGCAGAAAATGTAGTTTTAGGAGGCCAGGACAGCTTCAGTCACGTGAAACCAAAGACAAATTATGTTTACTTATCATTTTTACTGGAGTGTACACTCTATGTTGTTACACTAAGTTAATTGCTGTAATGGGGAGGTGATGTAGCAAGACAGTCTGAAAAGAACAGGTCAGCTGTCCTGCTGTAAGAGTCCTTATCTGTACTCTACCAAAATGGGATTTAAGGTTTCTGTTGGACATATATATGCACTAAAAGAAGTTAGACAGCTCCTTCAGCAGAGGATCACAGCAATCTGAATTAGTTATAAGGTTCCTTACTATCTGCAATTATGGCTTTTTAATTGATTTTAAAGAAAGGAATTAATTAAAAAGAGCTCCTTTTAGCTTTGATCCATCTGCTTGAAACCACCCAGCTGTACTGTGACGCAGACACAAATATTAATGAGCAACTGGCAATGGGATAATGAGTCAATAAAGAGTTTAAATGGTGTGAGCCAGAACAATTACTAACCTAATAGGCAGATAAATAAGGCTACTTGACTTTACCCAAGGAAAATGATTATTCTTCACCACTTACATCGAATGACCTGAACAAAGTGGTTTGGTGGGGTTTTATCCCTTTCTTGGCACTTTTCCATTCTGCTGTTCCCACAGCTATGAACACGGCTCTGCAAATCCTGCCCAAAGGAGATCAGCTTTCCCTGCACAGCATTCCAGAGCCTTTTGCTGGGTTGCATCTCCAAACCCTCCTCAAAGAGCCCTGCAGCCCTTCCAGACAGGTCAGATTAGCTGCTGAGGGCTCCCTGTGACTAACAGGCAAAAAGGATTTAAAACATTCCCAGGATTTCCAGGGAAAATTTTCCTACATTTAGCCCAAGGCCAGAGTTTTACTGCTGCTTCATCAGCATATTTCTGATGTTACTGTAAGTTAGATGCAGTTTAAGTTGTCTCCACACAGGAGGTTTCAGCAAATGAGGTGACAAAGGTTATTAAGTAACAGCCTGCAACCTGACAAAAGGTGAAGTTTAAAATTTAGGAGCAAAAAAAAACAACGTCAAAAGCATCTGGTGAACCACAACACAGGTATTACTGAACCTGTCCTGGTTTCTAAAGGCATGACCAAATCTCTGACAGTATTAATGCAGTTGCTGTTATTTATGCTTGGTTTGGCTGTGCCTGGAGGCCTTGGCTATGTTCTGGGCTGTCCCAGGCTGTGCTCTGCACACACATAATCCCTGAAAGAACCACAGGCCACAGGATTTCAACAGAAACAACTTCTCCCTCTGCCTAGTTTCACTGAATTTCCTGGGATTGCTGCCCTCCCCTTGGCTGTCCTGGCACCTGCAGTTTCCTCTGGACAGGTAAGAACCAAAAACTGGCCAAGAGCCTCAATAAGGCTTAAACTTGCTTCAAATATTGCTCTCCGACACCACTAGGAACTCTGATCTACCTGATAACATCTTCTGTGCATCCTATGTGTGTTTCAAGAAATATGAACAAAGACATAATGATGGGGGGGAAAAAAGCAAGCAGCAAAGAGTTCTGTTATTACCACCTAGTTTGGATCTTCTCCACTTCTGCCTTTCCATGGTGGTTCCACCAGCATTTAGGCACATATTTAACTAACCTCATTTGATTAATTATATTGAATTCAATATTTCTTCCTGCCTAATAATGCACTTGTCCCTGTTGTGTCTGTGCTGAGTGGCCCCAGAGGGCAGAAGCTGCAGAGGTGCTCACCAAGCAGAGCTGTCAGTGTTTCACAGGGGTTCGGAATTTAGACATTTGAAACATTCCAAGTGGGGTACATGCAGCAGCACAGAATCACAGAATGGTTTGGGTTGGAAGGAACACTGAAGTTCCAATCTCCTGAAACGGACAAGGACACATTCCACTGCCCTAGGTTGCTCCAAGCCCCATCCAGCACTTGCCAGGTGAAACAGATCTGGATTTTCCACAGTGAGTGAATGAAACATCACAGAGAGCCAAAAGGCTCTTCCAGAAATTGACAGCCACACAATCAATATTTGTCTTTAAACAAAGCTGTCCCTGCAGCCACTGTTCTCCCCTGGCCCCATCCTGCTCCTCTGGTCAAGCAGGGCTGATACAGACACACTGGCAAGTCAACCTAATTAATTCAAGTTAGTTAAGTTAAAGTTACTTAGCTACTGTTACCTGGACAGCATCACCCAGATAAAAGTGAAGGAGTTCCCTACCTGTGGGCACTGGGAGTAACTCACCAAGACCACACTTTGCTTTTGAGTCACTTCCAAGCTGGGCAATCATTAACCCCAGCACAGAAACTCTCCACTGCAGGGTTGCAAATTCCAGCTAATTTGACAGCAGAGTTAATCAAATTACAGACACACCAGCGTGGGCAACATCTGAAAAACCATTAGCAGGGGACAGTGGTGGACCTCCTACAACACTGCCATCTCCTGCCACACAAAACAGGGGACACCAGCTAACACAGAAACACGCAGGAGAGTGCCGGATGTCCTGCACACTGCCAGCTCCTGCCACACGTGTGGTGACACCAGCACACAACACAGGGACAGTGCCAGATGTCCTGCACACTGCCAGCTCCTGCCACACGTGTGGTGACACCAGCACACACAGGGACAGTGCCAGACCTGCACACTGCCAGCTCCTGCCACACGCGCGGTGACACCAGCGCACACAGAACCACGGGGGACAGTGCCAGACCTGCACACTGCCAGCTCCTGCCACACGTGTGGTGACACCAGCACACACAGGGACAGTGCCAGACCTGCACACTGCCAGCTCCTGCCACACGCGCGGTGACACCAGCACACACAGGAGGTTGTCGGGCTCTCCTCCCCATCAGCCCAGGCTGTGCGGGCTCCCTTCCCTAAAATAGCCCCCAAAAGCACCAAGCCGCCCCCAAAACCCCCGATTCCCGTGCGGCACTCACACAGCGCGGCACGGGCCGGACTCACACCGTGCCCAGGCGGTGACCGCGCTGCGTCCCCGGCCCCGCGCTCCGTCCCCTCTCCCCGGCCGCCCCCACCCACCTGCGCACGGCCTCGACCGAGCCCGCGATGGGGACGCCGCCGCCGGCGCCGCTGTCGTAGAGAACGCCGCTGACATCGAGCAGCAGCCCCCGCACGGCCCGGGCCCAGCCCCGGCCCCGCTCCGCCATGGCCGCTCCCGCCGCGGCGCTGCCGGGAAATGCAGTCCCGGCCCCGCTCCGCCCCGGGCCCGCCCCGCCGCACCGCAGCGCCCGCCCGGGGCACGGCGCGCTGGAACCGCCGCTGCGAACGGCACCGGGAGCGCTCACGGCCGGGCTGGATGGGGAGCGACCTGCCCTAGCGGGGGCCATCAGCACCCGTGGCAGCGGAGTGAAATTAGATGAGTTTTAAGGCCCCTTCCAACCCAAACCTGTCCTAGTGGGTAGCATCCCCACCCACGGCAGTGGAGAGAAATTAAATGATTTTTAATGCCCCTTCCAACCCAAACCTGTCCTAGTGGGTAGCATCCCCACCCACGGCAGTGGAGAGAAATTAAATGATTTTTAATGCCCCTTCCAACCCAAACCTGTCCTAGTGAGTGGCATCCTCACCCATACCAGTGGATTGAAATGAGATTATTTTTACCGCCCCTTCCAACCCAAACCGTTCTGCGATTCATATGACAACCAAGAAAAAAAAACAACCCTACTGAGTCATTGTGTAAAGAATTTTACAATCGCAGATAAGATGCTATCAGCTGTGTTCCAGCTTTACGGATAGTATTGTTTTCTCCCAAATATCTTCTCGGTGCTAATGTCATCAATAGCGTGGCACGACTCCCAGAATGTATAAGGGGCTGTGGTGGAATTATAGTCCATTTTGTTTTAAGGAAAGCAGAGGAGCCTTGGCAGCATTGATTTGCATCACCGCTTCTGGAATAGCCCCTGGCTTCTCCCTAAAGATAATATCTAAACTGTGAAATTCATTAAATAGACTCAGAAATGGATCAGGTTATTTAAAACAACATTACTAATGGCACAATATCTCAGCTGTCTGCAGCGATAGTGAACATTGTCTTGGATAGTGTTATCAGTGCAGGACACCCGCTATGAATATTGATCCACAGCTTGTTACAGCCATCACTTGCCGTCAGGACAGGTCAGGGTTGAAACCCACCTAGCATCAAAGCAATTTAAAGACAGCACTTGGGCTGAATTTTAATGCCTGAGCTGGGAAACGGACCAACTTCAGAGTGCTGGAACTAATCCATGAGTGTGTGCCCTTCCACATGCATGTACGTTTGTAGGTTGTTGTGTATATACGTGTGAAACTGATGAGATTTGAAAACGTCTTGTAGCTCACAGATTCATTTCAATGCTGCAATTTACAGTCTCAGCTCCTGCAGACCCAACGACTCAAACAGAAGTATTTGTAGTCTCACATATACCAGATTTTTTTCCCAGTTCACCAGCTCCCACATCCCCAAAAGCAAGCTTTAGCCACCTGTAGCTTGTGAGTGTGAACTCCTCAGGTCTGAGCTCCCTTCTCTTCCACATTCTTATGATATTCTACCCCAGAGGCCGCTGCCAAATGGGCTCTTGGATAACTAACAGTAACAGTTACTTTTAATCACATTACCCCTGCACATCATCATCTCATCTTCTTGCTTTCCTCTTATCTTAAGGCCTATGCCAAGAATTATTTGTGAGCCCAATTCTGCTGAAGATGAGACAGCGATGAAGAGGAGGAGGAAGAGGGCAGTGCTCTGCATCTCTCCATTGGAATAAAGCAGGTGGAGCAGCAGATTCCTACTGAGGGCTGCCTTCCCTGGCTGAAGGATGCCTTTCCCCAGTCTATCTGATGATTTATGGCACCAAAATATGCTGAAATGCCAAGGAGAGGGAAAAGCCTCCCCCTGAACAGATACAGGTGTGCAGAAATACACTGCAAGTGTGTTTTCAATAAGCAGGACTGGCTAGAAGTGGTCCCATGGCTGGTGCAGAGTGGGGAGGCTTGGCCTGCTGTCACCTCCCCTGCCCCAGTTATAGAGTGAACAGGCAACAAAGTGTTTTCCCCCAAGAGAAGGAGGGTTGGTTAGGGGGTTGCTCAGTGAGTAGGAGCTCCTCCAGCACAGGGAGGCCTCAGTTTCCCCTGGCTACTAACTGGGAACAGTGAGAGAGTAGCAGGAGTGGCCCAGAGTCTGAACCACACTGATCCCAAGCTGCTCCCAAACGAAAAGCTGAGGACCAGGCAGCAGCTTCACATCCCAAACAGCAGCTGCAGGCACAGGAAGCACTTGGAGCTTGGATCCTGCCCAGCACAGGAGAGGGATGCAGGAGCCATCCCTCCTCTCTAGGTCCCTCTGAACACGCGGCTCACCCCGCCGGAGCTGCACTGACCGGGAGAGCTGCAGGTGGCTCCGTGAAGGGCGAGGGGACAGGAGGGGACAGGTGCAGCCGGTGGCTCTCGGGACCCCAGGGGACACCAGCTGCCGTCGGGCTGCCGGGTGCGGCCGCATCCCTCCTCCGGTGCCAGGGGCTCCTGGCCGCCCCCTCCGCACGGGGCAGCTAACGGGGAAGCCCCGACGCCGAGAGGCTGCGCTGGAGGGAGGCGCTCGCTGCGCCCCGGCGGAGGCAGCGCGGCGGGGAGGGGGCGCGGGGGCGGCGTGCCAATGGCTGCGCTGCCCCCTCCTCTGCCCCCACCCCGCCGCCGGCCCCTCCGCCTCCCCGGCCGACCCTCCTCCCCGGCGCTCACTCCGCGCCGCCAGCGCCCAGCGTGCGGCTCCGGAGCGGCCCGGGCCGGCCCCGCGCTCCGCCGGCTCCGCGCTGGGAGCCAGCAGGTCTCCGGGCAGCGCGGAGGGTGGGGTGGGATGCCGGAATGCCCGGACCGCGGGGCCAAGGCGGCCCCCATCCATCATAAAATCTCCTTCTCCATCTTAGACATCCTGGATCCCCAGAAATTCAGCAGAAGACGCGAAGCGGCTTCGGGGAGCTGGGGCAGCGCCCCCCGCTCGGGCGAGCGGGAGAAAAGTTTGGGAAGAGTTGAAGTAGGAAAGGATGCTGCTGCTCCCGGCAGCGGGAGGAATAAACTAGAGGCACATGGTAGGAACGCGCTCGCGTTTCTCCGGCCGGCGCTGGCGGGGCGCGCAGGTGGAGGCGCCGGCACACGGGGACCCTCGGCCCGGCGGGACGCGCTCCCCACGCAGGGTCCCGCAGGAGCGAGGGAAGGGGGGCTGGAACTGCATTTTAAGTCTCGATGATGCAAAGGGAGAAGTTCTGGATATCCGCGCGCCCTGCCCGGCTCCCGGCGTGCGGAGCATCCTCTGCGGCCGGAGCAGGAGGGCGCACATCGGGGCGCGCCGCCGCCACGCCCCGGCTCCGGACGGGCCACGGCTCTTACCGAGGCACCGCACGGGTTTCTGTCCCCCAGCAAGGGCGGCCCCCGGGCGCTCCGTTCCCCGGGGCGGCAGCGCTCGGATGCCCCGGCCCGCGGGACGGCCGGCTGGGTAATTGCCCAGCCCGTCCCCACCGGAGGATGCCTTAGCTCCCGGTGATCGATATCCTATTACCGACTCCCGCCTATCTCCTCCCCGCAGCTTGCAGGTGCCCACTTCAAACCTCCTTCCCCCGGCCTGATCCTAATATTGTTCGATTAAAACTTACCTTTAATAGATGACATCTATCGATCTGGCCCTCGCAAATCTGAAACTCCATTAGCGCAGGGATGGAGGGGGGGGGGGAGGGGATTTATTTCGCTTCAGAAGGGGACTTTAATAACTTCTTTTTTAATTGGTAAGAAATCCATATCGACGGCTCCCCCCTCCCCACCGCGGATGCGGTGGCACAGCGGGGGGACGCGCGGGGGTCTCGCACGACGGGCGGAATTTTTCTCCCCTTTATTTTATTTTTAGCGATTGCCCTTATGTCGGGGGAGGGGGGGATGTGGGAGCAGAAGCGCGGGGTTCGGAGGGGGAACGGCAGGAGGGTGCGCTATCCCCTGACGATCCCTGCGGTCTCACCTAGATGCGCACGCCCCGGCGGAGAGCGGCGCCGAGGACGCGGGGCAGGAGCGCGACGAGGAGGAGCCGAGCGGGGACGGGAGCGGCACCGCGAGCCCGCCCGGGCCGGAGGAGCCGGGATCGCCGCGGAGCGCCCGGCGGCGGCGGGCAGAGCCAGGCTGCGGAAAACCGCGGCGGGCGCGCACCGCCTTCACCTACGAGCAGCTGGTGGCCCTGGAGAACAAGTTCCGAGCCACGCGGTACCTGTCGGTGTGCGAGCGCCTCAGCCTGGCGCTGTCCCTCAGCCTCACCGAGACGCAGGTGAAGATCTGGTTCCAGAACCGCCGCACCAAGTGGAAGAAGCAGCACCCGGGCGCCGACGGGGCGGCCCCCGCAGCATCCCCCGCGGCGGCGGCGAGCGGTGGCAGCCCCAGCCCGCCGGGCCCCGCCGCTCTGCCCTTCCAGACTTTCCCTTCCTACGCCGCCGCCAACGTGCTGGTGCCGCCGGCCGCCCCCTTCCCGCTGGGCGCCGGCCCCTTCGCCCCCTTCCTGGGCCCCGCGTACCTCGGCCCCTTCTACGCCCCGCACCTCTGAGGCGGCAGCGCTGGGCAGCCCCGGGAGCCAGGAGCGCACCTCAGCCCTTCTGAGCCAGCGGGAACACCGTCACCACTTCTGCTGCTTGCGTGGCCATTTGAAGTGTAAGAAAGTTGATTTTTCCTAGGCGTCGCGGCAGCACGCTTAACTTTGACACACAGAGAAAAAAAACCCCCACTGTAACCACTGGATTTTATTAGCACCTTTGAGATGTAATTATAGGTGTTGGAGATGGGAAAAGTAACCCTCTTTACACATGCCTGACACTAATTCCCTGCAGATTCTTCTCCAAGTTCATTGTTAAGATGCTCCTCGCTGCTGTTCGGCTTGCCAGCACACGTCTGAAGCCTCGGGGGCTCGGGAGCTGTGGCACTCGTTAGCAGCGCTGCGATCCCGATGCTGATGAGGGTGCAGGCGGCCGTGTCGAATCCCAGGGATGCTCGGCAGCGAAGACGTCCCCAGGCTCTGACTGTGCTCGTGGGACTCTGCTGAGCCCTGCTTGACCCACGTTTCGTTATCATTTCTGAAAACTGCCAGTCACGTTCTTGACACCCTACCTGGAGGAGAGCTTCGTTTGGGAAGGTGCAGGAAAATGCAGCTCTGTGTCATCGGGAGACAAGAAGGAAAAATCTGCCTGGTCAGTGGGAAAGTGTTCAACTGCTGCTCATGTCCATGGCTTCTCTGCCTTCCTCTGCAGTTCAGTTCAGTCCCAATGACTTCACAGGTTTTGGATAAGAAATCTAAAGATCATTCTTTTTGCAGAGACCAGTTGTTCTTGTAATAACACAGCATTAGTGCCAAATGAGGCAGAAATGAAAACATAAATCAGAGAAAATGATTACATTATTCATTTCTTTAAAAATGGGGCATTTGTGGTAGAAAGTAAGTAAAACACAGAATTTCCAGCATGCTGAGAGACCTACTTACCATAACAGAGAAACACATGCTTTTTCTGGTTTTGCTTTTTGGAGCATTTGTTAGAAGGAAAATCACATTTCATCTTCATCGTTACAAGCATTGGAATGAAAAGGAATTTCCGCTGGGGGCTCATCTGTCCCTGAATGGATGGGAAGTAATTGGTTTAAAAAAATCTGTCTCATGCAGTTTTACAAATTATTACAACACAGTATTCCAGACTGTATCCTCTCTGTCTCTGACAATGCTTTAAAGTACACACTGGCTTTCCAACCAAAAAACTTAGCTCATAAATCCTATCTAGCTCTTGTGTTGGTCTAAATAAAAAGGGTTTTTAAATTATTCCCTGTTCAACTGTTTTTAATTTTACTGGGATGAGGCACTGTCTGCTTTGTGGACTATTTGCCCACCTGGTGTGGGTTTTGATGGTCCCTGTGTTGCATGTCAGTGACTGGGGGTGATACCTCGTCTCCTCTGGGTGGCTGTGAGGAGATGGGTGATGGGACAGCCCTCTCCTGCCAAAGTCACCCTCCTGACTGCCAGCTTTGCAGGCATCAAGGGTGTGAGAGCCACAAGCCTAAATTTGGGCCAGCTGAAAGGACCTGAGGCTGTCGTTCCACAGAGGAGGTACCCAGAGTCTCCTCAGTGCTTTGCAGAGCTACTAACAGAACACAAAGTTCACCTCGGGTCACAGGCTTGGAAGCCATGGCTGCTGTGTGAATGCCTTTATTTGGAGGTTAATTAAAGTCACTTTTAAGCCCTAATTTAAGTTAGAGTTACAAAAGACAGGGGCATTTCAGCTGCTTGGGGAGCATCCAGAGCTGCCTGCCTTTCTGGCCAGGCAATCAGCAATCCCAAATGTCTGAGCCATCAGGTGCCACCACTGCTGACAAACTGTGTGTCCACTTCTGGCCACCCATGGCAGTTAAAAGTTCAAGCCTTGCAGGGTGGGAAAGGCATTCCTGCAGGCTGGCCCAGTCCATCTTCTCTGCCTCAAGCTGGGACTAACTAGACTTAAATCCTCTTGACTATTCATGGCCTCCTACTTGTGTTTGTCATCACTGTCCATGCAAAAAACAGGTCTTGATGTCACTTTGCTGTCACTCTAAGAGGTTCCCAGAGCATGATAGGGTTGGTTACCCACAGGGTCCCCACATCCCTGGGACAAGACAGGCTTGTGCTCTGCTATGGTCACAGGGTTACTTCTTCTCCTTGAGAAATGTAAATCCCAGCAAAAAAGCAGGGAATGTTACATGTCAAAATAAATAGTACAAATTGTCTCTTCCTTCAAGATGTGGTTTTTTGCTGTTCATAAACCTTTCAAGGCTCTGCTTTGCCAGCAATTTGACCTTTGCCAAAACTGTATTCACTTTAGAGGAAATATTGATTCCTATGCAAGACGCTCTAGCCTTTCTTTTTTGCTATTACTCTGTTTTAGTCACTTCTAGTCCAGATTCCCAAAAGATGTTTCACAGTTATTTCCAGAGAATGTAGCAGTCATGGTCCCCACTTTGCATGACTTGCACTTCTGCGTGGCACTGGAAGGGGGATGCACGTCAGTGGGAATGCAGATTTTGTGGCTCTGATCCCAGGCCACCAAAGTTCTCCTGGCTGAACTCTTCCAAGCCCTTTGGACAGAGCCTTCCCTCCCTGCTTTGTTGAGTGGAGGTGCTCGGATGGATGATTCTCGTTAGGGATGTGGTGCCTGGGCATTTATTCCAAGCAGTCCTGGGAACAGCAATTGCAGTCAAACTTTGCCTTGCCCAGATGAGGCCATTTGCACTGGTAACACTTCTAGAAATGCCCCACTGAGTATCCATTATCTCTAACAATTCTGAATAAAGATTTGTGCAATATTTTCAGGCACAGACAGAAACTGACTCTACTCACAGCTGAATATAGATGTTAAAAGGAATCACGAGTAAGTCCTAAGTGTAAAAAGCAAAAATGCATCTATATTAAATTAAAAGAGCTTTGAATTCAAATGCTCCAGAGAGAACAGGAAAGTTAGGAGCCTCTCTCATTCCTGGGCAACCTGATTTAGTGGGTGGCATCTCTGCCCATGGTGGGGTGTTGGAACTTAAAGGGATCTTTAAGACCCCTTCTAACCCAAACAATTCTGTGGTTCAGCACCTGACAGTGTCTGCAGTGAGCAGGCAGCAGCAGCTGGGGGTCAGGCTGCCCAAACTACTGCCAATTCTGAGTCCAAGAACCACAAAATCACTTTGGAAACAGACTTCATTTAACCTGATAATGAAACAAGTACAGGAGGCACACTGTGACATCACAGTTAGGGAAATGTCAGAAATGTCAATCTAACCAGAATTTCAGAACGGTACTTAGGAAAAAATATCCACAACAATTCATGCAGCTGAGTTTGCAAAGTTGGAGGAATACATTGAAAAATTAAACAAATGGAGGAACAAAAGATAAAATATATTTATTGGCATGTCATTAACCAAGCATTTTTCTTGAAGGAAATCAATGGGATTTGTTGTGCAATACATGACTGGAAAATTAAACTAAAGTCTATTTCCTTCCTGGCAATCTCTCTCTGGTTCTCCCTCATTATTATTATTGGAACATGTGTAATAAGATTTGTGCTGCCTACACACACAGGCTCTTGAGGTGAGAACAGACTCCTGTTTTCCACCTGTGGATTTTTCCTCACTGAGATCAAGTAGGACCATGAGAGAGCCAGAGATGACCCAAGACAAGGAGCAGAGAGAGCTCAGAGGTCTCCTACTCTCCCTGTTTCTGCCAAAGAGAAGTTCCTTCAGAAGAGATGTGATTATCAATTTTTGTGGTCACTGTGGAGCATGCGAGTCTCACCTGCTGGTGGCAGCAGAGGTTGAGAGGTGTATGGCAGCGTTCTCTGGTGACTCAGGAACGCATGAGAAGTGTTGCTGTGCTCCCAAACACCTCTCAGGAATGGGAGCAAAGTCTGATTTTCAGCAGATTTACAACTCACAGGCAGACGAGATGTCTAGCAAAATATTTAGTAGGTGAGATCCTCCTGAAGAAAAATTGAGAATTATGTTCTTGCATCACTAGGCCTGAACCAGTATGACCCTGTATCAGCTGAAGTCACCTTGATCTTTACAGCACTTTGTTGTCATGGCAAACTCATGTTGTGGGCCCCATTTCTGGTAGTGCACTCGGAAGAAGTTTCTGGGAAGATAATGATGTGTACAACTAATTTATGAGCTGCTTGTTACAGGTTTGCTTTATCCTCTTAGCTGGCATCTTTACCATGTTGTTCACAGGAGCTCTTGCGTGGTGTCCATGATTCATGCAGCCTGTAGCAACACCACCACTGCTTTCTACTGTAGCACTGATATTAAACTCCATTTCTCTTAGACTTTCCTCTTCAAACATTGAAGAGTTCCCAAACTGGCTTCTTTCTCCAGCTGATCACTGCTTTTCCTGTGTTCTTTGTAATGCCACAGGCAAAATGTAATTAAAAATGTGGCATGCCATGGGGCTTAGGCAGGCTGCAACACTGCAGAGGGATTTTAGCAGGATTCAGGATCTGTGCTTTTCCACTGAGCAGCCTCTGACAGATTGAAAACACTTTGAGTAATACCACATCTATGTACAAGATCAATACAAATAAAAGATTTTTCTCCTTTCCACACATGCTGATTTATTACAGTTTAAAGAAAAACACTGTAAACATTAATTTTAAATAAGAGATAATATATGAAATTACATCACCTTTGCAAAATGAGAACCTTCAAAGCTGTCAGGTTTTTTATCTGTGGGTCTTTAGGAACCTGACACAACAAACTGAGCATCAGGTCAGTTGCAACCTTGTCCTCTCAGGTGAGGGCAGTTCTGTGATGAGGTCCCAACATCTGATACCTCCTGTGGTGTTTGTGGGTACCAGCTGGACTGACAGCTTCCCTTATCACCCAGTCCCTTCCATGGAATTACCCTGCAAAGAACAAGCATTGCTGAATTCAGGATTTGCTGCATTTCACTGGAATTGCTCCAGAAGAGCAACTGATGAGTCCTAGAACAGTTTGTGTGGGAAAGGATCTTAAAGACCATCTAGTTCCAACACCCCTGTCATGGGCAGGGAGCTCTGACAGACAAGCTTCAGGAAGAAAAAAATGAATTAAATTCTTTACCAGTTTATTTGTCCCTTCTAAGGAACAGGCACTTGGTAGTTTAAGAGTAGACAATTTCTGTCAAGGTCTTTCTGAAGATCCCTTCTTTTTCTATGCTTTCCATGCTTCCATATCTCAAGGTGTATGATTTTTGAAAACAATGATGACGAAAGAAATTGTCTTGAAACAACAGATTGAAAGCAACTTCCTTTGTCTTAAGATGTATCAAGAAAACCTTTAATTTTCTCAATTATCTAATATTCTAGAAAAATCTAGGGATTGTTGAAAGTCCTGCCTGGGGAAGTGCAGGAAGTCTGGGGCAATGACGAGTGACAGGTGATGCAATCGGTCACCCTGCCGATCTTTCACCTCAGTGATGCCCAGTTAAACCTGACCTGGTGCATTATGTAACCTGCCCAGTGTGTGACCACAGCAGCCCTGAGGTCAGAGCTGAGTGCTCACCATTTAGCAAGGTTGGCAATCCTGGTGGCAGCAATGTCACACCCTGCAACAGCAGGGCTGGTGGGGATGTGTCACTCTGCAATTCTGAGAAGTTTCCCAGCTCCTGAGATAAAGCATATCCAGATGTTCAGTGCTCAGTCCTGAGATTAACCAAATTGACAAGGTATTTATTCTTATTACCCAGTTAGAAGTATTTATGTTTGTTTTCTGTGTGCTCTCAGAGCTGCCATCTGGGTCAGATTTTCAAAGTCAGGGGAGCATGTAAAGGAGTTTTCTAGAAATCATTGTCCTGATGAAATGCAAGAATGAAGATTGTGAGTTAGGAAGGTCCTCAGGATCCAAATCAAAATACACTCATTCAAGGAAGGAGCACTTGGAAACCTGAAATTTAAACCAAATCTCATTCCAATTTTCCTTGGAGTTTATTTTAACGTTTGTGAGTGTTATGCTATAAAATGCCATTTATAAAGCTCTTTTAATCTGTCTTGGGAAAGCCAAAAAAAGATTGTTTTTCCCAAGCTCTCTCCAATTTGTCTTTTTGCTAGTATGATATCCAAGGAATGTGATGCTCATCAGAAATGTGTGTAGAAAGGCTCATTAAGTTACTTACAAGTCCAAGAAATGAAAGAGCTTATATATCACCTTTAGGTTTCACACAGAAATAAAACATCTCACCTCACTTGTGGAAGGCTCTGGATGTACGAATTGCTGAGCTGCAGAGGAAAATCACAGTGTAAGTTCAAACATGGGAACACTGCCTGGGAGAAGACAGCAATTTAAATTCCTTTGTTTCTGTAATTCAGTTATCTATGCTGTCATCTAACAGAGTATCATGGAAATCTTTGTAAAATAAGCCAACATACAAATCAGGGAGGATAAGCATGAGCTGTAGTTCAAGGTTTATATTTCAAAAGGAATATCAGCTCTAAGGGTTGTTTGTGGTGCTTTACGCTGGGTTAACTAACACCCATCCAATAAAACAGCATTATTCCGAGGGGGCTGTGCTGTGCTTTGCCAAACTATCTTGAAAGATATGAGCTAAAAGAGAAACGTCTAAGTGGACTAGAGAGGCAGATCTGCTTTGCATGCATTACAATTTGTTGCTGCCTTGCTCTGACACACTGCACTGTGAAATATTCTAGCTGTGCTGCAGGAAAGGCTGAGGTTTCTTGTCCTGCAAGATATGTCTTAATGTAGAGTTCTACTATCAGTAAACACGCAGAATAACACAATCATGGGCCATGGAAAGCCATTTTTTTATATAAGGCACTATAGACAATCCAATAATCCCACCCTGTGCCTCAGAGCATTGTCCAAACCCTCCTGGAGCCCTGTCAGGCCGGGGCTCTGCCCACTGTGCTGCGGCCTGTTCAGGGCCCAGCCACCCTCTGGGGGAGGAACCTTCTCCTGACACCCAGAGCAAACAGAGGAACCTTCCCCTGACACGGCCCAGCCAGTGCCTCACACCCATCCCAGAGAGCAGGGATCACTTCTCCTCTGCCCATCATGAGGAACCTGCAGGGTGCTATGAGGTCTCCCCTCAGTCCCCTCTTCTCCAGATTGAACAAACCAAGTGACCTCAGCTGCCACTTGTACGGGTTCCCCTCCAGACCCTTCACCATATTTGTAGCTTCCTTTTCCTTCCTTCACTTTTCACTAGCTTGATATCCTTCACTGTCAGACTGGGACTGCAGGTTGAGTTCCCCAGCAATGTCAACTGTGAGGTTTGCCTTCAAACCTGCCTTTGGCTCAGAAAAGTGCCTATTTTTCATTTTTGCTGAGTGGCAGCAGAGTTTCAACAGAAGGCGAAAGGGTAAAACCTGTCCTTGTGGCTTTGTTACGGGTGGGAAGAGAGGTGGAACTGTCCTCGTGCCAGCTCTGCAGATGTGTGCTGCTTTTATGTAATGATGAACTTGCACCTTGAACTCCTGGCTTGGTGAACTCCTGTGGAGAGTTTAGTTCAGGCATGGCTTGAAGAAAAAGGCCATGAAGCCATGCAATTGAGAGAAAAGTAACAGGTAGTTGTGAAGCAGTTCCAAAGCAGTTCCCAGCCTGACTTCTATAAACAATTAGACTCTCTCAGGCATCATTGTATAAACAATAAGGTTCTCAGGCAGTCTTCCCATAACAAGCGAAACACCCTCTCTGGGAAAAGATGGCACCCTGGGAACAGATATGGAAGTTTTGGGAACCTTTCAGATCACAGTGGGAACACTGGTTTTATTTTGTGTAAACAATCAACGGTATTGTAAAACAAAAGGTGTTGTTAGAGTTTTCTCTGTTAGCCTATCATAAACCTGGATTTTGGAATATGCATGAAGTTCATTAACACTATTATTTAAACTGGCTGATCGATCAATAAATCGAGTCTGATGCATCACAGGATGGTCGTTCTCCCCTCATTTCAACAAACTCCATATTCAGCCTGAGCTCAGAGGTGAGGAACTGAGGAATTGAACACTGGTGCCATGGGGCAAAACATCAGCTCTTGGGGAATGCTGGATGTTTCCTGCAGTGTTCCTAAGACAGTTTAAACTTCAGTGAGGGTCCTGCAGTCCTGCCTTGGCACCAGTGCTTGAGCTGCTCCCACGAGCAGCACGTGAGTCCCTGGCACAGGCTGAGCCTGTGCAGCCAAACCAACACACCATTCCCTGTTATTTACTCTGCCCCTAAACAATAAGGGGGATGCAATTCCTCAGTCTCCTCACATGCCTAATTCCCAACAACTTCAATGAGCATTTCTGCCAGAGACAGGGCTGTGGAATTACTCCTAACAACTGGCATGACTTAACTTGTTCCTTCTTATAACTTTATGGTTTACTTACATGTCAAATTGTATTTTCTGGATTAGCAGAATGAATATAATAACCCTCTTTCTTCAAGTAGGTCAGAGTTTTCCTCTTTTCTGCAGGGCAAATTACTGTAAAATGTGAACATTTCACGGATTCTCTTTTCCATATTTTGGTTACTGTCATCATGAGTAGTGTTTTAGTTATCTACAGGTAACCAAATAGTACATATTAAGCTTCTGCTTTCCCTTTTTTATTCACATAAAATACCTCATCTAGCTGAGAGCAATTCCTCCAAGATCTACAGCAATAGCTTCTACTGTGCACAATGTGAATGGTTTAGAATTCCAGTTTTTAAAGAAGAAAGAAGTATGTGTTTAAAGAAGTGTTTAAACAGTGTTTAAACTGAAAAGTTTAAACTATAGTGTTTAAAGAAGAAAAGTGGATATTTTCTGTGTCTTCATAATAAATACCAAAAACAAAGGAGGAAAGAAAGTGAACCATGACACTGATCCTACATAAAACTGATCAGGTTTAAATTAAACAGAACTTTGAAGGCACTTTCTCTCAGGTCTTGATTAATCAGATTCCAGTTTGAGAGTAATTTTTAAATCTCAGAAACAGTTCATATCAGCTTAAAAAACCACATTTATATATAGTATCTGTGCATTCTACATCATGTCTTTATTTCTTATTTCAGATGTTACAGAATCCAAAAGCAAGCAAGCCTTTTCTTGCTTGAGGGTTGCTTGTTTGCTTATTCGCTTGTTTTTGAATCTCCACCTTCCAGACAGGAATCTGCTCTTTTCCTGCATGTCTGGCTTCTGAACTCACCTCTTGGAGCAGTTTGCCTCCAGCCCCATGAGGCAGAGCCCAAGATTCAGCACTTCAATTGATCTTGTTGCCTTTAGTTTGCACTCTTTACATTTCCAGATGTGCATTTCCCTTATATGATGGGTGCTACTTAATCCTTTGGACAAGTTTTGTTCTTTCTATATTTTTCTGGTTATTGTAAAAAAGAACATGGTTGGAGGAATCTAAATCAATTTGGAGGTGAGCTTAAGAATAAAAGTATTTAAAGACAGGTAAAAGGCAGCTCTTGAGTTGAGTCTTGAGTCTCTGAAAGATGAAAGGGAAGTAGCTCCCAGCATGTTATTTTTGTGGTTAAAAAGGTAGAAGGCATCATTAGCATCAGCTAAGATAACAGATCTATGTTAATGAAATGCCATGCTAATGAAATGTCAAAGTAAAAAACAATCCAACCTTAAACCAGCATGTCTTACCTGGGAAAATCCCATTGATCTCATGGATTGCAAATCCTGGACCATGTCCTATAAGGCTATTGAAGAAACGTGAGTAGGCAACAAATAAAATTATGTGATTTTTTTCCCTCACACCAGAGATTGTAGAGTCATGGTTTGAGTTGGAAGGGACATTAAAGATCACCCAGTTCCAAACTCCCCTGTCATGGGCAGGGACATCTTCCACCATCCCAGGTGCTCCAAGCCCTGTCCAGCCTGGCCTTGGGCACTGCCAGGGATCCAGGGCAGCCACAGCTGCTCTGGGCACCCTGTGCCAGGGCCTAACAACACTCATAGGGAGGAATTTCTTCCTAATATCCAATCTAGAGCTACTCTCTGGCACCAGGAAGCCACTCCAGGCCCTTGTCCAAAGTCTCTCTCCATCTTCCTTGTCAGCTCCCTTCAGGGCCTGAAGAAAGGCCTCAGTCAGGTCACCCCAAAACTTCTCCAGGCTGAACAATCCCAATTGTCTCTGGTCCATCCCTCTGATTAACTTGGTGGCCTCCTCTGGACTTGTTCCAGTAGGTTCTTGTTTTTCCCATGCTGGGGACCCCAAAGCTGGATGCAGAACTCCAGGTGGGATCTCACCAGAGTAAAGCAGAGAGGCAGAATGAACTGGGACAATGTGTAATACTCAAAGCAGAGAGGTCATTGCTTACTTTCAGCCTTAAAATGTTAGGCTTTTCACCAAAAGTCATAACTTCAACTAGAAATAAAGGGTTTCAATAGCTCCTAGACAATAACTGCCTCTGGACTTAAAGAACTGGGCACAGTATTACTGTGTATTCATTCAGCAGTCATGACTCTGAAATGTATTTTGCAATTTAGCACCTAAGGCACAACCTTTTGGTGCTTTATGAACTCATCTTTGGCAGCAGATGCAGGGCACTGTTTGCTGGCAGAACTGGGCTAGTAGGAGACACAAACGTATTAGCAAATTGAGCCTTACTCTCTGTGTGTTTATCATCTGCTCTCCTCCCTCACTGCATCAGGCTGACTGCACATTGAGAAGATTTCCTCCGAGGGCGTTGTTTTCCAAAGGCATAAGCAGTGCTGCTCCCTGACATCCAAGGTTTGAGCAATTTGCTTAGAAGACATGACAAGGTTCAGGAATATTTTCAAATTGCTTGCTTTAGTGAGGGGAAGCTATGCAAATTCTCTGTGTGTCAACTAGGATATTGTGTTTCCTTTGTGGAAGAAATAAATTGTTTTCCAGCATTGATAAATTTGTCAGAGCAATTTATGGACAAAAAGCAAGAGGCACTAAGAAGTTACCACTGCTAAGAATAAGGGGGTTTTTGGTTTGCCTTTTTTTTTTTTTCTGGGAGGTTTTTTCTTTGTTGCTCTTCCTAATGAGGTGGATATGATAAAAAGTGAAATATTGTTTGTTTTCTTCTGTACTCTGCTCTTGTGAGATCCCACCTGGAGTGCTGGAGCAGGCCCAGAGGAGGGCACAGCAGGATGGAACACCTATGGGTAAAGGTTGAGAGAATTTGAATTGTTCAGCCTGGAGAAGAGAAAGATCCAAGGAGACCTCAGAGCTCCTACCAGGGCCTAAAGGAGCTCTCAGAGAGCTGGAGAGGTTCTTGGGACAAGGGAATGGAGGGACAGGGCACAGGGAATGGCTTCCCACTGCCAGAGGGCAGGGTTAGATGGGATATTGGGAAGGAATTGTTCCCTGAGAGGGTGGGCAGGCCCTGGCACAGGTGCCCAGAGCAGCTGTGGCTGCCCCTGGATCCCTGGCAGTGCCCAAGGCCAGGTTGGACAGGGCTTGGAGCAGCCTGGGACAGTGGAAGGTGTCCCTGCCATGGCAGCAGATGGAACTGGATGAGTTTTAAGGTCCTTTCCAACCCAAACCAGTCTATGATTTTTTTTTTTTTTTTATAAAACCACAATGTATTTATGAAGCACACCTCACAGTTCCCCTTAAATGCCCAGATCTTCTGGTTACAAAATGCTCTCCAGGTGTAATTTAGCCTGGGGAAAGGTCAGGGTTGCACTGGCTCGCTGCAGCCTGCCCTGCTCACCTGCTGGTCCCAGCTCAAAGCCAGGCTCAGAGCACACCGGGCCCTCCTGGACCTCACTGTCCCCACGTTCCCTCCCTCTCTCCCAAGGCAGCAGAGCCTGAAGTTCAGGGTTCCATCAATGCCCTTCTGTGAGGAGAAGGGCAGGGCATGGGGACAATGGATGGACCGTGACAGACTGGAGAGCACATTGGTGTAGGAAAAACCACCTGGCACAGGAGCTCCATGAGCAATTCCTTAGCAACCTCTGTGAATCCCTGGCTGTCATTTTGAATTATTTTGTATTAGCCATATATTAAAAGATTGGGGAAAGCTCATGTTCATATCTTGGGAAGAGAAAGGTCAGAGTTGAGCACACACAGAGCACTTTTCATCACATCCCTGGGGAACCTGCAGCCACCAGCCCACACATCTCCTATTCCCAGGAATGTTTTCCCAATTCCTCTAAAATTTTTGTCAGTACTCGCCCTTTTCTACAGTAACTTCCTCGAGGGCACAAGTGCAGATGAGCGGTGACAGCGGCGGGAGGGTGCGGGGGTGGACGGGTTCCGTGTGTGGGGTTCTGTGGCTACAAAGATTGCTCCCAAGGATAGTTCGGCAGAGCGGAGACGAGCCGCCAGCCTGAGGGACGAGGGTGCCGGTGTGAGGGATGAGGGAAGGTGGTGAGGGAAGGGGGGACGGGATCAGCCGGTCCGAGCGCCGGAGCCCTCAGTCCGAGGGCCGGGGTGCCAGTGTGAGGGAGGGGGGAAGGAGGTGAGGGAAGGAAGAACGGAGCCTTCGCTCAGAGGGCCGGGGGGCCGGTATGAAGGATAGCGGAAGGCGGTGAGGGAAGGGGGAACGAAGTCTTCGCTCAGAGGGCCGGTGGGCCGGTATGAAGGATAGCGGAAGGCGGTGAGGGAAGGGGGAACGAAGCCTTCGCTCAGAAGGCCGGGGGGCCGGTATGAAGGATAGCGGAAGGCGGTGAGGGAAGGGGGAACGGAGCCTCCGCTCTGAGGGCCGGGGGGCTGGTATGAAGGATAGCGGAAGGCGGCGAGGGAAGGGGGAACGAAGCCTTCGCTCAGAGGGCCGGGGTGCCGGTGCGAGGGCCGGGGGCACCGCCCCTGAGGACCGGGGATGGGCGGGGCGCTGGATCGCGCGCGCCCGCCAATGGGGAGCCCCCGAGCCAAGGGGAGGTGCCGCAGCGCGGGGGCGGTGGCCGCCAATCAGCTCCGATAGCCAATCGACGAGCGCAATTCCAGTGACGTCATGCGGGCGGGGCGGGGCGAGGAGCGGTGACAGTGGCCCGCGGCCGCATCCGCCTCTTATTCACGGGCCCCGGCACCGGCAGCACCTCCGGCACCGGCAGCAGCTCCGGCACCTCCAGCAGCACCAGGTACGGCCCGTCCGGCCCTCGGGGGCCATCTCTGCCTCTCTCCGGGCCACCGTGCCCCGGTACTGTCCCGCCGCAGCCGGCCCGTCGGCAAGGCCCCGGGAGCGCTGTCACTGCGCGGGGAGCGGGGGAGGTGACAGTGCCTGAGCCAGCCCCGCTCCGCGATGCCACATCCCTGCCTCTGCACTGTCTGTGACCGTGGCCTTCGGAGAGGTGGCCGGCGGGATCTGGTATTTCACCGCTGGGTTTATTGCTTTTCCTTTTTTTTTTTTTTTTTTTTTTTTTAACTCGGTTTGCTGGAGAAAAGAAGGCTCGGAGGGGACTTTATCGTTTCTATAAGTCCCTGAAAAGGGACTGTAGCCAGGCAGGGATCGGGCTCTTCTCCCAGGTGACAATGACAGGATGAGAGGAAATGGGCTCAAGCTGTGCCAGAGGAGGTTCAGGTTGAACATCAGGAGGAATTTATTCATAGAAAGGGTGATTTGACATTGGCAGGGGCTGCCCAGGGAGGTTGGGAGTGCCCATCCCTGGAGGTGTCCAAGGAATGGCTGGATGTGGCACTCAGGGCTGGGACAAGGTAGGCATCGGGCACAGGGTGGACTCGGTGATCTCAGAGGTCTTTTCCAGCCTCAGTGACTCTGCAGTTCTTGTCTGCCAGCCCAGGTGCTGAGCTGTTCCTGCTGTGGTGCTGGTCTGCACAGGCAGCTTGGCGTGTCCACACTGATGTCCCCCTGCTTGTCCCCTAGAGGGTTCACCCCTTTGACTCAGCTGGTAGAGGCTGCAGCATGGCACCAATTCCTCTCTGCCCTATCAACCTGAACCTGAGTGTTTTCATGTGCTTGACAGCACCCCCCCAGTTACCTTGGGGTGTTTTTCAGTGTCACGTTCATACAACCATTCAATTTACCTGTGCAGTCTGCAGGATCCTGTCTGGATAATCTTGCTCAATAGCTGAGCAAAGCTGTTCGAGTGTTTTACAGCTGTGTTTTGAGTGGTTTTCTGTTCTGATGCAAGACCTTTTCTAGTTGGTGTAATTCTGGTTTCTGATTCCTGCACTGCCTGCTCCACTGCATGATCATATTTCTCACACTTGGTAATTAATTTTATTTTATTTCATTTTGTCTGCTTGGGTTTTTCTCCTTATTATGCCCCTCCTCTTTCCTGAAATTTCTGTTCACCTTGTCCTGCTGATCATCAACCCCAAATTTTCCCTCTCCTTTTAACTCCAGATGAATCTGTAATTCTCAGCTTCACTCAGCTCTTCTCCATGTAATCTTCCCCACTTGGCTAAAGTGCTGTGGCCTCCCTAGCACAGCATGCAGGGCAATTCCCTCCATGGAGGAAAAAGCCCTTCAAAAAAAAATCTGATGAATATTTTCCAATATGCAAGAAGTAAAGCAAGAACCTCAAACTGAGGATCTGTGATCCTTCATGCAGAGAGGTACCTCTGATACAGGGCAGATAAGAGTTTAACTTCTTTGTACCTTTCATTTCAGGAATGTCTGGAAAATCTCCAAAATCTGGAAGCTTGTGATAGGATTAGCTGCTCTGCCATGGAGCTGTGCCAGGGGCCAGGATGTCACAGACCAATTACATTTTAGGGTTTCAGCAGGTTGAAATTTTGAGTCATCAAATTTTTTTCTTGCACAGAGAAGTATTTGTCTTTTTTGTTTGTGAAATCCTTGAATAATAATCTTGAAAAGTATTAACACAAAGGGCTAATCTTTAACAGCTGGAGACATGCCCAGAGTTGTGTAGGATTCTCCTCTTGCTGGAATGGAGAATGCTGACTCTTCCTCAACACTTGGATTTTGGGAGATGGAGAAAAGTCTTTTGGCTTTGGTTAGAAGTGAGGAGCAGAAATGTAATACCTGGGGAGTCTGCTGAAAGAAATGCCTCTCTGTTCAAGGCAGCACATTCAGGGGGTGGCTTTTTTCCAAAATAAATTAGGGATAAATCCATCACTTGCTACTTCTGTCTTCTGCAAGCAGCCTGAAATAACAGCACCTTTGAGTAAGCAATGCTTGCATCCTGCTGTTGGTATTTAGGGGAGGTTTTGCTGCTGTTAGGGGGTGCAGCAGTGTCCAGGCTGCTCAGCTCTTCACTCTGCTGTGTCACAGGGGGGCTGCATTTGATGAGCAGAGCACTTGTTGTGATCTGTGATCCTGCTCTGGGGTTAAACCTTTTGCCAGTTTGGCAGTGGGATGTTCTGTGAGACCAGAAACCCAAGCTTTGGGGACTCTTGGCTCTCTGCTGTTCCCTGCTGTGGGAAGAGCTTCCTCAAAGAGCTTTTCAAGTGCCAGCTCACATCCTCTTCTCTGGAAGTATACTGAGGAGCAGGCACAGAGAAGAAATCAAAGTGCATTCTCCTCATGAAATCCTACCCACAGGTTACCCCTAAATGGTGAAAATACAAGGTTATGTATTCAGGGGAAATTGCTGGGAAAATACAGAGTGCTCTAATGATCATTAATATCTGACATATTATTACTTTACATCTATTTTCTGATCATAGAATCCCAGAATGGTTTGGGTTGGAAGGGACCTTAAAGCTCATTCAGTGCCATGGGCAGGGACACCTTCCACTGTCCCCATCCAACCTGACCTTGGACACTTCCAGGGATAGCCAATATCATGGAAGTTTGTGACATGATTTGTCTGATGAAAATCTAGTAGAAATTGGGCATTTCATTAGAACAAGAAATTTGATGAACTTACCTTTCTTCCTGTAGTTAGTATTAGTAAATCAGAATTTAAGGGGAAGTGAAAAAGGAACACTTACAGGAAAAATGATGTAACTACTTCACAGACTTGATGAGTCACACAGTTTAGTTTTCTTTCTGTTTCTGTAAGTGTAGAGAATAGAAAAAAATGACTTGTTTGATGTTAATCCCACCTTAATTTATACTCTGTATAAACTTTCTTGGCTGAATTGCAAAATAGTTGAGGAACCTGTAATCCTGGCAGTAAAACCACTTCAATCATTCCGACATTTCTTCTGAAGACTTCTTAGTGCTAATTATTAACTCTTTTATTTTTTCCCCTCCAGACCTGTGTCAGAATTCCTGAAGCCCATCATGCTTTCCAAGCTCACCCGCTGCCAGCCCCTCGCTGTTCTCTGCCGGGGTTTTCATTCCTCCCTGAGCTCTGCTACCTCAGTGGCTCCCAAAAAAACCCTCCAGAGGCCTCTCTCCTCAGATTTAATCTTTGAACGTGAGGCCAAATATGGTGCTCACAACTATCACCCACTGCCTGTTGCTCTGGAAAGAGGAAAAGGTATTTTATTTAGGTTTTTCCTGGAGGTTGAAGGTGTTGTGGGTCTGTGGAGGTGAATGAGAACATGGCAGAATGATTTTGACCTGACTGATTTCTGAATCTCTGTTGGGTTCTTTTTGGGTGGAATTGAAATCATTGATGAAATAAAATCATCAGATTGTTGATTAGAGAGCTGCATTATTATGCATAAGGGCACCTGAAAAAATTGTGCTGTCTCTAAAATGTTTTAAAGGATTGATAATTTCCAGAATAACCCAGCAAGTAATTTTTAATGCCACTTAATTTCTTCTGTTACCTTGTGAGGAGAGGTTTAATGTTAATGTGAGCAGGAAAAGGTGCATTGGAATCCTATCTAAGTCCTTGTGGGCTGTTCATATATTATCACTTAATTTAAATTTACTCTGGTCATTAATTATGTATGAGGAGCCTTTTTTGGTCTTGTCTTTTTTTTTCTGTGTGCTGACCACAGGTTTGTTTTCCCAGGTGTTTATGTGTGGGATGTTGAAGGCAGGAAGTATTTTGATTTTCTGAGTGCTTACAGTGCAGTCAACCAAGGCCACTGTCACCCAAAGATTGTGGATGCTCTGAAATCCCAGTCTGAAAAACTGACCCTGACATCCAGAGCATTCTACAACGATGTCCTTGGGGAATACGAGGAGCTGGTCACCAAAATGTTCAATTACAACAAAGTTCTTCCAATGAACACAGGTAAAGAAATACTTGGTTTCCATTTTAGTTCTTGTCTCTGAGATTCACTGGTTGTGTAACATTTTGTGCTGCACTGATGGCTTGTTTCATGTGCAAGAGTGATAATGGTGCTGCTTTATGTTTTAGGAGTGGAAGCTGGAGAAACTGCCTGCAAACTGGCTCGGAAATGGGCCTACACTGTGAAAGGAATTCCAAAATACAAAGCTAAAATCATTTTTGCAGGTATGTTAAGTGTGTGTTACGAGTTGAGGACATGAGGATCTGGACACTGGGTTACTGGGAGGCAGCCTGAAGTCACAGGGAAAGAAAGAGCATCCAGTCCTTCATGCTCTTTTAATCACTTAAAGTGCAGTACTTTTTATTCCTGAGTTGTTGTTCCTGCATAACTTTTTTGTGGGTTAACTCCTCAGCTTGGTGCCACACCTCTCACAGATTGCTCAATAGGGTTAAACAGTCCTCTTGGCTTCACCCACCAGGGCTTTTGTCCTGTATTTTCCAGGTCTTCCAGAAACTGGCATTATCAGGGTTATTTTCAATTTTCCAGACTACTAGCAAAACTTAAGGAAATTATTGTGTAAATTTGTCAGGTCTTAGAGTATAATTTTCTTTTGGTTTTTGATGTAGCAACAGGGTGTATTTATGCCATCAATACAAAATGCTAACCATTAGGAAGGGGATCCTAATATCTTGTTAGATAACTCTTAAAATGTGGAAAGTGTGATGTCCTTTAAAGTGTTCTGGCTCTTGGTCAGTTTTGTAACAATTTCCCCTTTTTTTTGTTTTCCAGCTGGCAACTTCTGGGGCAGGACAATGTCTGCCATCTCCAGTTCTACTGACCCATCCAGCTATGATGGCTTTGGGCCCTTCATGCCAGGATTTGAACTGATCCCATACAATGATCTTCCAGCTCTTGAGGTATTTGACAATTTTTTGTTCTTTTATATGGAATCATTTTACAATTTCTCTTTGGTAATAGCAAGGAAAATCAGAAGTTTATACTTTGAAACAGACATTAAGATATCTGTAAGTAGATGTGTATATATATAAGGAATGTGTTTGTTGTAACTGTGGATAGGAAATGTGGGTAAATTCTGCTTTGGGTTTGATTTTCAGTTAGGCTTTAGGATTTGAAAGAAAAACTCCATGATCTGTTTAATTTCCCAGCCACCTGGTCTAGTGGAAATGTCTCTGCCCATGGCAAGAAGTGGGATGGGATGAGCTTAAGGGTCCCTTCCCACCCAAACCATCCTGTGATTCTATCACTAGAATTCACTGCAGTTGCAAATACTCATTTCCAGTTTTACATCCTTAAAACCATGCCAGGTTGCTGTTCCACAAGCTCCTGAAATGCCAGTGATTCTCAGTATTTCCCTGTGTTTTCTGAGGTTAATCCTGTCAAGCACCTGGGGAGGGGTGACCTTGATTAGGGACAATTTCTGTGAGTAAAAACCTCTGTACCTGTTGGGGCTGCTCCATACAAGTGGGTGAGCTTTGGAGATTGAGGGATTATAGGACAGAGCAGCTTTTCTCCTTGGACTTGGCTTAGGGGCCACAAAGGTCTCTCAGTGGTCACAGCTGCAGTGTGGAAAGGCTTGTTCAGCTCTGAACCTGCAGCAGGCTGCCCATGGTGAGAGGCCTGCAAGTATTTAATGCCTTCATTAGAGCTGGACTCACTCTGCTCACGGGGCAAAGCTGAGAGAAGCTGTACTGAATTCATGCTGGGAATCATTAGATCTCTTGTGCCTCGTGGACTTCTAAACCTTTTTGAACTTGATAGTGCAGAATGTACCTGTGGACTTTGCTTTAAGGTAAAATTGTCTGGAGGGGCTCAATTCTTTTTGTTTAAGGGAAGAGTTGAGCAATTGTTTGTATTGTATGGGGCAATATGAAACTGAGGGTGTTTCTGAGGTGATTTATGAACTGATCTGATAAACTGCTTTGCAGTTTAAAGCTGGGTTTGCAGTTTGCAAGGTTTGTACTTCCCAGGCCAGCACAGCAGCTGATTTCACGCTGCCAACAGTGACACAGCATTGGAACTGAAGTGGCACTCAGAGAGAGCTGCCTGACAGCAATGCTGCTCTCATCCTTTGAGGAAGAACACCAGGGCTAGAATCAGGTTCTGTTACATGTATTTTCTGTATTTGAGCTGAGTAAAAGCTTTTTCTTTTTGTCTCCTCTCCCCGTGCCCAATGTTGCAGCGTGCCCTTCAAGACCCCAACGTGGCAGCTTTCATGGTGGAGCCAATTCAAGGGGAAGCAGGTGTGATTGTTCCTGACAAAGGCTATCTCACAGGAGTGAGGGACCTCTGCACAAAGCACAATGTGAGAGAGAATTCACTGTGGCATTAAACATTCAACACTTAACACTACACACTGTGTTTACTGGTGTAACTTGTCAGGTCACCCTTCTATGCAAGGTGTACGACTTTATATGCTATTTAATAATTCCCTCTTCTTTCAGTGGAACAATGCAGGTATACGTCTTGTGTTTCCTGGTAATATCTCACTAAAAAGTACTTCTTAGCAGTGCACATTATTCACTATTTCTTACTATTGTCACTGATTTAAGTTTCTAGTTAATATTCTTCAACAGGATTTATTTTAGATTCAATTAACTTCTAATTTTTTTTCCACAATATAAGTTTCCAATTAACATGGCTATCCAAGACCTTGGTTGCTGATGTGCATAACTGCTACCAAGAATCAGTTACAATAATGGGTCACTGAATGAAACACTGAGAAAAATGGTTATCAGTGATCTCTGATTTAAAAATCAGTGGTCTCTCTTTCCAGTAGAATTCAGATTCCTAATTTGTAAGTGCTAGTCATAATTATTTTCATATTTTCAAAGAAAGACATTGACATATTATTAATAAAGTTGTCTTCATTATTGCTGTGATACCTCAAAAAATTGTATTAGGATTGGGTTAGGAATGATAGTGAAAGTAATTCCCTGTTCTGTTTGAATTTTTCTTCTCTTTACAGGTTCTGTTTATTGCTGATGAAGTACAGACTGGTTTAGCCAGAACAGGGAAAATGCTGGCTGTTGACCATGAAAATGTGAGACCTGATATAATTCTTCTTGGAAAGGCCCTTTCTGGTGGCTTATACCCTGTGAGTACTAAAGAAATACCAATAATTTAAAGTAACATAAAATTACCCAAACATTTGTTGAATAATCGTTTTTTTTCTTAGTCATCAACACTGAAAATCTGCCAGTTGGAAGAACAATAAATCTGATGTTTGTTGTACTTGGAAATTGTTGTTTGCAAGACTAACTATGATTTATGACCAGACAGTCCAGCTTGAGAGAGACAAAATAAAATAATGGAATACCAAATATACTACCTTTATAGCTGAACAACTGGCATTATTTCATTTGTCTGGCATGCCTGCATGGCTGATTTTATCCTCTTGGAGTGACTTAAATTCCTGCTGATTAGGCTGGAAATTACAATGCCTTGAACTATGTTGGCCAGCTGACAGGATTTCTGAGTTGTTAAACCAAGTATTGAAGCTTAAACTCTTGAAATAATATTCCGTTTGGAGAAATTCCCCTCACTGGGATTGAAAGTTGTGTTACCACTATAGCTAAGTGCATTTAAGGGATTAATTATGGGATTGTCAGATCTGCTGGGAATGTAAATGAAATTTATCACCATAGGCTGAAAACTTTCTGAGCTCTGAGGGAAGGTTTGCTTTAGATATATTAAAGTTTCCTGTTGTAAGTATGTGAGTTTGCTGTCCTTCCCATTTTAGGTGTCAGCAGTGCTGTGTGATGATGAAGTCATGCTGACCATTAAACCTGGTGAACACGGATCCACATATGGAGGAAATCCATTGGCCTGCCGTGTGGCAATGGCAGCACTGGAGGTTTGTGTGGGGGGCTAGAGGTCTGGAATCCAAATTAAAAAGGGTCTCATGATCTTTGCTTAAATAAATGGTATTATTTTTCATGCTATCAGTAGAAATCTAGCTTTAAATAAGTATGGAAAATTGGTAGTGGTTATCTGTAGATCATAATACAAATTCAAAATTTTTTATTGGAAATGCAGCCCACTTCCTGTGTTCTTATGATCTTAATGTCTTAAATGTCAAAATAAAATTCATCTAGAGGAAGTTTTAAAGCAATTATGTAAATTTAACCAAATACCTCCATTAATTTCATGAAGACATTTTGAAATTGGCTTATTTTACTACATCAGGAGAAGCTGTTGCTCTGTGAGCTCGAGAACCGGTATGGATCTCAAATGGAAACTACAATGTCCCATCCAGAAGGTGCAATTCAATTATTTTGTAATTGCTTAATTGACTACATTGATGCAGGTCACACAGAAAACCTCATCACTACCCAGGACTCAGACTTGGAGAGATTCAGAGCCTTCAGAGGTTTGCTGTTTACTTGCAAATAACAGCAAACAAAGAGCAGTTTATTTAGAATAAAATTTCAAGGACATTACTGTTTCTTGTAGACACGAATGAGTAAAGGCTCAATACCAACCTGCTGGGACTTGCAGCCTGTGCAGGGACACTGTGGCTGCAACAGCTTTTGTGAATCAGCAGGTTCAGTGCCATTACCCATCCTGCCCCATGGCAAACAAAACAAATGCACTGCCCTTCAGCTGACTGTAGATCTGACTTCTCTTTAGGTAATTGAAGAAGAAAATCTGGCAAAAAATGCAGAAATAATGGGTAATCTGCTAAGAAGTGAGCTCATGAAGACTCCATCTAATATTGTGACTGCTGTAAGAGGAAAAGGGCTCTTGAATGCAATCGTAATTCGGGAAACCAAAGGTGAGGAAATAAAACCAACTGCACAAACACAGCATGGAGAAGTATTTTTCAACTTAAATTGTAGGTAGGGGATGGCATGTAGACAGGATGTTTGTGTTTAGAACATGGCTACAGTACTGTATTACCACTGAAAATTGATTTAAGTTGGTGTGTGCTGTTAAAAATAGGGTTTTTAATTAAGAACAATTGTTTTTAAATTAATTGAACTCTTATGATTTGATAATGTTCAAACCTGATGGTGAATCTGCCTCCCAACAAATGACTTTATCTCTCCTCTTTGGGAAAAAACTGTCTACAGCTAGAACACCAGTTCCTGCCAGGTTATGGGAGCATGGGCTGGGATTAGTTGTTTTTAGAAGAGTTAGAAGAATACAATGAATACAGGAGGGTACAAAGAAGGAAAAAATTAATGATGGAGAAGAAATTATATCAGAATAATATTGAATTGTAGCAGAAATCTGAATATCAAGGTACTTGATGAAAGGATACAGTGCTGCAGGAAGTGGTGTCATTTTCCACAACGATGCGCTGAAACCCAGGTTACATAAACATAACCTTATCTCAAGTCCTGTCCACATGTTCCCTTACCTCCTCCTCACATGCTTCCCCTTTTAAAATTTATTTTGAAGTCTGAGTGCCAGACAAGCAGTGAGCTGTGAAGGAGCAGAACTGCGTGTGCTGAGGCAAAGGACAGCTCTGGAGCAGTGTCGCTGTGCAGATTCCAGAGAGTGACCTCTCCTTTGTGATCACCAGGTGCTGCAGGTGTGGCACCTCCTCTGCTGTGCTGGGAACGTCCTCAATGTCCCCAATGTCCTGCTGATGTTCTCCCTCCCTCCCTCCCTCCCTCCCGTTGCAGATTACGACGCCTGGAAGGTGTGTCTGCGGCTCCGCGACAACGGGCTGCTGGCCAAGCCCACGCACGGCGACATCATCCGCCTGGCCCCGCCCCTCGTCATCAAGGAGGACGAGATCCGAGAGTCCATCGAAATCATCCACAAAACCATCCTGTCCTTCTGAAAACATGGCCCTTACAGCCTGGCACCTGACTGGCCCAGCGGGGTGTGTTCACATGTGTGTGATGAAGGCCTGCTCTTGAAGCAAGCATCTCTCATTCCTTTTATCTAAGAGGACTTGACTATTAAAACATAGCTGTATCTTTAAATTATAATGGCTCTGTAAAAAATACAGAATGGTTTTAAAGAATTTCCAGTCTTGAAACACTTGGAAATAAAGTTCTGTATGTACTGAACAACTAAGTTGGAATATTTGAGGGAGATACCTATAGAAATCTGCTTAATTGTTGTAAGTCTTGCCCAAAGTTTAAAGTGTGATATATATATATATATATATTTTAGGTTGCCTTGCACTCTCATATCACTCTCCAAAACATGGCATTTGGCATTTTTTGCCTCTCAGCAAGATGTCTGTAAGATGGAAGCACTTATCATTGTGGGTGAATTTCTGTTTTTCATGTGCAGCTTAAAAAAAAATTCTAATGCTGAAGGTTTGACAAACTGGGTGTTATGCTGGTGGACTTGAGAAGCATCGAGCTGTGTTCTGTGTGTACAATATTTTGATTGTATGACAAGAGATGCTGTTTTTAAGCCTGGCCTCAGTGTTTGGCTTTGCAATCTTGTAAAATAAATCTGAACATTTAGATCTGTTTTTACTGTTACAAAACTTTCTATCATCTGGATGTTTATATTAAAGCACATTTTGCATTAAAAAAAAATACGTTGATGTGCAATGAAAATACTCTGAGTCTTCAAACAGACAAAACCTCATAGAAACTTGGAATTTTAAATTTTTCTTAGTTGGTTTTAGCTGAACTAAACCCCAATTAATCACATAGTGCAAAATGTTCCCTTTGCTGAGCATAGGGGTTAAATACAGTCACATGCTTTGGGATTTGGAAGGCTCCTTAGTTCATGGCAGTGACCCAGTGGGGTGACAGAACATTCTCCCTTCCTTGCCTTGGGTGATGTGGCAGCTGTGGGTGAAGTAACATGTTAGGAATAAGATAAAAAAATGCAAGGAGGTGTTGGTGAGGAAGTTTGATGTTTTTGAACACTGGGCTTATGGGCAAGGAGGGAAATACCTGAGAGAACCCATGGGGTAAACAGCACTTGCTGGAGACCTTTCAGAGCCCCAACAGGTAAACTTCTGAAACGCCTGGCAGCACAAATGTTGACTTTTTTAGAGTTACAAGGCTGGCAAGGATGAAGGATATGCTCGGATTTGTTCCTGCCCCAGCTCAGGCACTCTTTGCCTCATTGCCAGAAGGGGCTGCAGGGTGGAAGGTTCCAGTCTGTGTTTTGGTGCTTCCCTGTCCTCACTCTCAGCAATATTCCTGCCATGAGTGTGTCATGCTGACATTGTGCCCCTCAGGCCACAGAGCATTTATTTTCCTTCTGTGCAACAGTCATCCACGTACTTAAGTTTGTGGTTGTTGTTTCAGTTCTTATCCCTTTTGTAGTTAAAATTCTTTTGTTTTTTTCCTTAAGAGGTTTTCCTCTGCCATTTTGCAGAGCACTTGCTGTTCTGCAATTCCCTGCTGCCCCAGTCCCTCACTAAAGCTGGGAAGAGCCAGTCAAGTTCACATGATTTGGGCGCTGTCCTGTAGTTCATGCCCACCATTGTGGAGGATTTTTTTTTTGTTTAAACTGTTTTGAAGAACAGCTTTGAAGCTCTTCCCCCTTGTTTTTTTTTATTTGTGTAATAAACAGGAATTGCATGTAAAGCTCTGTGACATGCTTTACTAATTTGTATTCTCTAAGAATATTTCTCTGTCTGCTGATGATCAATTTGAGCTCAGATTTTACCCAACACACTTTCTGGTTGCAGTTTTAATAGGCCGAGACTTTTCAGAACTTGAGAATTTTTTCTTTTTCTCCAGCACACCATTGTTGAATCTCTGAGCTCTTAATTTGTCTTTTAGTTGCTTCATGAGTCCAATTATTTTGCAAGCTTATGAGAATTCCTAAGACAAGTCATCCTAAATTGCCCTTATTTAATGATGGGGTAATTGAGTTTTCTCTTTTAACCTGAGAGCTCTTTGGCTCTCTTAAGTAATCAAGGTCCAGGGTGTGTGTCTGGAACCAGAGCTAGAGCAGACAGAGGTTTTGATGGTTTGGTTTATTACAGTTCAATGCCAGAACAAGTACAAAATTACATGTATTATTTCAGAAGTGAAGACATACAGGACATTTCTTCCAAGGAACTAAGCCTGTCACCAGCTAACCTCCACTTCACAAACAATAAAAACCCTGTTGGCAGAAGTTTGTGAGTTAGGAGGTGGAGCTGGATGGTCAAAGGGAATGTCAAAGCTCCTTTTTCTGTGCAAAGTGATAAAATGATAGGCTATGAGAAAGCTTTTGGAATGATGTGTCTGTTTTGGGGGTTTGCTGTATCATGGAAAGTGGTTTTTGTGCCTTCTGGCAATCCTAAACTTGGCCAGTTCTCAGTGACACCGCCTGAACCTCTCAAACTCAAATTCTGCTGCTTGTATAACTAATGTGCTTGTAAAACCTGCCTGCGCTTTTGTTGTCTGGGATCTTAATTAGCCTTAGAAAATTTCTTCAGGGCTTTTATTCCCAAAAAAATGTAGACAACTAAAGTGCCTTTACCCGCTGAGTGCCAGAAATCAGCGCTCTGGGGTTTGAACTTGTTCCACTGATTGCTCAAGTGGAGGTAGCTCAGCCAAAGGCTGGTGTTGAGCAGATTTTAACTTGAAGGAGGTGAAACTGAAAATAATTTACAAATTAGTGTAATATACACACTGGAATGTGCAGAGAAAATGTATGTTTCATGAAATGAGTTTCGTTTTTGCATTGTAAGGTAGTAGAAAATTGAGAAGTGCAATCTCAGAGAATTCCTTTTCTGAACCTTCCTAGTGTATTTTTTTTAAGTTTGCATTAGGTAGAGATGCAAGTGTGCAAATGGCATTGCTTTTTTTCTGCTGTAATTGAAATTTATTTTTAAAATGGCACTTGAAAGAACTCTGTATTGCCTATCCAGAGGGCTTAGTTTTCTTTAGCAAGAGCTGTACGGCAATAAAACTTTTTAAAGGCACAAATATGTATCTGCAAAATGTTGCTATAAGAATTTGGCTGAAAAGGCCTAATCTGTCTCCATCACATATTTTTGTGAAATAGCTTGTGATGTTTCTCTAAATCAGGTATATGAAATGCTTTTCTAAATGAATAGTGACCCTGCCTTCAGTGCTGGGCAAACACACGAGGTAATCCAAGCACCCCAGAGCCAAACCAGCATTCCTGAGGCACCCAGGGCAGCCCTTGGCTTCACTGGGAGCTTTGTTTGTGGAAATAATGCTCAATTGTGCTGGCACCTGTGCACTTTGGCAAGGGAAAAGCGTGTGGGTTTTGGCATAAAATCGTTAAATATATATATTGGCATAAAAAGAAAAAATTACACTGTGGGTAAATGTAAACCAAGATTTAAGGGGACTATGTGAAACACTGAGAGGCAAGTGCCACACACTGAACAGGGGAGAGGGAAAACATACAATGCAGGGTTTCCTTTTCTTCCTCCTTCCTGTTGGCAATCTTACGAATCATGCTTATGACACTGTCCTTGACCTGGGCTCTTTTCAGCTACAAACCCCATGAATTTGTGTCATCAGGCAGTATTTACTAAAGTTAAGTAATCTATTTTGGTAATTTTTAATAGGACCCAAGAGCCTGGTGGTCATGACCGGGTAAAGAGCGTCACATCTTGAACCTGTTAGAATTTTCCATGATGAAACAATCTCTGTTTTGTCTTCTAACGACAATGTTGGGAGGATGAGCTAAGTATAAAAGCAGGCCTTAGTTATTTCTTTGTTCTTTTTAATTTTTTGTTTTGTTTTGTTTTGTCTGCAGCTGCTTCTTCATCTTTTCCACCCTTCCAGCAGCAGGTGGAGCCAGAAGCTTTGCTTTAAACTAAGAGTTTACTGCTGGGTGGAGAGTTTTTGGAATTTGGGAACTCCTGGGGGCTTGCTTTTGTGCTTTATCAACACCAAGGTGTGACACAAGCTTCGGTCTGGGCTCTGGGTGCTCTCTCAGTGCATAACTTGTGCTGTGTGCTCCTGTGGCTGATCTTGAGTGAAGGGGATTGTTAGAAGAGTTCCTGTACCTCCAGTGTGGCAAATTCCGACTGATAGGGATGTGGGGACAGCTGAGAGAGGAAAAAAGAGGCTTTCCTTCTCACATCACTGAAGTCGAGAAATGAGAAGATGGAGATTTGAGACAAAATTTTAAGTAGACCTTAAAACTTGTGAACTGCTTTCCCTAGACCTCCCTGTCATGTTTCCATCCTTAACTAGTTGGAGTTGCTGTATTTTTGCAGTGAAAAGAGGTGTTTTGCTGAACGTTCTCTCAGCAGGAAAAGCGAGGGAAAAAACATTACTGGATTAAAATCCCCTTGTAATACCCTGGGGGAAAGCTCATGAAGCTTCTGTGTTGAGGATCACTTGTAAGGGGTCCTGAGGCTCACCAAATGCTTGAAAGTGGTAAGATTTCATAGAATCATTAAGGTTGTAAAAGACCTCTAAGGTCATCAAGTCCAACCTTTCAGCTTTGCCTGTCAAACATGAGGAGTTATAGCAATCTGATTGCTCATGGCTCAAGGAAGACCAGCTGACTTAGGCCACAGTTTGGAATGCTTCTTTGTTTTTAATTTCCAGTTGAAGTTGTTGAGCTTTGGATTTCATCCTTGAGGCAGCCCAGTGTGGTGAATGTACTGTGCTGCATGTAAGAGGTGACCATCAGGAATCCTCTTCAGCTGTTGTTGCCCTCAAAGCTTTCTGTCCCTCTGCTCGGGCTTGCTTGGAGAAATCCAAGCAGAGATGGTGCTGTCTGGAAAATCCCCAGGCTGTTATCGGCTCTGGTCCAAACAAATACGGGTAGAAAGCAACTCCTACTCGTTCCTGTGTAAAATCCCAATAATCTGCTATGATTTAGGCTGCAGAGAAAGCCCCTCAAGAGTAGTGACCCTTGGCTCAATGTGCAATCCAAACAAAGGCCTGGACCTTGGATGAACTCCCAGACCTTCTCCGGGTCTGACACATGGGAGACCTAATCCTCAAATTAATACAGTCATTTGGAAGAGCTATGAAATGAGAAAAGGGAGTAATTACCCTCTAAACACTGAGTTCCCTGTCTGCCATAGGTATTTCCAGCAGGAATACCAGGCTGCCCTGTCTCAGATGAACTGTGCTAGAGCCTAGTTTTGTGGAAGGAATAATTGGCTCAAATTGGCTGTCCTGGCAGGAATGACAGTGGTGTACATTCCATCTGGCTCTTGTTGGCAAGATGGCCAATGCCTGGTCAGTGAAGTATTTGGCAGTTAGGGCTGTGCTGAAGGACTTGGACTCACATGGATGTGGTGGGAGTTTAAAAATAATTTTCCTTCAGAAGTGATCCTAAGACCATTGAAAGAGAAGATCCCCAGGAGTGCTTCCCTACATGCACTGGTGTTGGGACAAGAGCATCTATTTTCCAGTATTCCTTAGTAGTTTTGAATCTTTTATCCTTAAAAATCAGAAATCATTAAATACGAATTACTTGGTCTTTTGAAAGCATTTCTAAATAATGTGCTGGCAGGACAAAAAAGTTAATTTCTACCTTGATGGAGGCAGGAAAGCTGAAGAAATCACAAAGCCATGAAAGCTTCAGTGATTATCCTGTCCTCCACACCTTCTGCCACCAGTGCTGTGGCAGCTCCTGCCTTCTCTGAGGATAAAAACTCCTCTTTTTGAATGATGAGGGTAAGGTGAGTCCCAAAGGGACAAGCCAGCTTTGTCATCACAGGTGTCAGCAGCAGCAACCATAGAGACTCAGGGGAAAAAAAATCCACACTTTTACATGTATTTCAGTATGTTTAATACACAAACTTTGGTCAGGACTTAGATTTAGCAGAACATTTCGAGTTGTATTGCGTTATAGATGTGTAACTATACATTTTGTGGGTAGGAAGCCTTGTTGGAGCAGGTGGTTTGAGAAGTATCCTTTATTTGGGGTAATATTGTTTGCAGGGATAGGAAGCTGTTGTGATTCCAATTCATTTTATTAAAGCCTTGTTAAGTTTGTTCTGCTGTACCCCCATGTTCTCCCTGAGGCGGCTTACTCCTGGGTTTTACCTCCCTCACAGCTGTCCCTCATGCCATTCCCCACCCCTTGTTCCAGCTCTTCCCCTGCCTGTCAAGGCAACCCAGCCCCTTTTGTTCCAGAATCTTCCCTGCCACTCTCACCTCGGGCCAATCCCTGACTGCAACCCCCCTTTGGAATTCCCCTCTTCCTGGAGGCCCCATTGGCCCATGTGTGCCATCCTCCCCACCCTCCTACCCCAATAGGCCCCTTGATGGAGACGCTTGATGGAATCCCCTCACTCCTCCCCTGAGGGTTCCCTATTGGTTTGCTGTTTGTATCCATCCCTGACTTGTAGCTCTATAAAACCTGTTGCACAAGGGAGTTGGGGGTTGAGGTTTCGTATTTTCTTTGTCAGTTGGGGTGAGCCCTTTGGTGTGGAACTCCGAAGATGGAGAATCTCCACGTTCGTTCTCTGTCTGGTCCGTGTTGTGGGCGGTGTCTGGCACTGTAGAGCAAGTCACTCTAAAGGTTGTTCTTCTGTAAATCCCATACCAAGGTAGTTCACCACCGCTGGCACAGCCCTGGAGTTCTAAGAGCCAGCCCAGGCTCTGGTGGGATGCATTAGGAAGCCACTGGAGGGGCACTTGTTCCCACTAAGTTTTCAGATAAAAAACCTGTAGATAGTCTCGGCTGCTCAGTTTGGCCTGAGAAGAGGGGCAGTGTTAACCAGTCAATGTTCAGTTTCACAGAGCCATTTTCATTTTTTCAGCTGCTCTGGGAAGGGAGTGGTGAGCCAGTCCCATGTCACTCCTGGGGAGCTGCTGCTTGAGGAGCTGCCGTGATTTGTAGACAGTCACCCAGCTTCATGCAGGATAGATGCCACTGCTCTGCTGCTGAGCCCAGCACCTTCTCCTTTTGCAGAACAAGGATATTCCACCTGCGTTCTTTCTGCCACCACATTTGATAAACTAGAAGTTCTTGAGACACTAGTGTGTGGTGTTATTATATTTCTACAATCCCAATCTACAATATCTTTTCAGTGTTTTTTTAGGGCTGTAGATGTTCACAGCGCAGACTCCTTCAGCACATTGCTCCTTAGCCAGGGCCCCTTCAAGACTCCCCCTGACTGGCCAATCCACCTTCTTTTATCCCAGTTATCTTCACCAGCCACAGCTGCAGCCCATCAAGAACAACTGGAACTTAACAGGGCAAGGCATATATATAGATATTCAAAAACAATGCAGGTATTTTATTAGGACTCAAAGGCCACCTATACTCTAAATGTGCTGTGGAGGGGTTTGACAGCTGGCTTGCAAACAAAGCAGAGTTAATAGAAAAAGTAATAATTGATGATTTCTGAGTGTATCTATAGCAAGGAAGAAGGCAAGGCTGTCAGCATGGAAACAGGTTAGAAACGATACATGAAAATTTACGTAAGCTAGACTACGTGCATAAGTAGATGCATATACACGCCTTACTAAATTTCTGTAAAGCTTTCACCAATTATATTGACGCTGATTGTTTTGCACCAATGAAAATAATAAGTTATTGTGGTATAGTTAATGATTTAAGGTTAGGGTGTATATAAGCTAGCTGGAGAACGCAAAGAATAAAAAACTTATTTCTTCTTAAACTCTCATCACGTGTGTATGTCACGTCCAACCTAACACTAAGAGTGTCTCTTCCTTTAGAGGTGCCTTGTGCCTGGCATGACAGGACCCTGATTCCTCTTCTGGCCTCCAGGCAATGCTATCATGGGGTAGGCCCTGAGTAAGTGATGCCCCATGCACATAAAGGGTTGCAAACTTCTACATGGCAGAATATTGTAAGGGAAAAATCAAAGAGGACAGGGGAAATGAGGGTGTTTGTGCCCCTGCACGAGGCTGGCTTCTTCCACAGGAGGCTCTGTGTGTATATGGACCAAAGTCACGTAACTGGGACATGTTGTGTTGTCTGGACTGCAGTAAATGCCAGGCAGGCAGTTGCTGTACAAACACAGCTATTACCTTGCTGATAAAGTCTTTGATTTCTCCTTCTCATGTACAGGAATAGTTCCTTTAAATTAATAGTAAAGGCAGTGTGAGAAAGGGGCTGGCATTTGCATACAGTGCCGTCTCAGCTGAAGAGCTCAGGTTTGAGCTCCCAGCTCTGAAGTTTTGGAAAGCACAAAAATGAAAACAAGATTAAAACTAAGTGTGGTGGGTGTTTCTGTGTAGCCACTGGATTCAGAGCAGACCATACCTATATCATCACACACATCAGGTCACAACAGAGTGGCCTCTCCAAGCACAGCTGTTGCTTGCTAGTGAGGGAGCTACTGAAAGAAAATAGTTTTGGATGACCTTTCTCTTTGTGGCCCTGTGGAGATGAGCTGGGGTTATGTAACAGGGCTGAGGATTGCTACCGCTATTTATGTCCACAGGTGTGAGGTACACTTTGTTGTGAGGCAGCCTGGATGCACTTCACCATTGGCAGGGAGGGCCCCTTGTGCGTTCAGGCTCCTCATGGGGAGTGGGAGGCCCGGGAATGAATGCAGGGTCCTCAGACCTGGATGGGGGTGGCTTTTTTCTGAGCTGAAAGTCACCACTTTGTAATAAACACAACATGGGTGTGAGAAGGAATGATTTGGTTTGATCTAGTTTCTGTGTTTATGCTGTTGTTCAGCAGACTGGTGGGTGGTCACATGCTACACCAATAGCAAGACAATTAAAAGAAAAGGGCTCATTGGGGAAGATGGAAAAGGAAAGCCTTATAAATATGATTGCCTGGCAAAAGATTATGAGAATATGGAAACTATAAGGAAGATTGAAATGGAAGCAAGCTTTGAGGTATCTTAGTTACTGAACAGCTAGAAAACAATGGTGTGGCTGTGCTGGCAGTGTGGGTGCAGGAGCTGTGAGGGAGCTCCAACCCCTGTGTGAGTTCTGTCCCTGTGTGTGGCAGGTCGCTGGCAACCATGGGAACCTCCCTTGAGTGTTCGCTGGGGTGGGAATGGGCTTGGAGACAAACACAGGGGCTCCAAGGTGAGGGTGGGCAGTCCTTACCTGTAGGCCCTGAAGTAATGGGTAACACATGGTCTGGGGCACAGGGCAGGTGGAAGGTTGTCACCATGATATTTTTGGAAAAATCCCTTTGCCAGGATTTTTTCTCCTGGGAATATGAGAAGCCTCAGCTTCTCTGGTTTTGCTGCTCTGGAATGGGATTCAGAGAATTGTTTACCCAGCAGTGAATTGTTTTTACTTAACGACCAATCTCAGTTCAGCTGTGTCAGACTCTGGTCAGTCACAGGTTTTTGTTGCTCATTCTTTGCTGGCCTCTCTGATGTCTCCTTAATCTTGTTTTAGTACAGTTCTAGTATATTATTTTTTTTCATATAAAAAGTGGCCGTGGTGCTGCTGGTCCGTGGGACATGCCGGGTGCTGGAGCCTGGCCAGGGCTTGCTGGCAAGGCAGAGGCTGAGGGGCAGCTGGGCTCAGGGGTGTGAACACAGCTGAGGAGCAGAGCACTGCCCTGCAGGGCCACTGAGAGCAGCTTCTCACGGCCAGCAAGGCCTGAACAGCATGGCCATGGTACTGGGCAGATGTGAAGGGCAGCTATGCACTGAAAATGTGCTGCCTACCCTGGGGTCGTAGATCTGTATTGGTTATTAAGGTAAGCTTGGAGAAAGCATAAAATTATGAAGATTCCAGTTTAAAAAAACTTTATTTTTTGCGTATCCATGTCTACGTATCTATGTATTTATCTATCATCTATGTGTCTATGTATCTATCTCATCTATCGCTATCTAGATATCTATAGGTATCTATATATCTATCGATCTATGTCTATGTTTACGGGTCCAAATGGGTAAGGGTGATGGGGGTGTGGACAGGCTGACATTTGGTGCTGCTGTGTATTTGTGGCCGGCTGTAGGGCTTTTTTGCCCGCCGTTGTTGCTGCCAGACGTGTCTCATGCGCATTGGCCCAGGCTGGGAGCGGTTGTCCATCGTGGATCCGTGGAAGATCCATGGAGGCCTGTATGGACGTTGTGGCCGTGGTGCTGGAGTGTTGGCAGCCAAAGTGCCCTCAGACAGCCCCGGCACTGGCTGTGTGGAAGTGCTGGGGCTGCTTTCATCAGCACTCTGGGCTGGCCCAGTGTCAATCCTGCGGCGTTTTGCGGGTGGGCCGTATGATACCGCCGAGGCACTGTCTTTCTTGGGATAGCCACGTTTGAAGGCACACCGAGGGCAAGAGGAAGATCTGATTGTCTTGGGCGGACACTTGCCCTGGGAGAGCTGTGGTGCTGCCTGGCTGGGAGTGCTGGGTTTGCAGGTGTCAGCACTGTGGGCTGGCCCATCCGGGATCGTGCAGGGCTCTGCAGGAGGGCTGTGCGTTGCCCCTGACTGTATTCCTTCCTCAGTGTCGCCATGTTTTAAGGCCTGCTGAGGGCTTGTAGAGCAGCTGCTCTTGAGGAGCACCGAGTCCTGGGACAGTGTCAGCAGTTCTGTGCTCGAGGTTTTGGGGTCCACAAAGTCTGATTTGCCAGTGGAATCTGCAAAGAGGTGCAGGCAGAAGGAAGGTTTTCAGGACAGTGCCCAGGCTGCAGGCAGAAGAGGCCGCTGTGGTATCCAGTGCCCTCCTGGAGCCAAGCTGTGTGCCGAGGGCCCTGGTGCCAGGCCCATCGTGGTGCCTGTGAGTATTGCATAGTGCTGAATGCTTTGTTGCCTACCAGTGTCAGTGGCAGCACAGGTGCTGCACTCCCAGGAGCAGGTGCTGTTCCCCAAAGTGGAGCAGAGTTGGTGGATGCCCTCAGCAGCGCAGGAGCAGCAGAGCCGCAGTTGCCAGGGTCTGGAGGAGCAAGGAGGTGGTGAGGACAAAGTGTCAGAGCAGGGAGTGCCTGGCAGAGCCCTTGTGCATAATTCTACATGCCTGTGCCTGTGGGGAGACAGATCCCCCTCAGATGGCTGCATTGCTGCTTTGGCAGCTTACCCGTGTGCCTCCGTATGCTCCCTGCCTTCTGGACAAAGGCACGTTGTGGCATCGCAGCGGCCATGCCTCTGATCTGAGGGTCCGACCTCTGGGTCACTCTGCCATGATGGGGGTCTGCCAGAGAAGGAAGGGAAAGAGTTGGGCCCACATCAGGCAGATGGCCGCAGTCACTGCTCCTTTGCCTGTGCCATTTCCAGGGACTGGTTGGAGCTGAGGGCAAGAGGGACAGGCCAGAGGGTGGGCAGGCCTGGCAGGGCAGTCCCTAGGCTGGCACTGTGCTTGTGCCTGGTGCCTTGTGAGGTGGGAGGAGAAAAGGCAACCTCTTAGAGAGTCGGATCCCCATGGTGAGCATTTCTGTCATGAACGGCTCTTGTTTGAGGCAACGCGGGCATCGGAAGTCAATGCCAGCGTGCAGAGCCAGTCTCTGGATGCAGTGCCGGTGGAAGCGGGCGTCTTGGCAGGCGGGACACGCCATGGTTTTGTAGGAGATGTTGTCTTCCACCGTGTCCAGGCAGATGGTGCAGGTGTTGTCCTGGCTTGGACGTGGCCGCAGTGCCTGCTGTGGGCGGTGCTCCCAGCAGAAGGACCTGTGAGGAAGATAGGGGAGATGATTGAGGGAAGGGTGAAGTGCAGAGCCCTTGGGCTGTGCTGGCAGTGTGGGTGCAGGAGGTGTGAGGGAGCCCCAGCCCCTGTGTGGGTTCTGTCCCTGTGTGTGGCAGGTTGCTCCAACCATGGGTTCCTGCCTTGTGCATTCACTCAGATGTAAAGGGCTTGGAGAGAAATGCAGGGGTTCCGAGGGTGAGGGTGGGCAGCCCTTACCTGTAGGCCCCGAAGTACTGGGTGACACATTGTCCGTCTGGGGCACAGGGCAGGTGGAAGGTGCGGTCGCAGCCCGTCTGGCAGCAGGTGATGGTGGCCCCCATCTTGCAGCAGATGAAGCAGGTCTGGAAAGGGCAGAGCAGCCCCATGAATGTCAGGAGTGGAGATTTGTGGTCTGTTTGCATCTCCAGACAGTGAGTGGGATGTGGGCAGAGCCAGCTGAGAGCCCCAGAGCCACGTGCACCCGAGGCCCCTGCAATGCCAGGCCTGGGGCTTCTTTGCTGGGGAGCAGGAGGAGCTGGCGAAGCCTCTCCTGGTGCAAAGCCGCCTGCTCCTCCTGCCAGGTCATCCCCACCTTGTTGGCTGCTTCCCTGATGATGCGCCTGGTGTCCCCAACAGGAAAGTGTCCAGTGTCCTCGCGTGGGTAAAGCCCAGTGGCGAGGATCTGCAAGGCAGGGAAGGCCGGGAGCTTGTTAGGCCAGGGAGGCAGGGCCCTTGTGGGCTGAAAGCTGGAGGGAGCCCCAAGAGAATTCACCTGGCAGTAGGTGTGGACACAGAGCTTGAACTTCATTCTCTTGTCCCCACAGATGTCGTTGTCCTGGGTGTGGTGGCACAGCATGCAGGCTGCAGAGACAGAGCAAGTGCCCCGGGCATGAGCAGGTCTGTGGGGCTGGGCAAGTGTCCATGCAGGATCAGCCCCAGGGCCCTGCAGGGTCTGTGCTGTGCTGGCTGAAGGGCAGAGCAGGTCAGGCGTGGCTGCCCCAGCAAGTGCCCAGAGCTCAGCCCAGTGTGGGAGCTCCTGCCTGGGCCTGGCATGGTTCTTGGCTCCTCACTGACTACCCCAGAACGCCCTGAGCCAGTGCCAGGGAGCTGTGGGGTTGGAGGCTTCTGCTCTTACATTTTTCGTTGGGGACAGTTTCTGGCCGTGCCCTCTTGGATGTAGGAGATTTTGATGGCGAGCGGCCGGAGCGCCTCTTGCACTGTCCTGCTGGCATTTCTCCTCCTGACTGTTGTCTTCCAAGCCTGAGTGAAGAGATAGATGCGTTTTACCTGTGTCAGAGACACCAGAAGCCTCTGGCTTACCCTGGTGCCTGAGCAGCTTCAGGCAAGCTCCTTCTTCGCAGTCTCTCTTCGACTCTGAGGGTGGTGTTGATGTGCAGGCGTTTTTTGTGCCTTTGGCCCGGGTGATGATGTCACTGGGGCCACTGTGACATGGGCAGCACTGATGTGTGGTGATGGGCGATGGTGGTGCCATGCCCATGCCAAGTGGTGATGTTGCAGTAGTGGCTTCTTTGGAGGGGATGGGATTAACTTCTGCTGGGAGTAAATTTTGTATTTGTGACCAAATGATTGTGGGTGAGCCAGGGCTGTGTGGGGCATGTCTGTGCAGGGGTGGTGCGGCCTGTCATGCTGCTGAGCCCCAGCTCTCATGGCAGCAGGCTGGTGGCAACATCTGCTGGCAGGGGACACAGGTGAGACTGCAGATCTGCGTATCCCAGCCCACCGCTGACACCAAGTCTTCTGGGTGCACAAGTGTAACTTTGTGCTGCTACTCTCTGTGTTGGAACTCCTGTGGCAGCTGGTTGTGAGCCAGAGTGGCCTTTTCATCACCTGTAGGATTTGTCGTGATTTGTTATGTTGATTAAGATGTGTCATGCCTCAAGTCTTTGTCCTGTCATCTCCTCTGCCTACTCTTACATCCAAGCAAGTTTCAGATCGGGATGTGTTCAATGTCCCATCAGAATTCTCATCTCCAAGGACATAAAAACCTTCCCAGTCCTGGTGTCTGCTCCTGCCATGTCAGGCGCTCAGCTCCGACCCACCGCAGTCTCAGGCCATGGTGTGTGTGTGGGGAATTTCATCTGGAATGCTGATGTGTGGAAAAGGATCTGGGGGTGGTGGTTGATAGCACCTGAATGTGAGGTGGCACGTGCCCGTGTGGCCAAGCAGGCCATTGGCAGCTGGCCCTGTAGCAGCACTGGTGTGGGCAGCCGGAGCAGGGCAGTTCTAAGCCCCCTCTGCTTGGGCTTCTGAGGCACCTTGAATTCCCGAGTTGGTTTTGAGCCCCTTACAGTAAGAAAGACAGTGAGGTCCTTCTGCATGGACAGAGAATGGAATGGAGGTGGTGTAGGATCTGGAGCAGAGATTTGATGATGAGCAGCTGAGGGGGATATAGGCCTCAGCCTCAAAAAAAGGAGGCTTGGAGGGGATCTTGCTGTTGGACAATTGCTTGGAACGACGTTGGAGCCATTTGGGGTTTGTGTCTTGTCTTAGTGAACAGGTTTGTGTATTTATGAAACAAACAGGAAATGTACGAGGTTAGTACTGAGATGCTAAAATATAGTACAGTGTTTTGAATAAATAAAAAGCAGATGAGAATAAAATTCAAGTCTCAGTGGTGGTTACTACCAAAGGTTAGTTTGCTGATAAGTGATCTTGTATTTATTAGTAGCAGTCAAGAACTTTGTTAAGGCACACTGAATTTGGAGAGTTATGAAGAGTTTTCATACTCTTGGAGGTCAACTCTTGCCCTCATTTTTGTGTACTTAGGCTTTCATACGATTTTATCTCATGGGACTGCACATGTGGAACTTGGTATCATTGTCCCAGCAGTCCCAGGAGACCTGAAGGAGGTGGCTTTGTTCCCTCTTTGGGCAGCTGGGATGTGCAGGGGGAGCTGCATCTGTATGCCCAGATGGCACCCATATCCTGGCCACAGCTTCTGTGAGAAAAGAGATTTATTCACATGAAGTGGTAATACCATCATACACACCTGATGTGAGAGACATGCGCAGAAACCGTCAAACAGCTTCTTTATTCCATTCCTCACCCCACTCCTCTTTCACGTGGAACTAGAGAAATCCGAAGTGTGTGTTTCTTGCATATTGGTTTTCTTAGTACCACTTAAAAAGTATAGTTCAACACCTAATATTCTTTAAATAAAGTACATCAACAATAACTACGACTAACAGTCTGACAAATCAGAGTAAAACAATATTAAATATACTAAATACTAACTCAAATATCTGTAATTTCTGATATATTTCAACCAAATAATTAAAATCTAATAGCACCCATAAACACTCTCACAAAGATTTTAAAAAATCACACTGTATTTACAAAATAAATTCATAATGATTATTATAAATCATAAAAGAAAAATAACAATCATCCATCCCTTCATAATACAAAAACTCACCACAATATGGAAAGAAGACATACTATCCAATATTTGCATGGGAATGGGGATAAGCTTTCCTCCTTTGCTATATAATCTCATTTTCCCCTCAAATCCTGAATTCCTGACCTGTTTACTACTGCTGACCTATTTACTGGTCTGCTGAAAGTGGGGGCTTTCCCATGCAGTGGTGTGATTTATGTGCCACCTTGCAGTCATGCCTTTATAACTCTGGCAGTACACACCCAGATTTGGATGCGACCAGTTTTTTTCTTGCACAGATTAATAAAAATGTGTTTTGAGTCAGTCTGACACGGTTACATGGCTGGAAAAAAAGAAATAGTGAAGGTTGAGGAGTTGTTGGCAGGAATTGTTTTAAAATCTGCATTTCACAGATGTAATGGGCATGATTAAATAGTTTAGTCATAGGTAAAAGCAATGGGAATAGTGATCCTTCATGTTATATCCAATTACATCATTCCTCCCAATGACATTCTGTGCAATCCCCAATATTTTCCTTTAGGAAATACAGAGCATAAATAAAACATTTTGCTGTGTAGCAAATGGCAACAGCAAATTTTTGTAAGAAGATGTAAGAAAGAATGTTTTTTGTAAGAAAATGTGGAGTGAATCTTGTGCTGTTCATCTGTATTTATCCTTTCTCCAGGACAACTGAACTTTCCCAGGATGTTTTTCCTTCCCTGACTCTTTCTGTGCCTCATCCATTACATTCTCTAAACCTCACTTAAAAGAAAATTTCATTCATTACAACTTCATCACCTTTAATTTCTAAAAGGTCTGTCTAATTATATCCTTAAAAACCTGGGCAGGGGCACCTCAGACATTCTTGAGTTTATGTGGGAATAGTTTTGGGCGTGTTTTCCATGTCTGGGTAGCATCTAGGGACTGCTTTTACAGCTGAATTAATGGCAGGTTTTTGCCTGGGCACAGCAGGGATGGTGCAGTTCTGCTTGAGAGATCCCAAAATTCTGAGTGAACGTGGCTGGCATTGAATTTCCTACCTTCAGACCCAGCAGTGCCAACTTTCTCAAGAGCAAAAGGAGCACATTCCTGTGTGTTTGATTTCTGCTCTTCCAAAACTATGAAAGACACAAGATGAAGGAATATCCCAGGCTTTTTTGTTATCTTAGGAAGTTGATCTCTTTGAAGCCACTTGATGACATGTCATTAGGCAGTGAACTGTTTGTTGGACATGGTTGGTGTTCCTAAACCAGGCAGAGGACATCAAAAGCAATCCATTACACTGACTCACATTCCATTGCCTGGCACACTCCCCAGGCCAAACTTCTCCTCTTTTAAGCCAAATTTATTCCAAATATGATTAGAATTGCTTGCCCTATGGAAAGTTTACCCCAACATAAGGCTTAAAGGCTTTGAAACAAACCTTTTTCTTCAGTGTAGGAAAAACGTGCCTTTTATTATAGACTTACAAAACCCAGCAGATTTTTTTTTTCCTGAGCTAGAGGTGTGTGTAAATCACAGGGCTGGGATAGGGTGGCCGGGAGAGGGTGATGGTTTCTTGTATCTCTATAGGGAAATCTGCTTTTTTCCCCACTGTCTGCTCATGCCAGCTGGTTTGTATCACCTCCAGTGTTTTGCAAGGACTATTTATTTCTACTACTTGTAAACCATTTTTCCTTCATGCAGATCTTCCCTCAAAATTACCTTTTCTCTTTTCTTTGTGTACAGATTACTCAGCCCAGCATCCTCTCAGGCCTAGGATGCAATGTGACTGCACCCTCTGTTATCATTTCCCAGATCTCATGTCTCTTGGTTTCCTTTCCTGGGGGGAGCCTTATGATAAAAATTCAGTATCTGGAGTGGGGTGTTACAAATGTGTTTTAAGAAATGACCAGATGAACTCAGTGCTACCTGGTGCTAAACGCTGCTCTTCCTGGATCTCACAGAATCCTTGTGTGCTGCAGCTGCCTTGGCCAAATTCTCTCTGCATCTTACTTCCCAAAGAGACAATCTGTGCTATCCAACGGCCCCAGTCCCAGTAACCAGCTGTACCCCACCCTGCCCTCAGCCAAACCCACATAACTCAGTAATGGCACACATTTATAACATTCCTGCTCAGTGCCTGGGCTTGCAGGTTCTGACTCAACACAGCAACTCCTTTCTCACCAGCTGCCTGGGAGTAGTTGGTATTTACAGACCCACAGGGCAAAAAAAGAGATTGATGTGCTCCTGTCAGCCTTGCCCTCGCTGAAGATGGGCTGCAAATGCTGCAGAGGCAGTGGTGAAGCAATCTGAAGATAACATGTTTATGATAAATTAATTGCAATTTAAAGTTGCTTGGTTTTCCTTTATGAATCGCAAAGAAAGCAAGAGGCACTGTAGAATAACACAGGTGGTATATTGCCAGGTGAGGAAACAGAGTTAACAAAGCTTGGAGGGACTCAAATCTGGGTGAAGAAAAACCTCTGTCATGGAGCAGAGGTGAGAGATACCAAGAGGATCATTAAAAAGTGGTGATTTTTGCATTGCCTGTATTGTTGTCTCTGGGAACATGAGCTTCTCCCCAGGGGGTTTGTGGAACCATGCTGAGTTTTGTTCCTTTGGGGAAGAGTTTATCTTCAGTAAATTTTGAGATTTTTGGTTAATGTACTAATGAGTATAGTGGGATTAGTGTTGGTTAATTTCTTGTGTATTTATTGTTGTGAGGTAGGATTAGGAGAAATGTAAAGTAGGTTTAAAGCCTTACAGGGTATAAAGAAAATTTTATTAAGAGTAACTACGAGTAATAAAAATTAGAACAAAACTTTTAGAACATTTCTTTATAACTTTTTTTTTTTACTGATAATGTAAAGAAATAAAACTTAAAATTTTAGTTTAGTTAGTTTACTACTTTTAGAATTTTTTTTTTTAGTTTTCTTAGGGAGAGAAGCTCTTGTTAATATCATGGAGACTTCTCTAGAAGAAAAAAACCAGTTCTTTTGTTATTTCAGTTAATAATAAAAGCACTTTTACCCTCACCCTCAGTTTATCACCCATTCTGTTCATTATCTGAGTGCTCTGATGCTGTAGTGTCTTGGAGTCCAGTCTGTTTCACTTCTTCTAAAGTTTCCCCAAAGCACCAAAACAACATCCCCCCATGTCAGAGCCTGTGTGTGGGCAGAGCTGGGTGATGTCTCCTGGGATCATCTCCTGCCTGAGGAAGAGGAGAGGCTTCTCTCAGCAGGCTCCCTGCACGTGGCCCTGCCTGGAGTCAGCTTTCCCTCGGAGCCACAATTCCTGCTGAGCCTGGAGGGAGCAGAAGCTCAGATACACGTGATTAAGGCACTCTTAATTCAGGGGGCAGGTTCTCCCTCCCTATAACCTCACAGCAGAGGTGAATATTGCAGTGATACTGCACATCCCATGGCTTCTGTCCTCCCTTAAAACACCTCACTGGTGGGGCACCTCTCAAAGAATAACCTTTCATTTTCCAGTAGGTATTTTCAACCAGACTAGAAATTTAATTTATTACATTCATAAACTCTTGAATAGGATTCTTGAATAGGACTCTTGAATCCCCACCCTATGCCTGAGGGCAGTGTCCAAACCCTCCTGGAGCTGTGGCAGCCTTGGGGCCGTGACCATTCCCTGTTCTGAAGTACAGGACACATTTTACAGTTCTGGAGGTCTGTTCAGAACTAGGATATGAAATTGGTATCCCCAGATAAGAAGCAGAAAACAGGAGGCCATTTAAGGGTTGAAAATGTTCCTGCAGTAAGGTTTTGCCCTCTCTGAGTAAAGAAGATGAATCCATTCCAGAGAACTGGTGGTGCATTTGATAAAAATCCTCATTGGCTCATTTTCATTCCTGACCTCAACAAGCAGTTGGAACATGGAATGTTGCAGCCTCCCAGAAGCTGGAACTCTACAAGATTTTAGGTGGCATTTTCCTCTTGATGGTTCAGCTTATGATGTTGAGTTGGATGTGAGCAGCAGGCCAGGTTTTATGAGGGTGGGTCAGGTTGAAGGCAGTGGAGTTGCACTGTGCACCTGATGGTGAGGCAGGAGCAGGCATTTATAAACAGGGATATTATCAGGAGCAGCAAAGTTGGCTGGAGAAACACATCCAGGCTTGCAAGTCCTGAGTTTTAGTACTGGAAAACATAAATTATACTGCTAAATTTTGTTTTAAAATTTTGTTTTCATGAGGAAACAAAACTGCACCCAATGACCACCCCATCTAGTCCCAGGGTGACAAAATCCTAAAAGATTAGTATCTTAAATTTTTCTAGGAATTTCTCTGCAAATGTTCATGCCTTCTCTTTCAGCCTGCCCCTAAGAGGGTGGAGAGTGCTGATACTCTTTTACAAATAGGATGTTGGAAGCACAGAGGAGCTGAACTGCTTCTTGTCACACATGAACTCTGCTCCAGAGCATGGAGACTTGGCTTTGATTTGCAAAGCCCAGCCCTCTGCACTAACCAGGGCACAATATTTCCTTGTTCTTCTGCCTTCTGAAAGGGCCACTGAGGGTTTGGCTAAGAGCCCTTTTTAATAAATGGGGGCAAAAAGAGAAAGGAGAATGAACACTTTGGCTTATCAAGTGTTGTTTGCTGAAACTGAGCACTGGATTGTGGCTCCCAGATCAGAGGTTGGCTCTGTTGTGTGTTTGTATGTTGTCTAACACAGTGGATAATTAGTCCCAGTTGGAATACTTTGGTTGTACAAATTATGCAAATGTATTTACTACAAATAATAAAAACACTTAAAAAAACGGGCAAACTCTCTCCTGCTGTCTAAAATGGTTTTTCATTTGAGCCTCAGCATTTACAGTTAAAATTCAAAACATTCATTCCATAGGGCAGCCTTTGCCTTCAGGTTTCCTAATCATCTCCTCTGGGAAAGTAATAAAATACATTTTTCCAATTATTTCCATTACAGTTTTTCTAGATGAAAGAGGATTTATTCCCAGTCTTGATCTATCAATTGTTGCTTGATCTTTTCAAAACCCACTCTCATTTTGCTCAGGGCTGGCACAGCTGTGTAATCAGTTGTGAACAGACTTGTTGCTCATGGGTGATGAGGCCAGGTAAAAATGTGAGCAGCCAAGAGGAGACTTAGATGTTAAAAAATGCTTGGTTTGATCTTTGCTGCCAGTGACCTGATGATCGGATCAGGTTTAGGCCAGTGACATAAGCTTTCAAAGCCCTTGTCCAAAGCCCCTCTCAAGCTCTCCTGGAGCCCCTCTGGGCACTGCAAGGGGCTCTGAGGTGTCCCTGGATCCTTTTCCAGGTGAACACTTTCCAGCCTGCCCTTGTAGCAGAGATGCTTCATCCTTTGGAGAATCTTCATGGCCTCCTCTGGTCTCTTTTACCTGGTCATTGTAAATAAAGAGAATGACCACAGCATCAAAATTATTTCCTTAAGATTTCTAGGAAACATGCAGCCAGCTAAAAAGTAGGTGAGATATTTTTTCCTCTTTCTTTTTTCCCGATTTTTTTTTTCTGACCCAGAGCTGGAGCTGTATGTCTCTAGTTTGACTGGAAAAGAAACATCATGGATAACAATCAGGGGACCAACAAATAACATGTTATCAGGAGTAATGTTTTTATTAGTACAGGATATTGTGCCTCACACAGTGTGGTTTATTTAGTCCAAATAATTACTGACATTCCAGTGTTCTCTTGCAATGTCAGTAATTATTTTGACTAAATAATGCTGATGTCATTTCAAAGGACTCTTCTCTTAGCTGAATGCTTGATGGTCATGAAAGCTTTAGTGAGTGGGAATCTCATTAGGAACAGTTAAAGAATATCCACAGTCAATTAATACCAAGTTTCTAATGGAAAATATTCCCACTGGAGGCTGTGACACTAAGAAGTGAATAAAAAGTAATATTAAGTAAATAATAGCAAAAAAGAACAGTTTCATTTTGAAGAGCTCCTGAACAATTAGTCACAGAAATTTCTTTAATAAGTTTCAGTATGTTCCCAGACCATCAAAGAACAACATGATACCTTTCACACTGCAATCTTCTCACAAGTTTATTTATAACTTCCCATCTACTTTTTCTCCAGGGCCCCATATTTCCCATTTTTCCAGGAGCTCTGACAGCAGCCTCTTCCAAACTCTTAACATCAAAACGACACGGATACAAATGAGGCACATCAGTCTCATGACCCCTCAGATCAGGGAGCAGAAATGCTGGAGAGCTCTTTTCTTTAAAAGCGCAGAGTATTGTAAATGCAGGCAAACCTATGAGGGGAGAGATTGATGCATCTGACTTTATCTTATCAGAAGGGTAATTGATTACTTTATCATACTATATTATATTAAAGAATTCTATACTATACTATACTAAACTATACTAAAGAATACAGAAAGGATACTTACAGGATGCTAAAACGATAATAATGAAAACTCCTGACTCTTTCCAAAGTCCTGACACAGCTTGGCCCTGACTGGCAAAGAGTCAAAACAACTCACAGCAAAATCCCACCTGTGGGTAAACAATCTCCAAACACATTCCACATGAGCACAATACAGGAGAAGCAAATGAGATAAGAATTGTTTTTCTTTTTTCTGAGGTCTCTCAGCTGCCCAGGAGAAAAATCCTGGGTGAAGGGATTGTTCAGAGAATGTGAATGCCACAGCAGAGCTGTGGTTGACCTGCAGAGTCCTTGAGACCCTCATATCACTACTTGTGGTGAGAGGGAGCTCTCCTAACACCTCAGGGAAGGATAGGAATTTGGTCCTGGCATAGCCACAAAAACCAGTGATGGCTTCACCTGCCACCCTCTCTCATTGAGAGTTTCCCAGGAAAACCTGGGCAAAGCTTGGAGCAACCTGGTCTAGTGGAAGGTGTCCCTGCTCGTGGCAGAAGTTGAAATGAGATGAGCTTTAAAGTCCCTTGAACTGCGACCATTTTATGACTTTCTGAATGTGCCTCACCAAATATCTCTGCTAAAACCAAGGAGGTTTGTCCTTGTGTTGTATTTCTGGGTTCCCAAAGGAAGGAATGACGAATCTGACTCCATGTTCTCTAATTTATTATTTTATGATATTGTATTATATTAAGAATACTAAACTAAACTATACTAAAGAATAGATAAAACATACTTAATGAAGGCTAAAAAGATAATAATGAAAACTTGTGGCTCTTTCCAGAGTCCTGACACAGCTTGGCCCTGATTGGCCAATGAGTGAAAACAATTCACATGAAACCAATGAAACAATCACCTGTGGGTAAACAATCTCCAAACACATTCCACATGAGCAAAACACAGGAGAAGCAAATGAGAGAATATTGTTTTTCTTTTTCTCTGAGGCTTCTCAGCTTCCCAGGAGAAGAACACAGGGCAAAGGGATTTTTCCAGAAAATGTGACAATGATATCCTTGCTGCTTTGAGCTGCTTGTTTTGGACTATGACTGGCACAGTTTAACTGCTGTGGAAATCAGACTCTCATCTCTAGTCCCTCGCACACAGAGCTTATAAGGAAGCTGTTGTTGTCACCTAAACAGAGGCCCAGTTTGCACTGAAGTCACTTTTGAAGCCAGCTCTGCTTTCTCCACACATGGCACAACGATGTTGTTTTCAATCTAAAAGGCTTCTACTACCCTTCAGGGAGAAGAGCAATAAGAAACACAGCAAAAGTCAATTCTTTCAGGGAAGACACGTGTTAGGATTTGTGTCTGCTCCCTGACAGCCTCCCTTGACATGAATGCAAAGAGCCTGCCAGGCGTGGTGGTGAATGAGGGGATGCCTTAGAGATTTAAGACTGCAAAGTACCAAAATAAAGACATAGCAATTCCACAGTACACACACACCACAAAGCTCTCTCTGAGTTATTTCACAGCAATCTGTAGGAATCCATAAATATCCTGCTGTCACGTGTTATTTGTTATGAAAATCTACAAAGTTTCATAATAATTAAAGGATAAGTTACATATATCTGCCCAGTGATTCAATAAAGTCACTTTCACAGCTGTTTTGATGTTACATTCACTTTACTTACAAAGAAATTGTTTTGCTGAAACAGCTGGGAAACTGCTTTTAATGTTGCCTGACTTTACATCTATTCCTAATTGACACACTAATAGAAATCCTGCTCATCCAAAATTCCCTGTGTGTTGAACAAGCTACAGGGAGCAGGTTGGGAGTGCTGTCTCAGGGCTCTGTCAGTGAAAACACTCTGTGCTTTAAGTTCCATAGTTCTTCCTAGTTCTCCCTGATACTTCCCTATAGGAAAAAAGTCCTTTAGGTCAGAGAATATTCTCCATTATTTGAAGAGGAGTCACTTTCCTAAGACTCAAGTATAAACCTGAAGCATCACTGAATGCCACTGCTGTGAGCCATGAAAACCCTGTCCCTTAATCAGAAACACTGAGAAAAGAAGATAGAGCTGTCCAGAGAAGCACTCCCATGACCAGAAGTTCAAGAGTGGAATAAAGTGACACTTTGATTTTGTCTGTTCAGCAGAGGTTTTCATGCAGGAAGAGGGAGGGATGCTGAATTTCCCAATCCCTTGCAATAAGGCTTCATCCAGGCTCACTTGTGTCTTCTTTGAAGGAGAGATATGGCAAGAAGAGCAGGGGCAGAGCAAGGCTTCAGGGCTGCCATGACATATTTGAGGAACTTCAGGTGATTTCTTGGCTGTTTTGTGGAGTATAAATTAATGCATTTAAACTGAGATTGCAAAGAGAGCCATTTAAAAAAAGCCCAGAATATTGGGCTGAGGGATGCAGCCTCACATTGTAAAAACATTGAGATGCTCAGCAACTCCTGATGTTGTGTCTGCATATTCATCAGGAGGCACATTTGCCTGATCAGCAGCGATCAATAACCCATTGCCTTTGGAAAGCCAGCAGAGGACATGCAGCAGCCTTTGAGGTGATGCAGGAACATGATTTCTGTCTAAAAACCCAAATTCTGTTTCCTGGTTCTGACAGATAGCACTGACTGAGGTCTGAGGTGCTGGTGGGGCACAGGAGCTGTGAGAGGTTCATTTCTACAAATCCTCCCCAATCCTGGTGGGTGTGGGTTGTATAAACTGATGTTTTAAGAGGGATCATTATGCTGTGTTTCAGAACAATAAGGCAGCACACTGAAGGCAATCACAGCAATGTTCCTGTGCTGTGCATCTCAACTCAGGGGAAGAGATTCCAAGCTCATGCATTATTCATCTGCAATAACTATCTTTTAAATTCTAAGAGGTAACAACAATCAGTGCTCATTCACCACTGCCATCACTACCCTTAACAAGGACCAGCCCTGTAATTCCACTGCACAAGAGTATTCCTGGAATCTCTCTCCCTCTCAGGCTCTTAGAAAAATGCAGTAAATGGTAAAAAAAAATGGGGCTGGTTATGCATATCCTTTCCCTGGAACTTCCTCAGCATCATGACTGCTGCCAGTGGTGGAATCTGCTGAAAACTTTGTGAGCTGAAGTGCTGCAGTAAGAGAATTTTAAGTCAAAATTGTAGAAATACAAACTCCCTTCCATTTGTGATGTGTGATGGACATTTCTCTGTTTTTCTTTCTGCTAGGTGCATTGTACAGGCTGGTTTCTGAGAATAAACACAATTATGTGTGGAAATAATGGAAAATGGATTTAGGCCATATGCTTTTGTTGCTTAGTTTAATGATTTTGAGGTACATGTCACATTGTGAAAAGCTGCATTTCATTTTTGGATTGTATTTTATCAGCTAGACCTGCTGCTTCTGGCACAGCTATGAGTGTTACACCAAAAATGTTGTGAAAGATCAGGAGGAATTGCAGCCAGGGGCTTTGAGACATCCATTAACCCAATATCACACTGGTGAGAAGTCATTTTTTGTCTTTCCTAACTGGAATAAAGAAAATTGAGTACAACACCACTTGGAGAGTGGATAATCCTGGGTGAGGCAGCCCTGGCAGGCTGGACTCACTCTGTTGAGGTGTTGTTTTATTTGATTTTAATTTTGAATATGGATGAGACACTTTTGTTTGCAGAGCTGTTTTCTTTATGTGAGGATAAGTGAGATGCTGCTGGGATACAGCATTTTCCCCTTATGCTTTCAAATATTTCACAAAGACTCAGGCATAATCATTGTCCCCCAGTTATATAAGCAAGTGTCCCTCAGTTCATCAAGCACAGAGAAATATTACCTGTGCCACTGCCATTGTTAAAATGGATTGCAAGAGGAAGGCATAAAATAAGATTTTGACAGCAAGGGAGACAAAGAGATGAAAAAGAAAATGTGATTTTCTCCAGAACATGCATATTATTTTCTAAATCCTAAAGAGTGACTATTTCTGGGGAATACAAATCAGGCAGCACAAAGGGAGAAAAATAAATTGGATGCACAGCCAGGTAAATGTGGTTAACTGAGTACTTTAGCTGAGTGCAGGTGCCTCTTGTTCTCTAAATGCTGTGTCCATCCACCCTTTCCCATGCACAGCTGCAGTCAGAGGGGAGGGCTTGAGGCTGCTGCCATTTGCACCTGTAGCACCTTCAAAGTCATCCCAGTTTGATTATGGACACTGAAGGGATTTTCTTCATCCTTTTATCAGTGACATTGGCTTGAATTAGAACAATTTTCCCTGAGCCCCACAGAGTGAAGCTGCTGCTCCCATGGGCTGCAGATGTGCAGCTGGAGAGTTGGATGGGGCCAGTGATGGCCCGTGAAGTTCAGCAGGGACAGAATTAGAATTATTCAGGCTGGAAGAAGCTTTTGAAAATCATGAAGTCCAGCTATTAACCCAGCATTGCCAAATCTACCACTCCTTCCATCCCCTTAGCATTCAGTGGGGTCTGTGAGCTATAAAGTTATGAACCATTCTGAGCATTGACCACTGCTGAAAAAAACATTAAATAAGATTTTCATTCTGTTAAATATGAAATCCCAAAGAATCTAACCAGCTGAAAGGCTGTTTTATTTTCAAGTATTTATTTTCACCTTTCCCTCTGCTAATGCTTCATCACAGAAGTTCTGGTGACTCAGGGAGTGGAAGATCATCTGCAGCATGGTGAAGAATTGGTTCTTCTCTGAAATGCAGCTGTGCAGGCTGAGCAGCTTACACACAAATTTGGGGACTGTACTGAGGAGCAGAAGAGGAGTTTCTGTTCCTCCAGACAGGGACATGATAGAGTCTTCCCCAAGGTGCAGAAAGGAATGTCCTTGAGTCCTGCTGAGACCACACATGGTCACTGCTCAGCATCTCAGCAAGGCAGGTGACTCGCTGCCTTGAGGAGCACACTTGGAGGGGCATTAAGGGGTAAAAGCTCATGACCACTGAATCAGACTGAATCTCTTCAAGAGAATTAATATATCTTTACAAATTAATATTGAAGATGCGGTTCTAAAGCTGTGGATTAATTTTCCATCAGAGTTACAGTGCAAGAGCAGGTAAACCCACGCTCTATGCTCTGTGTCTGCTTGAACTTCTCCCTCCTGGATTTTCCTTCAGAAAACTTTGAAAGAAGCTGTTGGCAGCACTCCTTCAGTGTTTGTAAAGCACTGGTTATGGTCTGCCTTACTTTATTGGTAACTTTTACTCTCTGTCTGAAGGTCTTTGCAGCACACCCTTGCAGAGAGTGGAGGGTTGGAAGGGACCTTAGAGATCATCTCATTCCACCCCCTGTCACGGGCAGGGGCACCTCCCACAATCTCAGGTTGTTCTGCCCTGGAACACTTCCAGGGATGGGGAGTCCACCCGATTTGGAGTGCCTTGCTCAGGATTTCATGTGAATAAACATTGTACAGAGTAGCTACAAGCAGGTGGACTCCTGACCCCAATAAAGTCAATATACCCCTCACTCAGGCTGTGCAGGATCATTTTTGCTGTGAAGATAATACTGCTTGTGGTGTGTTTCTGTAACTTGGCAAAATGACAATGCTTTCAGTTGTAGTTAAGGGCCTTGATGCCAATGCCACTGGGGGAAAAGGAAGTCACAATCTCACTCATTTATTTGTGGAAAGCTCATATCCTGCTCTGCCAAGTGACATATTTCCTGTCCCTTTGGGTTCATGGCTTTGGAGTCCTTCTAGGGTGCCAGCTGACGTGATGATATAGGTTCACCTCGTTTCCTACATGTCCCCAGAATAAATGTTCAAGAAAATGGAATTTAATAGATCAGGGGAAGATTAATGTAGCAGTAAATGGGCAGAGGCAGAGGAATGTCTTTGCAAGCTGCTGTTCTCTCATCTTGACTCTCTCATCAATACTTTTCAATCTGCCGTGCTGAGAGGGATATCACTTCTAATGCCCTAAGGTCACTAAAACCTTGCATGAAATCTGTAATCCCTGAGCTGACAGCACAGCAAATGATTTCTCTATTGGTCTTTATAACTGTAATTGCCACTGAACAGAATCTTTATATATTTCTCACTCTAAATTATGTGACTGATGACACGGATGGTCTCTGGACAAAGATAAACCCGATGCTTTCTGATGGTGTGAAGCTGATGAACAGTGCTATCTGTTGGCTTTTATGTCTTTGAAAAACAATTTCTTGCCAGATGGTCTTCTGAGATTGTACAATCTTCTCCTCTATAGTTGAAGTAACATTGACATTGTAGCATAAACCTTAATTTCCTAGGTATTGTAACCCATAACCACAGAATGTAAAAAAAAAAAAAAAAGACAACCTAAGAAAAAAAATCCCTGAAAAAGAATTTTCCCTGTTGTAGTATAAACCAGAAAATATTGCAATGCTGAAGAGTTGTAAAGCTACTGATTCGTGGAATATACATGGCTTAGGGCATAATTAACAAGATACTGCGATTTTTATTAATTAACGTCCTCAGTTCAAATGTGCTCATTCCTGTCTGCTGAAGAGCTGTGGTGTCTAACAGCTGCTTATTGATTTCTTTTAGGTCATGGAGACTTCAGGGATGGGGCAGCCACAGCTTCTCTGGGCACCCAGTCCCAGGGCCTCACCACCCTCACAGGGAGTAATTTCTTCCCAATTTCTAATCTAAATCTCTCCTCCTTTGATTTAAAGCCATTCCCCCTTGTCCTGTCACTATCTGCCCATCTTTCCCCCTCTCCACTGCATATTTTGGCTTGGCAGTGCTCCTGGTGTCATGAGTGCAGCTGCTTTTTTAGCAGAGGAGCAGAAATGTTCATGTTAATCAGGAGCAGGTGGGGAATTGGCTTTTGCTGAGTGCCCTCTGCAGTGCTGAGCTCAGCAGCAGCAGGACAGCTTTCCTTTATGGGTAAAAAATGGCAGCCTTTGAACTGCTCATCAGGTAACAGAACTTCAGTGTTGTCAAAATACTTTTCCCCCCCCTCTTTTCTTTACTCCCAGCATTTTCTTCCCATATTTTTCAAACAGATGAGAAAGCAGTTGGCTGGATTCTGGGCTGGTTGGGCTGCTACATTTGACTCAATAAAGATATATTGATTTATAGCTGCTGAGAATCTGGTTTTATACAACTTATTAACAACTAACCCCCACCAAAATTGCTGAGTCTGATCCTACTGATCCTTGGTTGCTGCAATGAAACAAAGTAGTTTTACTGTCAATAGCTGTATGCATCTCTTCTGTCTGTGTCCCACAGTTTAATGAAAACACTGTCTTTAAATTATCTTCCATTGAGGACCAGCCTGTTGTAGCCCCTGGTAATCAGAACAAACCAAATAAATAAATTTCCTACAAAACAACACTCCAAATGTTTTAGATAAAAAGTGATTTGGGGTGGAGGGCACATCATTTTCATTTTCCAAAGGAGACAATCACCAGTGCAGAGCAGCACTGAGCAAACAGAAAATATGGTTGTTTTTAGAGCAAATACCATCTGTCAAAAAGCCATGGGAAAACTCTCAGCAATATCATAAATGTGACCATGGATGAACTTGGAGGATTTCTCCAGAACCTTCCCAACATGAGGAGAAAAACCATTCCAGGGAAATCTCTCATCTTGAACCCATGTGGAAATTATGCAAGGAAATATTAATTTCTGGAAAAATGTTCAAAGCAGTTGAAAAGTGAGAAAGGAAAACAGCATATGGGGATGAGGCAACTCAAACACCAAACAGGAACAGAGGTAGCTCCACAGTCAACAGCACGACTGACACAGCAACCAGCCAGGAAGCCAGATGCTGTGGCTATAGAAAATATCTTCCACACTTGGCATTTGACTCCTCTAGCTGCCAAGGACAATGGAAAAAATCCACATGTGGGAAGTCACACCACAGGATCCAGAAGGCAGTTGCATATGAAGAGAGCTGTGTTTGAAAAAGGCACGGCTGCTCTATTTTTTTGGGAAGGAAGAAGGCACAGGAGCTTTTGTGCAGGGGAAATGACACTCCAGTGTTTGTTCTTGTCATTCCCAGTCAGGGGGATGTGTTTGGGTGCTTAGGTGGCAGCCCCAGCGCAAGGCTGGGCACATGGCAGGTTGTCACTGGTGGTGGCACCCATGGGTGGTGGCACCCAAGGTGCAGGGGGCAAAAATCAGCTGAAGGCAGTTGTTGGGGGTTTTTTTTGAGGAATGAAAACACAGAATTTCCTGGAAGAGCCCCACTTCCCTGTCCTGTGTGCAGGCAGACACCCAAGGCTTGCTTTTGCAGGGGGAGGCTGGGGGTGTCAGAGCCACTGAAAGTTCAGCAGGGTTTAGGCAGAGCATTGGGCTCCACCTGTGTAAACTGAGTCTTTGTCTTAATCTTCAGCAAGCTTCATGTGTGTACTGTAGCTGCCACGGGAAGGTCAGGTAAGAATCTCTCATTTTCTGAGATAAAACTATGATTAACTCTTTTAAAAAAGTATATATTCCCAAAGAAAGGGTGGTCTGAGGTTTGGAAGACTCTTGTTTTCCAGAGTCCTTTTAATGCTCTCATGCATGCTCCCATCCGCCTGCAATTTTTTTTCTTTTTAATGAAAGAGAAAGCCAAAACAAAACTTTGAAGACTTTTCCTGCCCAAAAGAAAAACTCATTTGAAGGAAAAGATGGCGATTTGCAGTTGTTCTGTTCCCTCTGCGGGTTAGAGGCTGGACAGCTGAGCCCAGTGGGGGTCACATCCTTTGTCTGTCTGTCCAGCAGCACCACCTGAGCTTGGGCAGCATCACTCCAGGTGGTTCCTGGAGAGAGACTGAGAGCTCATCCTGCTCGCTCATTGTCTCTGGTTTTGAAACCTTCCCATTTAACTCCCAGCTTTGCAGGAGGATGGTTATTCCCGTGATTCAGTGCAGGAATCTGCTGTCAGAAAGTATAAAAGCTTAGCACAGCTTTCCTCGTTTTTGTAATCACACTTGAGTCACATGGTTTTAATTACTGGTCTGCATGAGTGGAGAATGGCTAAATCTGTTTTTTTCGGTCACCAAAGAACAAGAAGCTTGGCAAGAAGACTTTCTATTGGCAAGCCCCCTGCTCCTACTGGGAAAATTCTAGCAGGAGGATGTGTCCTTTAGAGCAGTTTAAAGGAAGTCTTTATCTTCATCTGCTGAGAGATTCATATTTGAACTCTGTCTGCCATGAGAAGGTCAAGCATGAATCCCTTATTTTCTGAGATAAAACTGGCTTGCAAAGCCCCTGCTGTGGGCTGGGAGTGAATCCAGGGTGGATTGCCTACTGTGTGTCCAGCTTTGGCTATCTAAAGACTACAAAGGGATCACACACTCCCCTCCCATGAACAATTATGAACCAGAGGCAGAAAAGAGAAAACATGTCCAACATAATCCAAAAAAAGATGAACTCTCCCAGCCCAAGTCCTTGTCCCTGGATGATTCTCAGCCAGGTTTTGGTGATCAAAGCAAACTGGGCTTTTTGTGGCTAGAAGAGAGATGGATCCATGGAAGAGAAGGGAGATGGGAAAAGATAGGAAATGCTTTGGGACCGTGATGTCCATGGCAGCTGGGGTACTCTGAGCCCAGGGAAGAGCATTTTAAAGGGATTCCTGAGTTTATTCAGCTGTGAAACTCACCAGCACTTTCTGGAAACACAGAGTTATGAACACACTCATAGGTAGGGAAAAGGAAGAAAGAAGAGACTGATTTCTCATGGATATTTTTCCACAGTTGATCTGTGGCCGCAAAAATGGCCGGAAACCAGCTGGGCATTTAAACTGGAAGTGTTTGGTGTCTTGTTTGCACTGGATATTTCCTTCCTTTTGCTGTGCTTTCCCACCCTGAATGAATGTTTTTTTGCCACAGGCAAAATAAGACTTAGTAAAAATTTAGCAGTAGTAGGTGGCCTTTTAATCTCCATCCTTTTTTCCCCACATAAGGAGAGAAATGCATTTAAGAAAATATCATTCTCTCTTGCTCATTTTATGAAATATTTACCTGGATTAACAGAAATGCTGCCAGAAATGAAGCTTGTATTCTGTGCCCGTCTGTGGCTCTGGAATCAGTCCCTGTGATCCCACTGAACCATTCAGCAGTCAGCCCATGGCCTGCCCTGGCATTTCCAGAGCTGGGGTTCATTAGCTGCACCAATGCATCTTTCACCTAATTTATTACAGGTTTTGCTGCAAAGGGGGCTCCTATGGGGAGCACCATTGGCAGGTCTGGGAGCTCAGGGCTCTGAGGCCTCTCCCATCCTCAGAGATGCCTCCAGCACAGGCTCTGGAGCTCTGCTCATCCCCTCTGCTGCTCCCTGCCAGGAAAAGCTGCAGAGGTGATAACCAGCAAGAGGAGCAGCAGCACCACCACATCTCTGGAGTGCTGCTTTCCCGCCCTTTAGCACTGAACACAGATTTGTCTGAGATTCAAAGCCCTAACTTACGATTTTGCACAAAGATTCCATTTTTTCCCCTTAAGAATAAAGTACAATTCTGCATTGCTGGTCATTGGAGACTTTTGTTATCATTTCATCACTACCTGACACAGTTACTTAGACTCCTTCCTTGTGCCCTGGTGCCAAAACAAGCTGAAAGACTTGCCTAATGCAATTGAAGCTCAAACTTTACAGTGATAGGCCCATCAAAAATTCTCTTTTCTGTTGGATTATGCCTTTTTTTGACCTAGAGGTGGAGTAACCAAGTGTTATAAAAACTTTTATTCCATTTTCAGTCTCATGTGAAGGGTGAGACAATACAGGTGTTACAGTTCATACCATTACAATCAGAAGCCAACTATTTCTTATTACAATATATTATAATTTTATAAGGGTTTATTTTATAAGGGTTTCTTGGCCTATCATCTTTTTTCCTCATATTTTCAGCCAAGCAGCAGCTTGAAATGTGTGTAGCCTTTTTTCTGAGAAGGTTTTCCAAGGAGGGGAAGATGTCCTGTAGAAATGTCAATGCAAGCAGGATCTGTTTCCAGTGCTGCTCCCTGGAAACCCCTTACTCCAGTGGCAGAGGAGTGACTGTGTGTATTTCTCTTGATGGCTATGTGTTTGTTTTTTGTCTGTTATTTAATTTTGGAAGCCTTCTCCATGGCCTTAGTTCGGATGTAGTGTTCTCTTGAGGGTCTGTGTTTTTCAGCACAGAAAGCCCAAAACTTTCAGTATCCAGGAAACCCCTTAGTCCAGAGGGAGAGGAGTGACTGTGTGTATTTCTCTTGATGGCTATGTGTTGGCTTTTTTTTCTGTTATTTAATTTTGGAAGCCTTCTTCACGATCTCAGGTCAGGTGTGGTGTTCTCTTGAGGGTTTTGTGTTTTTCAGCACAGAAACTTTCAGTATCCAGGGTTCCAGGAGGTTTGGGCATGGAGTGGGATGTGAAGGACCAGGAGGACTCCAGGTTTGTCCCTGGATCCTTCCCTGTGTGGAATGGCAGGGGTGCAGACCAGTGAAAGAGAAGGTGGCCGTGTCCTTGGCAGTTCCACACAGATCTACTCAGCCATAAGCTGGTAAAAAACAACAAATAACTCCAGAAGGGAGAGTGCAAAAGCCAAACCACGTGGGAGCAGCAGAACAAGTCAGCTGGGCCTGAAGCTGAGTGTCACCAGCCCAAGTGTCACTTCACTGCCCCATTCCTGTGCAGCTGTTTCCTGGCTCACACGTGAGCTGTCACCAGCCAGCTGCACACCCTGCCTGGGTTTGCTTTTCCTTCTTTTGTAACAGCCTGCAAAGCACAGAGTGTTTCTGCTCCCTAATGCAGTACCTGTCAGGCACTTCACTTGGTACATCAAGGAAGAAAAATGGTGTTTATAGTCCCTCAGGACGGCAAAGTGGGGGTTGAAATAATTTTGCTTCTTTTAACTCCTCTGATTTCTCCAGCACAGATGAAAGAAAACAACATATCAAATATTAATAAGAGGAAGATTTTGAATTGTGCCTCCACTCCATGTGCTCCTGAAATTACGTGACACTTCCCTCTCCACCATCAGAGTCCTGTTGCTTCCAGATCAGCCCTAACCCATACAGAGCATGGGGAAATTGTTCTGACAGGAGCAGTCCTCCTGAAACATGAACATCCTTTTTATTAGGATGCCAGGAACATGTAAACAGCAGTCAGCACTGCCTGGGTTTTAGAAATGTGTATGGCTGCAGAGAAATCAGATATTTCTAAACAGAGATTAAAATTGTTTCACAGGAAGGTTTGTCCAGCCCTGGCACAGCTGCCCAGGGCAGTGGTGAATCCCCATCCCTGGAGGGATTTAAAAGCTGTGGGGATGTGGCCCTTGGGGACATGGGACAGTGCTGGCCTTGGCAGTGCTGGGAATGGTTGGACTTGGTGGTCTTGGAGATCTTTTCCAAGGTAAATGATTCTGTATTCTGTGATAACACCTAGTGCTGGGAAATGTGACAATACTGGGAGCTGGAAAACCTCTTAGAACATGAAAAATAAGATTTTGGAAGCAGGCCTCTTAGCAACTCAATGGCATGCCAAAATGAGGGTGGGCATTTTTTCAGAAAGTGCAGGGTGCCGCTGAGGAGAGACAGGTGGGAGGAGAAGGGAGTGAGGGGAAAGGTGAGCTTTGCTGAGGAGGGCAAGGACTGCTGGATGTGAGCTCAGACATTTGTGCCCTGATTTGTGCCATGCCATGGGGTGAGGAACCATCTGCAGGTGCCATCAGGGATCATCATCAGTGCCCTTGGGATCTGCAAATACATCTGTGCTACCTGATGGAAAATACTCACCCAGTTCAAGAGGAAAACCTTTAAATTTAGGATTGTGAGATCCTGGTGACAATGGATATGTGCAGAATGTGCTGAGTGATGCTTTTTGGACTTTTTTTGAGATTTATGATGTGTACTGAATTCATTTCATCACCACACAGTTCATGTGGTTTTCTACTGCCTTTAGCTCAAAGCTGTGGTTGTGACTGATGAAGGATGCAGGCTGTGAACTGGGAGAGATGTGAGGAAACACAGAGATGCAGGGAAAAAAAATTGCACTGAAAGGGGCAGAGTATGCTGTTAGGTATGACAGGAATCAGTAATTTTACAGCAACATGGTTGGAACCCTTGCAGAGGAATTTGCAAATCCTCATGAACAGGGAAGAGTGAAAAAGAAGAGGAAATAGAAGAAGGGAAGAGCCCCTGAGCTGTGCAGGAAGCCTTGTGGACAGCCTCTGATAAATCACCTGCATTTCCTGCACAGGCTCTGGCCAGCTGTGCAAGGGACATAAATAAGTTGTTCTCCAGCAGCGTCCTTTGGACGGAGTTACTCATTTCCACCTGAAAGAACAAGAATAAAATGGGAAAACAAATGAGGAGGAGGTGGTGGGAGCAGAGCTGCTGGCCTGTGGGGCTGTGTCTGTTCATGCAAAGGATGTTCAGCTCCCACTCCTGCAGATCCTGGTGTCCCCATTGCATCCCAGTGCTCCCTGCAAGGAGCTCCAGCGTGCTGATGGACGTCCCCAGCTCCCACAGGACAGACAGACAGACACAGCAGCTTCAGACTGGCAGTTCCTGGTGTTCCCTTCCCTGTCTGCTGGATGATCTGTGCATTGGAGCCATGGATCAGAGGGTTTGTGTGCCCCATTGCCCCTGGACACTCAGCCCTCCAGACCCAAACCCAGCTGCTGCCCAATTTCCCTCAGCTCATCCCTCAGTGGTGCTGAGCTCCTCAAAGCAAGGAGAATGGATGGTTTGTCACCACACAGTTCTTTGCTCCCTGTCATCATCAGCTGGAAGTGAATTTTTCTGACAACATAGGAAACCGGCCCTCCACCCTCCGGGGTATCTACTTGTTAAAGTGAAAGAAAAATAACATTTTGTCCTGGGATGGTGCTTCTGGCTGCTGTAGAGGGCACCTGGAATTTATGGGGAAAGGCAAACAATGGCCTTGCCACTGATGGCAGTGGGAGTTTCTATTGCTGGACTTTGGGTGTGGTTAATGTATACAAACACATCCCCACACTGCTGAATTTGAAGCACAAAACCACATGTTTTTGTGTCCTCTACCAAGCCTGGAAATCCCTCCAGCATCTAGTTGTTTTTAACACATTTACCATAAACATATTGGCAAAATTTTCTGTTCCACCTTCCCAGCAGACAGAGCAGGTAGTTTAGGGCAAGAAAGAGATAAAAACACTGTTGTCAGATGTATTTTGGATCATGCATGCAAGCTGTCCTCTTTATAAAAATGTTCTGTAAAATCAAGGAGTAGCCTTAGTTCAGGCTACTGGGTTAAGAGGTGGGTTTTTTAATCAAAAGTAGGAGTTGCTATGACAACCCCCAAACTATCATGGATGTCAGTGAAAGTAATTCACTTTATTAAATGGGTCTTGGAGAATATTGTAGGTCCAGGGGCCTTACACAGATATTGGAATGGAAACTATTGCACAAAGATCCTGCAAATAATTTCAGGTGTAGGAAGCAAAAAACTTAGCAATTAGAGAATCTAATTAATGAGGATCTTTACATAATTAAATTAATGCCCTGATTGTGGTAAAATGTCACATTAACATTTCATTGACATTCCTATTTACTAATAGGACAAGTGTTAAGCAGTGACACATGAAGAGGTTTTCAGGACACTTTTAGAAAGAAGTGCAGGAATTTGCCTTTCCATCATCACCTCTGTGGGCAGGGCACACAGTGACAGATGTGAATGTCCATGTCCTTGTCCTGGGAGTAATTTTGATTTGCTCTTTGACTTCAGCCAAGTCATTACACGCTCTGTGTAGAGCCAAGCCATTCCAGCTCGTTGCAATACCCAACTTTTACTGGGCAGCACTGGAATTTTTATACATTTCTTTAGCTGCTGGAGGAAAGGAGAGTATATGGTTAATCAGACTTGTATTTTGTTGCTGCAAAGTGACTTAAATCCCTTATTCCCTCTTCTGCTTTTATGTCAAGAATTTCACTGGTGACCAGCGTGGAGGAGAAATATTTTTGCCATTTGGATAATTTCTAAGTATGCTCTTGTTTTCTGGGGAGATTAAAACCTATAGTGAATGGAAACTAAACAAGCATTTCTAAATCCACCTGGAGGGAGCAGGAAAAAGACTCTGAAGTTGCAGTAAATGTAATCCCTCCTTTGATATTCATATGTTTCATCACTGGGATCTTTCAGGATTAGATGCAAGACCCAGAACAATTGCAAGAAGCTTTGGAAAAAAAAAAGCCTTTGGCTTTTGGAGAGCCAGTATGACACAACTTTATCACACAGCCCTGCCTTTGCACCCAGTTTTCTCTGAACAAGCTGAATGCTATTGATTTAGAAACTGATGTTTCAACATTCAAATAAGGAACAGGGATGCTTGCAATGATTTTCAAGGTCAGTGGCTAAGTCAGGAACAGATTATTGGAGAGGATCCAGCTCTCATGTGGTTGGGGCTGGTGTATGTGCAGATGGTGTAGTTCATAAATCTCATGTGTAAAGTGTGTGACAAGTGCAGAAACTTTAATTTTCCTGCTTTTCCTCCTACCTTGGGCTACATTTAAAAGGAAAATGGCACAAGTTGCCCAGAGAAGCTGTGGCCACCCCCATCCCTGGAGCTGAAAACTGGTCAGTGATTTTATTGATGAATCTATGCAAAAACCCCCCATGGTTTCTGAGTGATATGGGACTTTCTAACTGGAGGCTAAAGATGCTGATATAAATGAAATCTGGAAAGGAGTAGCTCTGTGACCTGATTCAGGAACTTTATTAGCAGAAACCTTGGATCACACACATTCAGTGAGATTTCCACAAGCTTCTGCATTCGTGTGACAAAAACCTGGTTGCTTCTGGCTGGCTGGGGACCTGCCTTAGGGTAACATTATTGTTGATAAGGAAGGGTTTAGGGGAGGTGGCTCTGCCCATCCCGGCCCAGTGGTGCAGTGTTGACTGATGTGCCTTTTCCATTTCATCAATTAGATCAATTAGAAATGCCTTCAGTGATAACTCATCCCTCACTTTTCCTTAAGAAACCACTAGAAGCACCCACTGCTAGGGAATTACCCTTGATATTCAGCCTTAACATGTTTTTCTGAAATCTATCTCATTATTTTAATTTATAACCTCCTGAAACACCTTGAACAGTTCCTTCCCATTCTTTCCATTTTCAGACACAGGCAGATATTCACTTTCTTCTCAGCATTTATGCTGCCAGGCTGTTCAGAACTTTCCTTTAAACTTTCTTGAAAAGCCTCTGCTTGCGCAAGTCCTGTCTCCATCTTCAGCAGGGTTTAGGGTGAGGAAGAAAGTCTGGGGGAGAAGCTGTGCAGTAAAAAGGGAGCACAAACCATGTGAATTTTTGGGGAAAGGGGGAGAAGTAGAGGAAGGCATCCAGCAAGAAGTGATCTGTGCTGTTTCTTTAATAAAAGCTTGTGTTAGAAATGAACTCTTTGATTCTGTTGTGCTTTTTTGAAGCCCTGGCACAGGTAGGTTCCCCCACAGAAGAGTTGCTGCAGGAGCTTCATGCCCTCACTCAGCTCCTGCTTGATGGTGGGGACATTTTTTGGTCCTGCAGAGCCCCAGCATCTGCACGCACTTCCCAGCACATCCTTTCTCCACTATGAGACGGCATTTCCTTGCTGGCAGCTGGTTTTATCTGCTTCTTGCAAATTGACCTTCCAAAAGCTCATTTAAGGAGCTGCGGTGGAAAAACCGAAGGTTTCAGCCAAATGGTGGTTGGCTTTTGTGACTGAACAAAGCAGTCGGCCAGGTTTTTGTTGTTCGAATGTCCTTGTCTGAGTTCACAACTTGTAAACCCATTTCCCTTTTCCAAACGAATTCTTCCTGCAGGGGCTGCACTCAAAAGCTTTTGTTCGCTGCTGGGGAGTGGGAAGGCTGAGGTACCTAAGTGCCTAATTGCCACCAATTTCAATGGGAGCTGCCCTAAATGTACCTCGAGGGCTGCATATCAAAGACAGACGTTTTAAAGGGATTGCTCTCTATCTGAGTTGATAATCTCCTTAGTTCCTGCCAGTTCTTTTTTGTCCTTTTTCAAAATATTTAAATCTTTCCTTTTTCTTGCTGGCTGGAGAAGCTGAAGCGCAGAGGGGAGAACGCTGAGGTTGGGAAAAGCTTCAAAACCCTCTGGATGCTGGAAGGGAGAGAGCCTGTGCAAGGGGAGTTTCTGCAGCAGTTGCATTTCCCACTGCTGTAAAAGGTCCCTGCATATCTAACACATGCTCAGCTTCCTCGGAAAGAATTTTGCTCTTGGCCTTTGCTCCCAGCCCGTATTGTCTCAGCCTTCAGAGCACATCAGCTGCAATTTCCAAGTGCCTTGAATTAGTTTCCCCTGTCACAGAGGTATGAAAATAGCAATGAATTCCAGTGATCTCCTCGCAGCATTTAGCAGGCAGTGTCACTACAGCTCGTTTCTCCAATTTCCCACAGAGGATGCCTGGCACTGCCTGAGCCCATATGTTACAACTATAAGGCAGCAGCTCCTGACCCAGAGCTCTTCAATGCCAGGATAGGATCAGAACAAATTTAGTTCTGGTTAACACATCTCCAGAAGCAGGACATGACAGTGTCAGCCAGGCTGCTCTGCACATCCTCCAAGGCACCGTGGGGATGTGTTTGCATGACAGCCCCGTTCCCTGCTGCAGTGGGAGATGTGCCAAGTGCCATGGTATTTATAAAAACCCCACTCTCAAATGTAGATCTGTTATGGCAAGTCCCTGACATCCAAGGTGTGTGTCTATAATTACCTCAGAGTGATGCCCCTCTTTGCTGAGGCAGAGTTCCACCCTGTTAATGCATCTGCACTTCAAATAGCCCAGAAGGCATCGCCACACTGAAACTGGTGCTTGTTGCTTTGCTGGGAGCTCCTCTGACTTCAAATTCAAAGCTAAAACATCTATTTGGAAGCAAGTGGAATAGTGGGGATGTTTTAAAATATCTGGCTTGCATCCACCTCCTAGTAAGACTGCTGATCAATTAGAAATGCAATTACCTAGGCTGACTTGAGCTAGTGTATAATTAATTAAGCTGATGAAGTCAGACAGTCCACATCCATCTCTAGCACAGAGTAAATCACATCTACACAGAAACTACTCCACATCCCCTTGCCCTCGCTGAGCCTTGAGTGATATCAGAGATGGATTTTCAAAATCATTTTTCCACTTGTATTTTGGTAAACACTTGACAAAAATAACAATGTTCTGCCTGAAACAGAATCACTCTCCTTTCTATTTCAGTGACTTTTCCAATTTGCTGAAGTGCCTCGTTGTTCCCAATTTGCACTGTCTACAGATGAAAGCATGGCCAATGAGGTCACCCAGAGACAATTTTTTATTTATGAATTTATTTTTACAGACCATGTAAAAAAGGCTGGAGCTTCTCCACCTCCTGCATCTTCCTGTCCTTTACAATCCTGCTGCTCTCAACTGTTCTTACTCCATAAGAGGAGTTGCCATGTCCTGTGATGCCTGGAGGGATTTTCTGCCCATTTTGTGGCTGTCCTGCTTTGGAAATGAGCATTTTCTGTACGTCCATCAGGGAGAAGGTTCTGCCCTTTGCTGGCCTTTGTGCCAAAGTGGATGAGCTCGAGGCAGCCCTGGGAGTTTCATGACTTTGCATATTTTATTGCAGCTGCTAGCTTCATAAAAGGGCTAAAACAGGATCCAACAAAAAAAGAGGGAAATCAATGGAGGATGCATTTGGGAGGTTTGGCAGCTACAGAGGGATGCAGCAGGACTTAGAGCTGGACACGGGCAGCCAAAGTGGAGCAGAGAAGGGGGAAAACACATTTTTGGAGCCATGATTTTTTGTGATAAATACCAGGCCAGGTTGGGCAGTGTTTGGAGCTACCAGGGTTGGTGGAAGGTGTCCCTGCCCATAACAGGGAGTTGGAACAAAATGATCTTTAAGGTCCCTCCCAACCCAAACTATTTTATGATTCTGTGGTTCTAAGGACGTGTCATCATTTAGGCTTTCAATCCAAGGAAGAAAGGTTCCTTCCCACCTTGTATTTTCCAGTAATTATGTGCAATTTCTTAGATGCCAGCCAAGGAAGGGTGACAGAATCAGCTCCTCAGATAAATATGCTCACCTTGGCTACTGCTGAAATTTAGAACAAAATGTGGAGCGTAAATAAATGTGTTTGCTGAACTAGCCTGACATTTTCACTGTAAATTCCTAAGGAAGGTGCTGTTTTACCTGGTTTTGGTGCTGTAATTCAGTCAGGGTTGTTCTGCAGTTGATGAAAATTGTTTTTACAAGTTGGTCCTTACTGAACTAGTAAAAAAAAAGAAGCTTCCACCTTTTACCAAATCCAAAATATTTTTCCCAGCTCTAGTTCCTAACTTTTTTTTTTTGTCAGTGTGCCTGGAATGAAATAATGCTTTTTAAAATGCATTTGAATTTGAAAGAATTTTCCTAAGGAATCCTTGGAAGCCTTCCACATACCTCTTATTATTATGACTTTTTAAAAAATATTTTTGGTTTGGTGCAATTTTCATGATGTGTTTGAATTTATTGAATACTTTTAGGAGCAGAACAAAAATAAATAGGCTGGGCTTTACTGACTAAGCACGACTAAATCCAGAGGGCTGCTTTTGAGATAATGTGGACTTCTATGAGTGGGAGTGGGATTGCTCAAGTGGGATAAAGTATCCTTAGTCCCTGGCTAAAATACCTGCTGAAGGATTTTTGCCTTAAGATAGTCAATTTAGGGAAAGAACAGACCTTGCAATGATGTTTTATGAGTGGCTGTGATTCAGCCCAGCCCTGCTGGTGGGAGCCAGCCTGCAAATACCTCTCATGAAGAGGCAGTTTTTGCAGAGGATTATGTTCCAGCAGGACTCCTTGTGCTAACAGCTTTCCAAGATGACTTAAAGTATCATCACCTACCCCTATGAAATATAAATCAAAAATTCAGCCCTTCCTATGGCAGGGAGACTAAAATGCAAAATGATTTGTAAAGCACTGAGGCACACTGAAAACCTATCCAGCTTTCAGTTAGGAAAATGCAGGGTTTTTGCAAGAGGCAGGAGATGTAAAATCCCCTTTTCCCATGGGGAACAAAAATAAAACTCCATTTTAGAGAGTGTTCTGCTGGTCTTTTTGAGTTTGTTGAGTTTCTCTGGGAGACGGGAATTCCTGGCGAGGACAAGGCCTTTGATTCTTCACCTCTCTGGAAACTGAGCTGATGTTTTATTTTTCCATGGTGCAGCCTGTTCCTGCTTTGTTGACCTGGATATTCCTCCTTGTTTAGAGAACTTTTGTGTTAGGCTGGAAAAACAAAAACATGGGCTTTTGCTCATTTTTCATCAAGCTGAAACGAAATACAAAAAACCCAAGAAGGCCTTTGGGTTTCCAGAGGCATTTGGGATATGTTACAAGTATTAAAAATTCCAAATCTGACAACGGGAGCAAAGGAACTTCAGTTGATGTTTGTTTCTTTTGGTCTTTTAAAAGCCTTATCTTCCATTGTTTTTTTGTTTGTTTGTGGGCGTTTTTTGGGGTTTTTTTTGTTTGTTTGCTTTCTACAATGGTGAAAAATAATTTAGAAAACTACAATAGAAAAGGACCCTCTTCTTTGCTCTTTCTCCCAATATTTTGACTTTAAAACTCCTCAGGAGCTTGGAAGGGAGTGATGCATCCTGTCTGCAGGGAGAGAACTCCCACAGCTGGGCACTCATCACCCTGTGTGGAGGATAATGCAGGGATGGGAATAGCAGGAGGAGGAATGATTTTTTGTGAGTTTTGTTGTTATTATTTTTGTGGAATTGTTTTGTTGAAGAGTCATGTGGAGAGTTGTGAGGGTTTTTTTAAAGTTTTTGATTTGTTTTTTCTAGAAGTTTTTAAAAAATTTTTAAGGTGTTTGGATTGTTGTTTTATGTTGAGGAGTGTTTATTTTGTTGTAGGTAGAGATAGAGGTAAATATAGAGATAAATAGAGATTATAGATATAATAGAGAATAAATATGTATAGATACATAAAATATTATAAAATAGATACATAAATCTAGATACAGATATATATAGATCTCTTATAATATAGATACATAAAATATTTTATATATAATATTATATGTATCACATATTATATATATGTATATATCACGTATTGTGATATGTGATATATACGATAAGTGATATACACGATATGTGTATATCACGTATTATATATATGTATTTTATATATTTATAATATATATTTATAAGTAAATATTTATTATAGATATAGAGAGAAACCTATAGAGATAAATACAAAAAAATCTCTTACAGAGATAAATACAAAACCATTTTAGAACTTATAAATAAAATACTACAAAACTTACAACCTGTAAGACTATAATTTAAATACAAATAATAAGCATCTAAACCTAAACACAAAATATAATCTCAAACACTTTCAGTCCCAAAACTTAATTAAAAAAAAAAAAAACAACAAAAAAACCCCCAACCCCCAACATGTCTTCACTTCCAGCACTGAGCTCTCAGATGTTAAATGGGCTGAACGCTTCAATCAACCCCGAGTTGAGTCAGCTCCTGGTCTGGGTCTAATAAAGCCTTGATCATTCCAGAAGCAGCCAAAGCTGCAGCACAGCAATCAGCTGCCACCCCCTGGGAGCACTGACACACACCATCAGCAGGAGCAGCTCGGCAGGTGAACCAGAAACGTCAAAATGTCACAGGAGGAGCTGAGATGGAGCTGGGACAGAGGGGAAATGTGGAAGAGGTTTCACAGTGACTTCTGAGAGCCAGAGAGAAGTTTGATCAGAGGATCCATGTTAGATAAGAGGATCCATGTTTGATGAGAGGATCCATGTTTACCTCTGAAAGAATTTCCTACCAAGGTTGTTGACATAGAAACCGACAAACAAAGAAGGATAAATAAGAGAAACCTGCAACTCTGTTCCAATGAGCTCTTTGTTTGTCTTTCCTGACCAATGAGTAAAGTGTAAACGGACGAGTTTTGTAAGAATGGGTAAAAAGCATGCATGCTAGAACAAAAACAGGTTTCAAAACTCCCTTTTGAAAATGGAGTGTGTTGCTTTGTATTGTGACCATCTCAGCTATGACAGGGCAGGTTGAAGCATCCCTGGGTGATGCAGGGCTTTGACAATGGGCTGGACTGGGCTGGCAGGAAGCCTGGAGGGAGCCCTGGGAGCTGTGGGTGCAGAGGGAACAGGAGCAGAGCATCCTTCCCTTCCTTCCCTTCCTTCCCATCCTTCTCATCCTTCCCATCCCTCCCATCCTTCCTTTCCTTCCCATCCTTCTCATCCTTCCCAACCTTCCCATCCTTCCCTTCCTTCCCATCCTTCCATCCTTCCCATCCTTCCCATCCCTCCCATCCTTCCATCCCTCCCACCCTTCCCATCCTTCCCTGTCACTAAGGACACAAATCAACATGAGCACACACACTGCTGCTCTCAAGGTGAAGAAAAAAGGGAAGTTTATTTTCTGACTCCAACATTTACAGATTTCCAAAAGTGACAGTGGATTGGAGGGTGACAGTGCCACCTCTCCAATGACACTGGACAATCCAACAGTCCATCAAATTTCTCCTCCTCCATAAAATAATGCAGAACAGCAAGTTATTTACAGAAAGTGTGTGAGAAAGTTTGTTACAAGAATGTAAACATCAGAAAGCTTAGAAAAACTTAAAAAATCAGAGTGACACTTCCCTGCCCACAGGCTGCCCCACTCCAGTGCTGGGCACAGACTGAGAAATCAGCTCAGGCTCATAAATGAACCTCAGAAATGAGGAGTCAAACCTCAGAAATGAGGTTTGGCTGCAGGTACATGTGGAGGACAGAAAACCAGCGCTGCAAATTAAAGATATGAACAAAATGAAGGGAAATGCCAGCTCCTGCCACAAATGGACAAAAGCAATGCTAATTTTATAAGGTGATGTGTTACAAGAGAAGAAGTGTTAATCACATGCATGGCAATGCATACATTAACCTTTCACTGTGTTGGAAATATTTCAGCAACAGGCTGAAATTCCTGCAGGGAAGGAGAATCTGTGCTCTGATGACCTTGACTTGGGGTTCACATGGTGAAAATGTGAGTGCTGACAGTTTCCTGCTTGATGGGACAGTTTTATGTCATTGCTTTAGAACACAACTGCCATGCCATGCCATGGTGGCACCTTCCTGCCCCACAGGGAGGGCAGGGGGTGCTCCCAAAACCCATCCCTGAGGAGAACATGCCATTGGCACCTTCCCAGTACAGTGCTGCTCCTCATAAAGCGTTTGCCACGTTTATCACTGCTGCATCTCTGCTCTGAACCATCACAATCAGACAAATCCTGACCTGTGTGCACAAGTCAGGAGACCACTGCTGGCACAGGATGATTTCCCTGAGTGAGAATTTGAAGATTAACTCTTGATTGCTTTACACCTGGGATTAGCAACATTTCAGGGCTGATCCTGGTTTCACATCCAGCAATTTGGAGAGCAGGGTTGGAAATTATAAACCATTTACCATTCAGGCAAAGGGATGCTCCACCTGGGGGCAAAGATCTTTTCAAAGGTGAGAATCATTCCACTCCTTCTTTCCCACCAAAAGCTGTGACACACACTGCCTGCATTCCATTTTGCTCACCCCTGCCTGCCTGGATTTTTGTTTTAATTCTGACAAAGTGCATGGAATTGCAACAGAACTCCCCACGGCACAGGGATAAAAGGAAATCAATCATGTTTTTGACACTTCCTGAAGGAAAGTGTTTAACATACAGGAGATCCATCACAAGCACTTGTCAGATAAGCCACCCTGTGCTTGTGGTAACCTGAATATGTGGCATGCCTTGAATGAAATTAAGCTGTTATTAAAGGATGCAGAAAATCATTCTCTCCACCAGACTCCTTGTAAAGCATCCTGCCAATTTCTGCCTGTGTTTTTAAAAGCACACCCCTCCTATGACATGGTACAAATGGATTTAACTTCTGCTGCAGCTCTGGGTTCAAAACTAGCAAACCCACCATTAATCATTGATGTGGCTTGTCAAGCTCCATCATCAATTATTGCAGCCCTGGCACATGGAGCTTTGGAATTAAAAGCATCCATAACCTTTGTGTGGAAAGGGTCTTCTTCTTTTTGGCTTAAAAATCCCATTTTTCTTCCACATCACACTCATGGCTTCCATAGAGGTGGCTTTTCCCAGTGCAGGTTAAACCTCTCAGCTGATTAAATGACAGCAGTAAATGGTCCCAGACAGATCCCTCCATAAGCAGAAGGTGTTTTTTTGTTTTATTCTGGAGCTGATGCTCTGTTCCCTCCCCAGAGTTCAGAGATTCCTCTGTCCCACTCTCTCTGGGGAGGATGGAAACCTCAGTATCCCTCTTTTTTCTCCTCAGTATGAATATCTTTCAGCGTGAGGTTTGTGAGAATATCTCTGCTTTTCATCCATTCCAGCTGTGACAGATATTTGGTAGGTAGGAATGGAAGTTAAAGCCATCAGGGATGGGAGATGAATCAGTTGACATTCCCCTGGAGTAATAGGATTCAGATTGGCTCCTGCAGGATGGGAAAATGGCTCTGACAGGGAATCCTGAAATCCTGAGCTGGGGAAATATGGTTTTGTAATTACACTTGTTGATGAGGAAAGGATAAGCAAAGGATAGGGCAGTATTTCTTTTCTGACTGATCCAAGAAATATTAGCCTGCCAATTTTAGAAATCTGTGAAAAATCACCTTGTAGTTATCAGGGCTGGGAGTTACAATGAATTACAGAATCCTTAGAGCAATATTTCTGAGAGGTTTTATATAGACACACTTCTAAGCACTGAAAAACAGGGAAATAATACCACACATGGGATTTGTGGGTTGGTAAATGAAAGCAACCCTTGCTCTTAGCAACGTGAGTCCATAAAAGAGCTGAGTCTTCACTCTGACCTCGGTGGATGTTGCAATCCACAAATTAATGCTCACATTCTACCTGCTCATGGGATGCTGCTCCAAAATGGACAAAATTTCAGAGGGATCTTCACTTCCACAAGTGTTGTTTGCTCTCAGGTGTGGGCAGGCAGCTGCCAGGCTGTTTTGTCACCATTTTCTCTCGTGTTTAATGGTTGGACTGGGAGTTTCTCTGCCTTCCATGGTATACACACCACTTATTTCAAGGCAATTTTCGTCCTGCAGTGGCACCATATACTAAGGTGGATGTGTTTATGGAATATTAAGATTAAGAAGAAGTTGTAGGGAATGAGAATGGGGAGAAGTGCAACCTACAGCATCTTTTTCTTTTCTCTCTTCAGGATTTTCCAGCTAAAGAAAATCACCAAAATGTTACTACTTAGAGCCTCACATGGAGCTCTGTCTCTGGATAGAAGAGATTCTGTGGTTGCCCCATCCCTGGAAGTGTCCCAGGCCAGGTTGGATGGGGCTTGGAACAACCTGGGATAGAGGAAGGTGTCCCTGCCCATGGCAGGGGTGGCACTGGGTAACCTTTAAAGATCCCTTTCAACCCAAACTATTCTATGATCCTATGAAGTGCATCCAAGTGAATGAGACAAAAATAAAAATCTCATTTATTTCAGAGAGAAAAACCACGGGCATTTGCACAAAATATTTTTTGAGGCAAATGTTTCCTTTTCATTTATCTGCTTTATTAGACAGGAAAAATTGGTCTCTGGGCCTTACCAAAACACATACCTTAAATCAACCCAAGCAGCTAAGGACATTAGGCCAGTGAGCTCATCACATCCTTTGCTTTCATGCCTGACCTGAAAGCTAAATTAATAAACAGATTTCTGCCTTGTCTGGCCAGTCAGGTGTGGGAGCAGATGAGAAAGCAGGGTGAAGGTTTGTCCTTCAGAGCTGGGCAGTAAACTGGGGCTGCTGGAGGGGTGCAGGGCACATCAGAGTCTGGAAATCTCCCCATTGCCAGGAGGAATTGCTCAGATGAACTCTGAGGCCGTGGGAGCTGCCTGAACTGCAGTCCAGCGTGGTGGAAATTCAGGATTAATGAGCTCATCACGACCTATGAGTAAACCCCTGGCCTTGGTGGGGAGCTGAGTCACTGCTGAGCAGAGCAGCCCTGGGTGTCTCACAAAGCCCCAGGAGCCTGTGCTCTGAAAACCCAGGAGCTGCTGACCCAATCCTCCACCAAAGGCTGCTCCTGGAGGCCTCTGAGGGTGGGGATGCACAGGGTCAGGTATTTGGGGAAGGCTTTGTGTGGTACCTTCCCCTCCTGCCTGTTCACAGGAACCAGGGAAAAATGACACACAAAGGGCTCTCCCTTCACTCTGAAAACACACAGGGGGGGTTCAAGACGTCAATGGGCCACACATGGCCTTCTCCTGAGGGGAAATAAAGAAGTTGCTACTTCCTATTGCTTGAGTCAGAATTTAGGGGAAGTGAAATTAGCATCAGTTGTTGGCCAGGATGTTTGGGGCCCTGAGCGAGCTGATCTCGTGGGTGGCACCCCTGTCTGTGGCAGGGGGATGGAACTAGGTGTTCTTTAAGGTCCTTTCCTACCCAAACCATTCCATGATTGCACCTTTCTGGAACACTCCAAACCACCATATATTGGCCTAACCTAAAACAAGGCCTTGGGTTTGGCTGGGCCTTGGCAGAGCAATAGAAGGGTTGGAAGGTTTTAATGGTTTGCCATTTCCTCCTCAAACAAACAGACTCACTCCAAAAACCATGGAAGAGTTTGGGGAGCTTGGAGATAGGCAACAGTGTAGATCCCACTCGTTCTGTTTCCATTTCCAGCCCCAGAGATGTGTGGAAATGGAGAGTTTCCTGCCAGGAATTAATTTCCACAACCGATTTTGTCAATGCACTCACTTCCCCATCTCTCCCTGGTGCCACTCGACCCTGAGCTGGTTGTGGGTTCAGGATCAGCCCCTCATCCCTCGGGGAGCCTTTGCCAGGTGCTCCCAGAGCTCCCTGCTCCTGTCACAAGGAGGGCTGAGCTGGAAGAGCAGGAGTGCCAAAAAGGGATTAGCGAAACCTCTTCTTCTGCCCCGTAACAAACCGGATTAAAGATAATAAGTCTCATCAGCAGGCTCAGTTTAATTGCTAGGATTATGCAATGGAGAGGGAAGCTAACAGGAGATGGGTCTGGAGAAACACATTCCCTTCACCTCCCTCTCAGACTGGAGGAGAAAACTGGCCTGTGATTCAGCTGTGCCTCTGATTCCTCGTAATGACTAAATCCTGCAAACATAATTGGTGTTATGACCATTTGTGCTGGCAGCTGTACTCCAGTACTTTTTAAAATCATTATCTGTTAAGACATTTGCAAATATACAGTGAGCCTTGCAATGCCTCATTAAGGCACTGAGGAAGACAATCATAAATTTTATTGCCTCAGCATTACATGTTGGAGTCATAATAGTGCAGATCTGTTGTGAATGTATAAATTCCCTTATTGCTTCAGCAAAATCTCCTGCTTTTCTGCTTTGGAGCAGGGCATAAAAATGAAAAATGCCATCAGCATTCAAACAGAGAAGTCTGACTGTATCCATTTTTTTTCATTTAAGGAAAATGCCTGCTCTAACCACATGGAGAATGTATTTTAGAATCTAACCATGCTAAAACATCAGACAAATGCTATTCCTGCAGCAGTTTCAGGCAATAGATTTATCTATCTTGTTTCACTTCCAGCTCACTGTTTCTCCTGATACACATTAACCTTTATTTCAGGGTCTTTATCCAAGCTTATTGAGGTCAGTGGAAAGATTATCACTGCTTTCTTTCACTTTTGCATCAAACCCTTGATCAGGACATCTCAATTTTTGTTAGGAGAGAATAGAATAAATTTGCTAGTGGTTTAGAAGAATTCTTTTGCCATCGGGTTAGAAAAATTGGGTGTTATTAAATGGAGCTGAGACACAGAAATTAATGTGATATCATCCTGTATACTAGGGACAGGCCTCCAGTCTGTCTTCAAGAATTTGCTGTTTGATGTCATAAATTTGTACATATAAAAAAGAAACTTCAGTGAGAGTTTAGTGCTTTGAGCTTTACAGAAGTTTAATAGTGTTAGTAATCCCATCAAGTGAGCCACCTGTGTCTTATCCCACATGAACCTGGTGGATAAATAAGCACAGATAAATATTATTTAGCCTGATGCAATCCCAGGGCTGGGATCAGTTTCTCACTGTTCCTCCTGCTCTTCCTCTCTGCAGGCCTTTGGGTGTGGGGAGAGACTTTTCAGAGTGTGTTTTCTCCCTGATATGCACACGAGTCCCCTTGTTGGGCAGCTGGGTATTTGCATGCATATCCAAAATAAAAATAAAAATAAAAAAATAAAAAATAAAAAATAAAAATAAAAATAAAAATAAAAATCCCCTTTGTGTGGCTCCTCAGAAGGAGTTAATGTGTTTAGGATGGAGCCATCCATTCTGTGAGACCAGGGACAGTTGCATTAAGTGACAGGGATGCTGGAACATCCACAATGGACTTTCACTGCCACGCTGACACAGGGAAGGAGACACAGAGCAGGGACAATAAGGTGACACTATCAGTATAAAGCCAGCTTTACCATCATCATCCCCAGTGATTTAATTCAAGGCTATGAGATCATTCACTTTGAGTTAATGCAGAAATACAGCCTGTGCTGGAAGGTCTGAGCATTTCCATAGAGATAAAAATACCACTCACTCACAAATTGTTCAAATTTGTTTGAACAAATTTGCTTTTTGGAGCTGGATTGGCATGAAGCAATCTTTCAATGCTCTCCTGAACTCTGCAGGAATTTACCTGCCCTGCACTGTGAAATGGAGCTGGGACAGCATCAAATGGGATGGAAGGAGTAGGAAAGGGCCACCCCAATATCCCTCAGCCTCCAAAAAATGTTCACCTGTGCCCTGAATGGTGGAGCCCAGCTTCAGAGTGGTCCACAGGCAATGGATCCCTGACATGGCCCAGCAGCTGATGCCTCCCCAGCCTCTTCCATCCTCCTGCATCTCCTTGCTACCCCTGTTAAGAACAGTTTTAAAAGGACAGAAATAAAGCAAACACATTTAGGGTTTGTCATTTCACAGGCAAGACAAAAATCTATAAAAAGAAAACCAAACAAGGAATCATAGGAAAATCTTACCAACAAATGAGAGGCCCCAGAGTGTTTTGATCGCTAAAGCCGTCCAGAGGCGCTGCCAGATTTTTGTCCCAGCATGCTGGAAAAACTCTTCCCTGGGATAGATCTGCTTTGTCAAGTGCTGGGAGAATTGGTCTGGCCTTGCTGAAGCTGAGGGTGGGGTTGGGAATGCAGCCTGGCTCTTGGTTGAACCCTGGCTTTGAAGTGGACTGCAGGGACAGGAGCCCCTCTCACCATAGTTTAGGTACTGCCACAAACATCTAAGCTTCAGACATTTCTTCTCCTCTGCCTTTTTCCAAGCTTTAGGTTTCTTCCTTCCCCTCTTGGACTCTAATAATTGTGGGAGCTTGACCTGTGAGCAATGCTGGCAGCTGTGCCTGCCAGCGGTGACATCCCAGCCCTGCGCAGCTGCGCAGCCGGCAAACCTCCGTGGGCAGGAGGTCACAGCATCCCTGGAAACAAAATTAAACTGAGAACCAATGATTGGCCTACCCCCACACCTTCAGCCTGAAAATCTGAGTGCATTTAGGAACACGACTGGCACCTTTCTGAATGCATTTATTTCTGAAAATCTGAATGCATTTATGAACACAACTGGCACTGCTACCTCTCCCTCAGAGTGGGCAGACTAGGAGCGACAAAGTCTTGGCTTAAACCCCCAGAATCCCAACCAGCTTCCTAAAACATACCAAGGCAAGGGAGCTGGCTCAGCCTGATTCCTGTTTGGACCAAGAAGTCATGCAAATCCGAGTCAGATCCTCGTTCTTGCCTTGTGTAGGATGTTGTACAGCTGTGTGCTTGGTGAGGGGACAGCCAGGCCTTGGTGAACTTCAAAGCACAGTCAAATGTGCTCCTACTGAATCGCCTCCAGGGCTGTAAGGAAAATATTCAGCATCTACAGGAAATAATTTTAGGATTAAACACAGGAAAGGACTTTCTACCCTCTTTCCCCCCCCCCCCCCACTTGGAAATTAATATATTGTCCCTAGTTGCATGGTTAAGTGATATTGATGAAAGAGAGGCGATTTTTATCAGATCCCAAATATCTTTATTTCTTTTAAGCTGTCCCACAAGAATATGAGGGTACAGCAGAGCAATATGCAGCATGATATTAAAAAACTGGATAATTTCACCAGCACTCAGTACTAATAATTACAGTTTTCACTACATTCCTATTCCAGCAGCACATTTCAGTGCCTCCTTTTCAACTCAGCCAGAGACTTGTGCAGGAATTCCTGTGCCTCCTCCTTCAGCCTCAGTGCACTTTGAGCATGAGAAGCTGCCCCAAGGAGAAGCCATGTGAATTGTGTCCTCAGCACAGCTGACGTGCAGCTCCACGTGTGACAAGGAGCAGATGCGCAGGGCTGGGCTCTGTGGCACTGCTGTGAGGTGACCTCCCCCGAACTTTATGCTGGTGGGAACCAAGCAGCTCCAAATGTTTTTGCAAATTGACCCTCCTGCCCAGAAAAAAACCAAAGGCAAATTTAATTTAGGGTTAAGCGGAGAGGTCAGATGTTCTCATTGCAATGTGAAGGACTGAAAAGAAGCCTGGGCTTTTCAAGGTTCAAACTTGGGCTGCTGCAATGTAGGACAGGCCTCTGCTTCTTGGATCCATCCCAGGGAAAACTCTTGTTTATGTTGGTGTCAAGGATAGAGCATCTGGCCCAAGACAAGGGGCTCATCCACTCAAGCCCTCTAATAACATCAGACATGGTGCTTATCACTTCTCATTAAAACATTAAAGGGAGCCAAAAAGGAAGAGCACAGTTTGTTCCATTTCTACTCCAATTAGATGCACTTTGTTACTTTCTAGATCATTTACCCCTGGCTCAGTTTAAGTTTGTTTTGTGGAAAATCAGCCTTTTAACCAGAGAATCCTTGGCCTCCCACTGCTCTCCTGAGTGGTGCCTAATCAGGTGGAAGGAACATTTCTGCTTTGTGTAAAGGCTGACGCTGACCTGAAGAAGTGGCCAGTCAGTAAATCACCACTGAGGGCTGCCACGATGCTCTCAGTGTGGCATAAATAAATGAGACATTGTATGTCCAAGAAAGAGGCAAAGAACCTGGAAATGTGTGAGTAAAAGAGTAGGCTACATCCACATCATTCTTACATTTCTCACATTTCATTCTTTGCAAGCAAGGACCAAAGGAAACTTCTATGACCAAATGTAGGCTGAAAATAGGCCTTGAACAATTCCATTTTTCCTCAGTTTTTCAACAAAGTAGAATACAAGTGGTACATATGGAAGAGGGAAGGCTAAGTACACATGGATGTTCCCATGCAGGCAATACAAATTTTAAACACAATATTAATATTAAACACCATAGTGCTTAATACTGTTTAATAGTGTTAATAATCCCATCAAGTGAGTCACCTGTTACTTATTCCACATGAACTCGGTGGAAAAATGATGAGCACAGATAAATATTATTTAGCCTGATGTGATGAAACCCACTCTTGGATTAAATTAAATAACCCCTCATTTCTGTCCTGGTGCTCCATTTGCTTCTCATCTGGGCATGTAGAGCATAGAGGAAAGCAGGGTAAAAAAAAAAAGAAGAAGAAATGGGATCATGAATAGCAAAATCAATAACTTGTCCAATTTGCAAACATCAAAGAAATCTCCTAAGAAGTCCACTTAGAGAGGACAAGATAATAGACTCTCTTTTACTGTCCATTATCACAATCCATTTGCATCATGGGCACAAGAGCTCTCCAGGTAACCAAAGCCTTTGCTCTTGATCTTTACTTCCCAGTTTTTATGAAGTGGTGATGGAAATGGAGATGAGGCAGAGATGGTGGTGGCTGGGACTCTGCACTGGAGCAGGAGGAGACAGGGAAATTCTTTGCATGTTTAACTCTGCTAACTTCACCAGGGATGGTGTTGGGCTATTGTCTTGGTACAAGATGTTTTTATATTTTTATGAATGGCCTATTTAAGCAGCCTCTATGGAAGATCTTCATCTGGTGGGAAACAATGGGGAGTGATGAGGATCTGCCTTGCAGGGTTGCAGATCTGACATTCGAGGGCCCCAGTGAGCCCAGTGAAGATAAAGTCCATTGTGTTCCCATTTGAATAGAAGGAATGTTCAAACTTGAAGCATTGTTTGATACCCTGAAGAAGCTTTCCCAGTGCCTTGGTTCTGGGTGAGAGGAAGACAGGTAGCTCCAGTTTCTCCTTTCTGTGAGAAATGGAATTTGAGGCAAACATCTTCCTCAAACTCTTCTTGCAGGGCTGTGCCTGAGCTTGGCTCACTGCTCTTAGTGGGACTGTCTCTACTGCAGCAGGACCTTAATTCCCACCTTTTCCACCTCTCTGCTGACAAATTTCTAAGTACTGCAATGGTAATTCGCTTCTGAGTGGAAACATTAACAGCATGAATATGTTTATACACTCACCAGGAGATCTGGCATGGAATAAACTATGCATAGTATTCTTACATAATTACTCTCAAACAAATTTCACACTTGGAAAGCTGTCAGGTTTTTTCTCCTATTATTTCCATTTTTTCTCTGTGTAACTTTTTTATTTTTTCCTACCATCTTTGTGACTTCTTGGGTGGCAGACACTGGTTATTTATGTTGGACTTGTGACACTGGTGTTGGTCAGGTTCCTAGAATACAATTGCAAACACCTTCTTTGATCTCCTGCACAACACAGGCTAGAGGAACCAAGTCAATAATTCTGTCTTCAGCTCATAAAGCACACTTGAAGTATAGCCTATCTCTCAGGGAGTTATTGTCTTGATGCATTGGAACACAGACCTCAAAAAAATGGAGGCTCCACCACATTTTCCTTTCTCATAGACTTCAAATAAAAAACTGGTGAGCCACCGTCCCCTAGGCCTAATTTTCTCTGCATACAGCACTGACATAGACAACAAGTGGGAAAATAACTTCAGTGTGCTACACAAAGAATTGCTTTTAAATTGAGACATCTCTGTCTGATGTAGCATGATAAACTCACCCTGTACACTTAGCCAGCCTCTCCGCCTGAGCCCAGCAGCCAGAGCTGTGTCCTCACACCACCTTTGGGACTTGGTGACATCTCTGGTTTCCCCTGGGCTGGGCTGGGAGACCTCACAGCAGGAGGAGCCGTGGTGGCCTGGTCCCTTTCTGTGTGGTGACGGCGTGTGACAGCGCAGCCCTGCGCCGGGACATGGGGCAGCAGAGAGAATGGAAATAAAACAATTAAGCTTGGGGGAAAACAACATTTTCCATGGCTGGGAAGTGCCATTTGTGAGCAGCTTCCCCTGCTGGCTGCCGGCTTTTGGCACTCCCTGTCCTCTGGCAGGAGCTGCGGCCTCTCCTTGAGCTCCCCAACCCTCTCAGGAGGGCAAAACAATGGGGTAACAACAAACCATGGTGAAAACATGAACTGGAACCAGGCCTCTCCTCTAACAAACATGCTGGGCTCCATCCAGCACAGAATCCTGCAATGGTTTGGGTTGGAAGTGGTCTCAAAGACCACCTGGTTCCACCCCAGCCATGGCAGGGACACCTCCCACTGTCCCAGGCTGCTCCAAGCCCTAATGTCCAACCTGGCCTTGGGCACTGCCAGGGATCCAGGGGCAGCCACAGCTGCTCTGGGCACCTGTGCCAGGGCCTCCTACCCTCCCAAGGAACAATTCCATCCCAATATCCCATCTAAACCAAGTCTGTGTCAGTGTGAAGCCATTCCCTTGTCCTGTCACTCCAGGCCCTTGTCCAAAGTCTCTCCATCTTTGCTGTCGGCTCGTTCAGCTACTGAAAGGCCTCAATTAGGTCACCCTGAAGCTTCTCCTTTCCGGGCTGAGCAAACCCAATTTTCCCAGCTTTCCCCATGGCAGAGCAGTTCCATCCCTCTGATCTCCTGGTGGTTTCCACAGTCTGGGCCCTCTCCAGCAGGTCCCTGTCCTTCCTGTGCTGGGGACCCCAGAGCTGGAGGCACAACCCCAGCTGGGATGGCAGGGGAGAGGGTCAGGCATGAGCCTCCCTGCATGGTTTGCTGGGAAAAGCCTCCCTGAGATTATCTATTCATGAATGCTGAGAACAAGAGCAGGCAAAACTGTGATTCCTGGGGTATAAAACAGCAGCACATCTCCATGTGATGCAGCAGGAATCCTCTTGTTCCTGACAGATTCACATTTCTTTTACAGCTCAGAGTACAGCATTGCTTCCCGACTCTTTTATTTTTAATAACCATAGATGTTTAGCTGTCTGTTAAGCTTAATGAGAATAATTAGAATGGATCTGGGGGAACAAAATAGACACAGTGTTGGTTTAGCACCATGCTATTCCCTGGGGACGCTGTTCGGGTGGCTGAGAGACTGGAAGAAATCATCTTTAACAATGAAAAAAGACTTGGTGAGTCATTCCAGCTATGAAAGGGATTAAAATATTTTTAAACAGAAGAGCAGTTATTAATAAAGTGCAGGAAATGATAGGGAGTTATTGCACTTTGAGCAAAAAGACAAACACGACTCCCTCCCACGTAGTACCCACTTTGATGAAACTCTCCCTCCCTCTTAAATCTTATTTTTATTCCTCTCAACTTTCTTTCAAAACTTGTTTACTGAAGTGGCCATGATGTTATCCTTTCTCTGGGCAGATACTCCTCTGCAGTAAATGGTTTCTACTTCTCAGCCTCTGAAACAGGGAAAAATATCTCCATTATTTGTTCAAAATGGCAAAACATCAGTAGCCAGTGCAAGTGTCCCAGACCTCCTGAGGCTCCTTTCTTCACAGATTTCTTACTAATGCAGGAAGTTTCACCTGTGCCATGCATCTACACAAACTGCCAGTAATTTTGGTCATACTACATAGGAATGGCTGCAGAACATGGTCCCAGTGCTGTTCTGACTGCAAAATTACAACAGGATGAAAAAAACCAGTGATAAATATATTTTCAATGTCTCCCACCAGCCAAAACTTACTCTCACATCCACGTAACGCACAGTATTCAGAGATGTCACCTGGCACCTAGGACACAACATTTTCTCCATTCTCTATTTTAACCTGTGATTTCTTTTTCAAAGATAAATTTAAAACATTTGATAATTGCACGAGTCCTTTCATGTGCTGACATTTTCCTTCCCTGCAAATATCACAATGCACCTTATTTTTCTCTTGAGAAGTTGATGAATTTACTGTAACTTCTTGAAGTGTTTTGGCTGCTTCCCACGGAGATTCAAAACAATCCACTCAACTTCAGCTGAAGTGCAAAGTCCTGTTAGTTTGAGTGGTTTGTGACAGGAAAATGTTTTCCCCAGAACCTTTGCATCAGCTCCCTTCTTAACCCAAAATGTTCAGGCTGTGTCCCACCTCATGCAGAAGGTTTTGCCCAGCTCTGGTTTCTGGCTGCAGGAATAACTTTGTTCTGATTTACTCTGCTGCCTTCCTTTCATCACCAGTAATTGGATCCCACCGCTGGAAACCAGCCCAAACCCCAAGTTTAATTTTAGTGCATGATGCTTTACTTTTGTGATAGCCACTTTGCAAAGCACAATTCCCCTCAGCTACCAGCTCATATTTATTGTTATAAATCCTGTGAAGCACGGGAACACAAGGGAAAAATGTCCTTCTTCATCTTGAAAACATAATACTCAGTGGCTGGAATGTGCCAGAATGGAAAAAACCAATTATTTTATGATGTATTTGATCCACATCTAGTGCTGTAGAGGGAAGACACGATCCAGAAAGTTACGAGCCACAAAATGGATGTTTCAGAGGAAATAAACAAAAACAAATTTTTATTTCCCCCCCCTTTTTTTTTTCCTTTTTAAATGGATGCTTCTATTGTCGTAACACCTCAAGGCCTTTATAAGAAAACCACAAGTTAAGGCTCATTCCCTCTCATTCTCTCTGAGTTGAAAGATGAGGCTCTGGGGCATTGAGTTTAATATCCCTATTTAATATCCCTTTAGTCTATCCTTGCTTCCCTGTTTTAACATTTGTGACCCAGGCTCATATTTCCTTTCTGGATGTCTTCTGAACTGTGAGATGAATCTTTGTTTAATTTTGGCTTTCTTCCCCACTGCTGAGATTGTTTTATTTCTCGATCAGCTGTTACAGCAATGATTTTCTGCAATGTTTCTCTTTTTTTTTCTTTTGGAAACTGTACATCTGCTCTTGGCATCTGTTCCATATCCTTTATGAACACTGAAGCAGGGAATTTATTTAATTTTTTTTCTTGCATAGGCTGAGTCTATTGTCTAGAAATTATTTTCTTTGCCTTGAAAAGCTCACAGTCTCCTTCATCAACAATTTCATGTTGGAAACACTTCCTATTGCTCATCATCTGGTGGAATTACATTTTATTCCATGTCATTTCTTTCCATGTTATTTCTTTAGAGTCTTTAGTTGCTTTCAGTAACCATTCCAGCCCTTCCCCCTTACCTAATTCTGCATTGTTCCTTGTTACTTCTCGCACACCCATATTTTCTCCTTTTTTTAATGCAACCAGTGTATATTTAATGACTTCCACTCTCTCTGAACCTACTAAAAGCTGCCTTCAAAGTGTGGTTTTTCTACCTTGTGTCATTTTGACCTCTTTATTCCACGGAATTTCCTTGCATTTCCTCTGTTTGAATGCAAACATCTTTTTTTTATAATTTTTCCTCCCTCACAGTGTGAAGCAAACCACTTATGCTGAAGAGTTTTAGTCTCATTGAAATATTTTGCTTTTGATAGGTTCAGCTCAAGTGGAGGATCCCTCTCTGTGTAGTTTTTTCCATTGGATTTAGCATGAAAAAAACCCTTGTGCACCTCAGCAAAGTGCTTGACTAATGCATTTATTGCTCCAACTTGTTTGTGTCCGTGAAGTTATCATCTTTCATCTTGAAGTATTATTACGCACTGCTGGCCAGTAAAGTGAAAATGGACAAACACAGCTTGGTTTATAACAGATCTTTAAACAGATCTTTTAATGCTTCACTGAAAAATTACCAACAGAGGCTTTGCTCTCTGGAGAGTGCCAAGAACTCACAGGGCTCAACAATTACAAGGCAGGGGCACAGGGAATGTGAACCCAGCTCAGAGAAAGTGTTTCCAAGCTCCAGGGGCTGCAAACTCCCTGCAGCTGAACCAGTGACCCTGCAAAGTTTAGGGTGAGGAAGGGGCTCAGAGCTCCTGGTGAGCAATTCCACCACCCCCAGACTCAAATATCAGGGCTCCAGCACAGCTTGTGCCTCTTCCTCTGGCTTTTCTGCAGGGAAGGGGGTGTCTGCCTCTCCCAGCACCCTCTCAAGACAAAACTCAGGCAGGGTAAAGTTTGTTTTCCCTCCTAGGTATAAGCAAGAAAATCCCTGGAGCAGGAGATCCGTACAATCTAAATGTGATACAAACACTCATCATCGTCAAACACATGAGGAATTCAAAGCCAGCCTAAAAAAGACACCCAAGATGCAAAACCGAAAAATAAATTAGAAATTCAGGAAAAGAAGCCAAGCCCAAAATGGATTTTCAAATCCTTACTAGCTAACTGAAAGCAGGACTCTCGTTTTTATTTTTTTCCAATTTTCACACTAAGAATTCTGTTGCCATTAGGAAATATTTTCTCCTTAGATCACTCTGGAACTTGAGACCCCAGCCTACTCTTGAAATTAACTTCATAAGTTATATTTTGAGATGATTATTTAAAACCAAATAGTAGGATGTAACCATCTGCAAATACTTGCAGAGCCCAGTGGATCAAAGTATTCCTGATTTGTGCCATAAGAGATTCACTTATTGTTCATGTTTTGGTAGATCATATAATCTCCCTTTGGAATATATTTAAAAATTGGAATGGCATCAGAGAACTCATGTTACAGAGAAAACTTTGCAAAATTGTCTAATGTTATTTCCCCTGAATTCCACATTTCCCATTATCCTTGGGGATAATGGAACAGATCCATCACACTGATGCTAAAAAGGTTTATTGCAGTGAATGGAAAGAGCTGGAACTCCTCATCCCACTGGTGTTTATGGCTGCTGGTGGAAAAGAAATACCTCCTTTGGGGGAAAGGCTGGAGGAGAGCTGTGCTGGGAAATCAGCCACGTGCAGACAAAGGGATTTCCATTGATATTTTAATGCAAAAAACGGCAAGAACGGCATCCGAGCGTTCATTTGGACAACACAAACAATCCCAGGAAACCAAAGCAGAAAAGCAAAGACAGTTTGTTGGCAGATGGAAAAGGATTGGGAAGTTAATGGCTTTGGGGAGGGCTGCCCTGTGCTGGAGTACAGCACATCTGGTTGGACCCCTGTCCTAAAAGGAACAATGTAATAATTGTGAACTGAGCTGGCTTTGGATTCTCTCTCTGAAAAATCTTCAAATAAAAGCTATAGTCTAGATGAGATTAAACTGCACCATTTCTGTGGAGTAAGGAAATCTACACCAAAATCAACTGCAGCCAAGTCTGACGACATGAGGTTGTATTTTATGAGCAGGAAAAAAAATCCCTGTAGTATTTTCAGGGTCCCCCATCAGAGGAGGAAATGTGAATCTGACTCCATGTTCTTAAAAGGCTAATTTATTATTTTATGATATTATATTATATTATATTAAATAATGCTATAATAAACTATACTAAAGAATAAAGAAAGGGTACAGACATTGCTTTTAGACAAAAGAAGGCTGCAGAATGATAATGAAAACTCGTGACCCTCTCCAGAGCCTTGACACAGTTGGACTGTGATTGGTCATTAGGTTAAAACAATTCACATGAAACCAATCAAACAATCACCTGTTGAATAAACAATATCTCCCAACCACATTCCAAAGCAGCAAAACACAGGAGAAGCAAATGAGATAATTATTGTTTTCATTTTTCTTTGAGGCTTCTCAGCTTCCCAGGAGAGAAATCCCGGGCAAAGGGATTTTTCTGTGACAAATCCCCATTCATATTTTCCAGAAATTAATAGGAAAAGGGTTTTCTGTTCTAGAAAAACCTGCTGCAATGGCCACAACTCAGATCAGATCCGTTGCAGATTTGGACACTATAGTTCACCTCATTTTTAGCTTTTTATTTGTTCCAAATATAGATGTTCCAATCATCTATCATTTTAAACCTTTCACACTAGAATGCAAATTACTGAAACAGTACACCACACTCATATGTAATTTTTGGAGATATGCTGACAATGCATTAGGGTTTTGTCAATTATACCAATGAAAAGTTGGTTTTCAAAGCCTGGCTATTGAAATGAAATTTGCTGTTTATAACAAGTGTGATGTCACGAACTTGTTGAGGCAGCTGCAAATGAAAATTAATGATTAATCTGAGAACTTGATACAGAAGGCAATTCCCAAATTGTGCATGGGAATTATTGGTGACCCACCCAAAGTAACTCATTGCCATGTGGGAAAGTCTCTCAACTACACTGAGGAGGAATAAGGAGATTAAAGATGTCACTGGTGGCGCATAAGTGAAAGACCCCTCTCCCTCTGCCTCACTCATCAGGTGACACCTGTGGGCAGCAAAAGCCACCTGTGATGGGGAGAGGTGGTGCAGGAAATCATCCAGGCAGCCTAAAGGCCTCAGTGGTGTCATTATTCTCATCTTCTTAAAGCTTCATTAGTGCTGAATTAAATTAAATTATCATACCTGGGCCAGGTTGCTCCTTTTAAGTCAGCCACTGATTCAGTGCAAACAGAACCAGCAGAAAAACACTAAATACATTCATTTCTTGAGCTGCTTTCTGAATAAGTGTCCTAAAGCTTTCATCAAACAAGAGATTAATTTTCTCAAACAAGCAGCATCACACAACACAACCCATTTTTTTTCTAAAAGCAATGCATGCCACATATAAGTGCATTTGCTTTCTAAATTTGAAAAGCACTTGCTTTCTAAATTAAAAGTTTCCAGATTTCTCTGGTGCTGCAATGGAAGAAGAAGGGGGGATTTACACACAGCCTTTCCTTCTGACCTGCATTGAAGCTGAGGCTGTGGATCACACTGAAAAAACTGTTTTTATTTATAACATTCCAGTCTGCAGGCTGCAGCACTCTTCAGCCACCAGGAAGATGAAGACAGCTCTGCTGATATTTAACTTTATCCCTCTGAGTTGTTAATTAACACAAGTAAACACTTTGCCTGCAGAGAATGGGATAATGTGGTGAAGAAGTTTGTAAAATGACTCACAAGAGCCGTGAGGACGGAGCCATGAGTGCTGTGGGAAGCTTCTAGGAGCATCTCTACCTCCTTTGATTACATGTTTCTGGAGCAGGTGCTTTCTGTGATTCTGATTTCTAAAGAGCTCATGTATTTTTTCATCTTGCTTACTGAAGTTCTGAGCATAAACAACCCTGAAATCATCAGCCATTTATTTGGCGTTTGGGGACTGTCAAGAGGAGTAAAATGATCTGCATACACAGTTCAAATCAGCATTATTTGGCATTTTGATGCACTCAGGGCACTTAGCCATGAAAAATCTTGCAGTGTTGAATAGACAATTTTACAGCTGGGAGACTTTTTAAACTTCTGTTTATGATTGAAGCTACAAGCCACAACCTGTCCTAGCAAAAGGCTGGACTAAAGCCAAGGTTTTGAAGTTTCCTGAAGTGGGCCATAGCATTAAAAAAGGTGGCATGTTTTTATTATAGCCTTAGTTTTCATGAGGCAAAAAGGAGTGAGTGCTAAGTCTTCTCCCAGTCCCTACACTAGACTTAAAACACTTCTTTTCTGAAGCTTTACAATTAAGAGCCTTATACTTGTTACAGACTGCCCTGGTAGCAACTATTTCCTGAAACAGTCTAATGCTTGTCATTGTTTAAAGTTGTTTTAAATTGTAGGAATTAACAGAGACTTGATGGAAAAACCACCTGAGCCTGTAATTAGTGGCTGCCTACAACAAGCAGCCTCAAATCCTGACATTTTTTAGCTTTGCTATATGAAATGCACCCACTTCAGTCAGGGTTTCAGCTGCATCACAATTCCTGGGCTTCTCCAGGTTTTTAGGGTTAGGGCTTTGATCAGCAGAGAGGCCCTGGCTGATGGGACAGTGAAATGACTGGGCAGACAACAGCTGAGAGATGTGAAATTCCTTCAGCTGCCTGCCTGCAGGAGAAAAGCCAGGGTGTTTTTGTGTGGAAGTGGAGCTGACAGGAGTTATCTCACTCTGCCAGGCACCAGCTGGCTCTTGCTGCAGCTGGGATGGTGCCAGCAGCAGCTCTGGGCAGGCTGTGAGACACTGGGGGCATCCCTCACCCACCCCAGCACTGATGGGCAGGGAACAGGAGGAACTGATGGATCAGGGATGGGTGTGCAGGGAACAGGAGGAACTGATGGATCAGGGATGGGTGTGCAGGGAACAGGAGGGACTGATGGATCAGGGATGGGTGTGCAGGGAACCAGAGGAACTGATGGATCAGGGATGGCCTGGGCAGGGAACAGGAGGGACTGATGGATCAGGGATGGCTGTGCAGGGAACAGGAGGGACTGATGGATCAGGGATGGGTGTGCAGGGAACAGGAGGAACTGATGGATCAGGGATGGGTGTGCAGGGAACCAGAGGAACTGATGGATCAGGGATGGCCTGGGCAGGGAACAGGAGGGACTGATGGATCAGGGATGGACTATGCAGGGAACAGGAGGAACTGATGGATCAGGGATGGCTGTGCAGGGAACAGGAGGAACTGATGGATCAGGGATGGCCTGGGCAGGGAACAGGAGGAACTGATGGATCAGGGATGGGTATGCAGGGAACAGGAGGAACTGATGGATCAGGGATGGCCTGGGCAGGGAACAGGAGGAACTGATGGATCAGGGATGGGTGTGCAGGGAACCAGAGGAACTGATGGATCAGGGATGGCTGTGCAGGGAAAGGAACTGGAGAACTCTGAGCTCACTCTCTGCAGGGAGACTCCGTGGAGAGGGAGCTTAAATACAATGTGAAGGTGGCAGAGCATCTCAAAAATGGAATTCCCAGGCAAGATGGCAATTTGACCATTCCTGTCCTTGCTGTGGTTGCATTAGCCAGCAGGCATTGTCCCTGCTCACTGCAGGGGGATTGGAATGGTGACTTTTGGGGGTCCCTTCCCACCCAAAGTGTTCCATGAGCCTGGGTCAGCCCTGTGCAGCACCAGGAGCAGCCTCACATCTCAGCTGGTGCTCCCTCATCTGATCTTCAGGGATAAACTCCTTCCCAGTGATTACCTATTCTTTTTATTGGACTTTTCTTGATACTTAACTTGCCTCTTCTGTTGTATCCTTTATGTTTACTGCATCCTTTATGTTTATTGCTCTTTCTCCTCTAGGCATAAACATTTATTCCCTTCCTCTTTACTATTGCTTTTACCTATTTGCCAGCATCTGTCCCAACAGGCTTTTCTTGGCTGAGCAGACTCCTCAAATGCTCCCACTTTTTTAGCAGTGTGATCATTCCCACTCCCTTCCCCTGCAGAGCAGGGCCAGGTGGGACCATTCTCAGCACCCAAAACTTTGCTAGACCCAAAGAAATAGAGAAGGACTCAATACCTGATGTGAACAGCCAGATAAAAATCTCAGCTCACTTTGATTCACCATGCCCAAGGATCCTCTCCCCCAGGACTGGGAAATAATGGAGATCCCCTCTCCTGAAAGGTTTGACTCACCCTCCCCAGCACCTGGCACTGCTGCCCAGATTCTCTCTTCTCCACTTTTCATGACAACAATCATTTATCAACTTTCTCAAGCAAAACAGCTTAAGCTGGGCTTCTGCTGCTCATCCTAATGAGCCAAAGCCTCTTCATATCTTTAAAAGGATTTTGGCTGTGGGAAGGTCAGAGGTAAACAATCCACTGTGTCAGGCTAGATTAGATTTAATTCTAAAGTATGACACCTTTTTCTGTTATTAATGCAGCCAGGCACTGAGGAGTTTCATTAAGTGTCTACAGCAAAGCCAACATGAGTTTTTTTTTCTTTTTGTACAACAGAACAGCCAGTAACATGCAACAAATATTTGTGTTATAAAGCGAGGTTACCTTGAACTCTACAATAAATTTCAGGCTTTTTAGTTGTTGACTTGCTCCCACTGATTTTCTCTAGAGGTAGCCTACCTTACTTAGTGTCCTTCACAAATGTTGATGCCTTTTTCCTATTGGGGTGGCTCTCAGTGTCCACTGTCATCTCAGGGGACTGAAGCAGCTCCACCTGACTCCCGGAGAAGATTTATTTCTTATTCTGTTCCTTAGTTATTCTTTAGGCCATCACAGTCCATTAATTTGCACCTTGTGCCTCCTTTCATTTGCAAAACCTTTTCTTGAGTGGATTTATCTGTGGCTTTTCTAAGACCCCCATAAAGCACCACCTGGTCCCATCTTGAATCTGGCCAGGGTTAAGGGGGTGTGACAAGCACTTCCTGGAGTTATGGATTATTATACTTAATTAAAATGTACTTCCACGTTCCTTCACTTGCTCTGAACAATAACTCACCTTTTTCAACGACCTGAGCTCTGAAGATGAACAGCTTCCTTTAAGCATTGCCTCTGAATAAAGGAATTCTTGTGAAAACAGCAGAAGCACCCATTATGTAATTAAAACTTCCCTGTTTACATGGAAAATCACTGAGACTAATGCTGCAGGAAGATGAAGACTTTAAAGGGGAGAACCTTGACTTTCAAGTTCCGCTGAAGAACATGAGTCATCCTTGGGAATGGGATTAAAGTGAATTTCTGCTTCAGCAGCAGGCTGTACTTTGGGACACTCCTTTTCCCCTGCTTTTCTGGCTGCTTGATGTCTGTGCTCAGAGGAGTCAAGCTAGGGAGGGGAGAAAATTAATGCCACCAAGGTATTCCTGCAGCAGTCTCTGTGTTGAAATTGGGGATGAGAGATCTGCGTCACCTCCAACAAGATTCCCTTGGCTTCTCCAGATCTCCAGACAACTTGTTTGAAGGATAGAGTTTCACACCTTAGCTAAAAGAGCTTTACAAAATAGGTTTATATGCATTGATTGTTATAGTGACAATGTTAGTGATAGTACCTTGTGTACTCCACTGTGCACAGCAAATGGTGAACAAGGCCATCAAAGAAGATTTTTCCATTCAAGAGAGAGAGGGAAATGCGGGAAATGGATTTGTAGAGAATTCTCAAAGCCTGACAGAAGGCTCAAATTGTGTGCATTTGTATGCAAACCTTGAGATAAGAAATGCTGACTTAGAAATGTCATGGAATAGGACAGAGATTGTTGAGAGAGAAATAGAACTAGAAATAAATTTCAAAGAATGGCCTTGCAAATAAGACTAGAGATTTTGAAGCAATAGAACTATGAAAGCTGCATTGTAGTAGGACCCATGAGGGGTAATTTTAGGTGATTGGCTTTAAGGTATCTACAGCATGGTGTAAGAAAAGCTGATAGAACAAGAATCACTTACAATGTATTGTAATTAAGAAATAATTAGCTTCTGATTGTGATGGCATGAATATAACATCTGTATTGTCTCACCCTTCACATGAGACAGAAAATGGAATAAAAGTTTTTAAAGCACCTCTCAGTTACCCCATCTCTGGGTCAGAAAAAGGCTTAACCCACTGTGCACTGAGCTGGTGTCACCAAAATCCTGCGGTGGTGATCCCAAATCCAGTCATGGTTTGGGACAGGATGTTCTCTGTTCTTGCTGGTGTGGAGAGAGAAAAAGAAAGTTCATGAAGAGTCTTGATAGAGGAGGCTCTGCTGGAAGTTTTACTCTGTGCTGTTTTTCTGGTGTTGCATTTTACTATCACTTGTTTTCAAGGTGGTGTTTGAATTATCTATTCTTTTAAAGGTTATAGCCAATAAAAAAGGTAGTGCCAGCAGTTCACTGCCTAGGAGAAGATACTCTCAACAACACAGTTAAAATAGAAAGGAAATATGAGTTACTTTATTGATCCCTTAGGAGGAAGCAAAGCCAAACTGGAAAAAAAAAAATTCTGCAGGCTTTGACCTTTATAATATAGGCAGCTATAGAGTAGGGACTTGATTGTTCATCTGTAGATGAACTTGTACATTTCATACCTCATTTAAGGCATTAAAAATGACATTTTTAAAAGCAGGCTGACCTTTGCTGTTTGACAGTGTGTTTAGAGTTTCCATCATCCCTAAAGGTGGAAGAGGCAACTTTTATTTGAGGGCTTGTTGAGGTGGCACTCCCTCCCTAGAAATCTCTGCAAGACCAGGGAGAAATTCCTTGGTAAAAGATGAAGATATTCCAGAGAAAATAGAGGAGTAGGAGGGAAAAGGGATGGGAAAAGAAGTTGCAGACAACTTCTTAGAGAGTCCCTTTTGTGAAGTCTATGAGGGATCACAATTATCCCACTGCACCTTGGAGAACACTCAGGGCCAGGATCCCTCCTGAAACAGAAAGAACTTCTGCTCATCACATAAGTGATACAAAATAAAATGCAGCATTTTTAAGAAGCTGTTAGAACTGAGTTCATCTAGGAATTCCCACAGCTCTGTGTGAGCAGTTCTGTCACAGTGTGGGGACCCGCTTGGCACAGGGCAGTAAAATATCCCGGAAAAGGAATGTGGGGAGGACACAGGGCAGTAAAACATCCTGGAAATGATGTGTGGGGAGGACTTGCACAGCCTGCAGCAAATCCATATTGCCAGATGTGGTAGCCTACACTGGAGTGGGGGATTTGTGGGGATTTGGAAGACGTTAGCTGAGAATATGAGACAAGAATCACAAGAAACCAATTCCAGGAGCTGTGTGGACACAGAATGAGCCTTAAGGAATACGGTGAATATAAGAGACCTGAACCTAAAAGATTTTGATGAGCATCACTTTGAAAACAACATATTAATGTCTAGAGTTACTGAAGTCTGGTTTAATGGGAAATAGGGACACTTGGTGGAGAAGTATCAACACTTATCCAAGAAAGGTTCCAGCAGGATGCATCCTTCAGGACACACCTGAGCTCTGAGAAACTCTTGCATGTATATTCCCCAAAGAGGTGGCACTGCTTTTGGAAAGGCTAAATTCCAATATCAATGAAATGCTGACAAATGTGGAAGACCAGGGAGTTGCAGTAAACTCTCTGTGTGGAGGTGCTGTTGTGGAATGTTATTGGAGTCCATGGATGGGATTTGAAAGCTGTTAAAGGAATAAATTCCCTGGCAATGTTGTGTCATCCCACTGACATCTTGGTGGTGTTTATGGGACTTGCCTGCTTTGTGCTGTAAATAGTGATTATTATTATTTTTTTAAGGCTGACCAGTTGGTAAACAATGAGTTTCTAGTTTCAGATTTTAACTGTACAACCAGTTATTAAAAAATATCAAAGGATTTACCTGTTCTTTCAGAGACTGATATCAGATGACCTTTGTTTTAGATGATCAAAAATGGTATTCTTGAGTTAGGGTTAGAATTGCTGGTGAAAATAAAACTGAAAAGAAGAAGGGTGTGGAATTGGTAAAATCTACATTTTTGGGATGGAAGAAGTCTGAGGGCAAATCCCAAGAAGGGTTGTGGTGGTGCTAACAGTAAAAAGATGTGTTGTTATTTTCTTGGAGGCTTCATCCCTGGGTGAAGGGATGCTTGGTGTGTTATTCACAGAGAAAATGCCAGCTGGAGATGAGTTATGTTCCACTCAGCCCCGAAACTGTGCTGGAGAATGAATCAATTCTGAGCTACAAAGTGTAAGAAAAGCACATCATATTTATGTGGTGTCAAGTTTATGCCCTTGAAAGTGCAGCTCCCAGGACTGGGGGCTGAGGGGCGCCACAGATTTCAGGGAAGATCAATGGATGCAGCCCAGCTGAACCACAGAAAATGCTCGTTCTCTGATGAAGTAAGTGCCATTTATCTCTCCAAAGTTACAATCAAATCTAGAGGAAACAGCCAAGAGAAAATAGGCAGGCTTAATTTTTTTTAAATCTTTTAACCCATTTTAGATTTTGTTAATAAAATATTTTTTGAGTCTGGCCTTGCATGGGTGTTGGGAAATCTATTTTTCTGTGCAATGATTTATTACTTATTGATGAGCCCTTATTGCACATGGGTGCTATAAATTTAAACTCCCCTTTTCAGCACAATTGACCTCCATCCTGATTATGGAGAATGGCATATTTTAGGGCAGAATGGCAGATTTTAGGGCAACATTGCTGGAAAATGGCCTTCAGGGATAATTTTGGATTTTTTTTTCTCAAAATAGCCTGACAACACAACCTCTATGTTTGTATAGAACAGCTTTCCCATAATTTTCAAAGGTTGGGTAGGTTTCTGGAGCTGGATTTCAATGGAAATCAAAATAAATAAATATTTTACTTTAAGTGCAACACATTTACAAGTTTGTGCATGCCTGGGGAACTTAGATTTTCTTTTTGAGGTGTCACTGACACCTGAGGTTGGATGCCCACAAAGACATGACTGTGGGTTCTGCCATGCTTAATTCCTGTCCCACCCACCTGTGCTTGCCTTACTTCCTATGATGAAATTCTGCTTTATATCTAACTTTCTGTTGCTGAGCTTTATCACTATTGAACAGATTAGTGTGAGCCTGAAATCCAGGTGGGATTCAGGAGCTGGTGTGCTCCCACTTGTTCCCTCTGAAATATTTATCCAGATTCCTGGGTTTGTATAAACCCTGAGGTTTATTTGTTTAGGGACCTGTGGGAGGTGGGGAATGAGGGATTCATGCCATGTTTCAGGTAGAAAAGGATTTGAAACCCACATGACCCCTGTGCTGATTAACAGCTCAAGAAGACAAATCTGCTGCCTCTTCCTCCCAAAGCCCAACCACACCCTGCCCTGATGCCTTGTGAAGGATGCCCTAGAACAGAGGCAGAATAAACCAGGGATTGATTCCAAGGATCTCTTCCATGGATCCACCTTGGGCAGCACCAGAGCCCATCCAGGGCTGCACCCAAGATGAACCAAAATGGCCCCAAAATGCACGGCCGGGCACGGGCTCTGTCCCTGGGATCAGTTCTGCTCCATTTGCACCTTGCAGTTCATTGTCCCATTCCAGCTTTAGCCCCTGCAGTCCCACCCTGCTTGTTTTTCTCTCTGCAGCCCACGGGGTTTGTGCTCCTGGGATGAGATTTGGGTCATTTGTCCTTGGTGCCCAGCTGGAGCAGGAATTGTTTTGTGTCCCTGCTCTGTGCACAGAGCTCAGCATCCCTGATGTGAGCCCAGCCCCACACACTAAAGCAGCACAGAATGGGAAAAATAGAAAAGCCAAACCTGAGGCATCCCACCTACAGCTGGGAGCTGGCTCAGGGCCATGGATGCTGGGGCAGGCACAAGTCCAGCTGTTTGAAGGGAGTTTAATTCCTGCTCCCCAGCCTGCTGTTCAGCCAGCGATGTCAAACCTGTGTCAGCACTCCTGTTTGCATTGTGTTTTCCAGGCATTTAATTATTTCCATCTATTTTAGGAGTTGCCGGTGCACTCTTGCATGTCAGGCCCCTGAAGCTGATGTGTAACTGCCTCTTCTTTGGTAAATTTAAACAGATGCATTATCTGATGAAGTGCTTTTTGTGATTTAGAAGCAGCAGCGGGACTGAGCGTGGCGATCAATCAATATTGATTATCACAGTTTTTCCTGGGCTTGAGAAAAGTGTGCTGTAAGGAGGGACTGCAGGGCCTCAGTGCTGCTGAGGCCTTATCCCTGAGAGAAATCAAAGGGAGGGTAATTAATGCTGCTGGCATGAGCATTAACTCTGGGCTGGTGATGATATGGCCATTAAAAGGAGTGTGCAGCCTCTCCCATAATGTATTGCACTAAGAGGGTGAATGTATATTTGCCTGGATTGAGTTTGATGAATTATCTACCTCGGTCCTGCCACTGATATTTTTACTAAAGCTCGTTAAACACAAAGTGGTGGCAAAGCCCTGGGTTCTGCCTGCTGCTCCTGGGCCACTCAGAACACGTATTCCTAAACCAATGTGTGTTTTCTCTCCAGCTGTGCAGAAGGAGCAATTGAGGCTCCTAAGTGCTGCATGCAATAAAGAGCTGTGTTAAAAAGAAATACTGTGTTAAAAAGAAATACCTCAGTCTTCCCAGGGAAAGCAGCTCTGGATGGGAGGGGGCTGCAGAGAGTGTGATTTTCTGAAATAGCCCTTTGCTTCTGTGTGTCCTTGAAGCCTTTCCCACCCCAGGGCTGGGGAACTGCTGGGTGTTCTGTGGCCCCTGGCCTGGGATGAACTCGCCTTTTCTGCTCTGTTTTGTGCAGGGTGCAGCCACAGAGGCAGGTACAGATCTCTGGTAAATCATCCTCTGAGCTCTGGTGGCTTTTGTGTGTAAAAGTCTCATGGCGCATCGTGGTGACAGTCTCCCTCTTCTCCATATCTCCCTTTTGAAACAGTAAAAGCTCGTTTGTGCCTTTAAAAATAATAACTTCCATAGAGTACAGCCCCAACTGCATGCCAGCCTGTGTGGCTGCAGTATCTGAACCCTCTTTTATTCCAGAGACTTAATATAAAACTCTTCTGATTTGTTGTAAATGCCCTGGAAAAAAATCCTGCTTTGAGTGGGTTTAAGGTGCCCTTATTGCTATTTAATCCACTGATCCTTGTACCTGCAGCTTGCTGGGCAGAGCTCCTGGGATGCTGAATAAATGCAAGGAGAGCCTGGCACATCCCTGGGCTGGAACCAGCCTGGGGGAAGGTTCAGCTTTGCCTCTGGAATCAGGAGATCCTAAATCCAGAGAGCTGCCAGCTGTTCTGGGAACTGCTCTGCCTGGAGGGGTTGCAAGCTCCAGAGTGGGAGAAGGTTTAAAACTCTGGGGGTTCCCACTTTTGGGGCGCAAACTCTGCTCGTGGGTGGTGATGGGGACGCTTGGGGACAGCCCTGTGGGTCCCTGTGCCCTGCTGGTGCTCTGGATGGAGGTGTGCAGGATGAGGCATCCCTGGCACCAGCAGTCTGCAATTAGTTATTTGGAAGAGTACTCCAGCAATCTTGCTTTCATCCACGGCCAATGGTAATATTCCAAAGTGGAAATGCAGAAATAACTTGGAGCTCAAAGCAGCTTTTGTTCACTCACTGATAGAGAAACTTCCTTTGACTCCTGACACACTGCAGCCACTGAGCAGGAGTTAGATTTTAATTTTCCCTACAATAAATCTTTTTTTCTAAGTATCTACATCAGCTGGGCTCGTGGTATTCTGTAGGTATCCTCCAAAAGGCCAAGAGGTTACAAAAAGCAAAGCTGTGCACACTTGTCTCAAACCTTTCCCCCTGTTTAAGATGAAGCCCATGGAGTTGAGCTCTGTCCACTTACAAATAATGATAGTTCTACAACAACAAAGTTTGTTGCTGATATGAAAATAATCTCATCAGCTTCACCCTAACCCCGACATTTTCCTAAAGTAACGTGTCTGGAGACAAAATACTGACTCACACAACTGCTGAGGCTTTCTGATCTGCGTTTGAATGAATTCCAAAGTTCTAAGTTGGAATTTATTTGTATTTTTAGTGATGCTTTATCAAAATGCTTGTCTCCAGCTAGCTAGTGGCTGCTCAATCTGCATTTGAAGCCGATTATTAGCTTGATACTATCAAATTTATTTAAGGATTCTTTGTTTGCATATCAAAGACAAAGACTGCATGGCTTGCTTGCAGAGCTAGATCTGATCTTGAATCTTGTGTTAATTCTTTGATCTGGGTGCTCACAGCTGGTGTAAAACAACAAACCACAGCACTCTCATTAAGATACACCAGCGATACCATTTCCTGAGAAAATAAGAATTTATTGCCCCATCTTCTGCAGGGGCTGGAGAACACGAGGGCTGTTCCTGCAGTGCAGGGAAAGGTCAGAGACACCACAAGGCTGGGGTGAAAAGGAGCTGCGTTATTAGCATTTATTAGCATTATTAGCATTATTCACCACACGAGAAAAGAGCCAGGGAGCAGAGCAGCAGCCCCAGCCTCTGCCATGGGGACACAGGGGACAGAGGGGACACAGTGACCACACGGGGCAGTGACCTGGGGGGGCCACAGGTGAAAGGGAGGGGGGGGGAAGCATTTCCAACCCCATGAAATCCCATTTAAAAATCAGTTCAACCTGCTAAACTGCCCCCAGATCTTGTTTGTTGCACTAGAGTGTTGATTAAGAATTAGGGTTTATAAATCCTCTTGGTTTGGTTCTCCCAGTGAGGGGATCTGCACAAGGGGGGAATGGAAAGAGTGGAAGCAAGGCATGGGTGAAATCCAAGTTGTGCCTTGTGGTAATTTATTTGTGGGGAATTTTGGAAGGAATTTGAGATGGGACTTTTGAGTTTTTAGACGATGTGATTTATTTTTTTTATTTTTTGTATAGGTAGGAGGGGTGAGTTTGGTTTAAATTGTTATAGTATGGTTTAGAAGGTTATAAGATTTTTAGTTATAAGATTATTTTAAGGAGTTCTTGATTAAGAAAATATTGCTAATAAGGATATTTATGGTTTTTAATTTAATTTTAATATATTTTGTTTTATGGACTTGTAGTGTTTTTTTGTTAATTATGTTGATATAATTTATGTAAATTATGGTACTCTATTTTAATTTTTTAATTTTTATAGTTACTTTAATTTTTTAATATTTTAAACTTTAAAACTCTAATTCTCAAATTTAGTTTAACATGCTTATGTTTTAAATTATAAATTTATATTTTTGCTTTTAGCACTTAAGTTTGGAAGCTTTTTCTAAGGCTTCAGATTAAATCTTGTGTTTAATTCTAAGCTTTGGTTTACAGGCTTAACCTTCTTTGCATTTTAGATTCCAACAGTGCCTCACAGCACAGAGCTTGTAGACAAGACTGTTCGCCTCTCCCTAAGAGAGGACTTGAGCAGATATTGGATTTTCCCCAGCCATCAGCTTAACCATGCACAGCCATCCTGCTCTGAGGGAGAAGTCTGCAAATGCTTTCAGCATCTGAAGAAAGGCCCATGACTACCCCAGAGCTGCTGTAATCCTTCTGCAATATCAAAAACATAACTATCCTTATTTGTACTGCTGGCAGAAGCCACAAATCCTCCACCCGTGCTGTTGTGCTTGTTCAGAGCCTCGTGGTACCCAATGTGGTGATTGGAATTCACAGAATTTACAGAATCACAGAATGACCAGGTTGGAAGAGACCTTCAAAATCATCGAGTCCAGCCCAGCCCCAACCCCTCAACTCAACCCTGGCCTCCAGTGCCACATCCAGGCTCTGTTAAACACACCCAGGGATGGGGACTGCACCACCTCCCCGGGCAGCCATTCCAGAACTTTATCACTCTATTTCCTGATATCCAACCTGTATTTCCCTTGAGGCTGTGTGCTCTGGCTGTGTCAGTGCTGCTGCAGACAGAGCCCAGCCCCAGCTGAGCACAGGCACCTTTCAGGAGCTGTGAGAGTGATGGGGGCAGCCCTGAGTCTCCTTTTCTCCAGGCTGAAATTGATGGTGCCAGGTGACCAACACAGCGCAGAGGAAAGAAACTCCAATTGCTGCTATCCTGTGCCCCCCCTGGGAGAGCAGTGGGCCAGGAGGAGCTGTTCAGAAGGATTTCTTTGAAGTTTTCAGTGAATGGCTGCAGACAAAGGGCAGGATGTGCCAGTGAGCTGCAGGGAGGGATGGCAGACCGGGAGGAAGCGGTGAAGACTGAAGGGTTCCTCACTGAGGGCTGAAAATCCCGTGTAAATGTGATTACTTTTTATTTTGCTGCAGTAATGGCTGTGGATGGAGCCTGGAGGAGCAATAAAGGCCCTGTCCCTTGGGAGCCAGGGGGGATGGAGCTGCTGTGATGCATTTGCCTAATGGCACAAATGGGGTGGTGGAATTCCCTTCACTTCCCTCGGCCTTTGGGGCTGTTTCTGGTGCCTTTGGGGGTGATGGATCCTCCACAGGAACAGGGCACAGACTGCATTCACAGCCCAGGCTCCTTGCCCAGACCTTGGAGAGCCATTAAGGAGCTTTTCTCTTTCAAGGATGGGAAATGCCAGCAGTGGATGTGGATGTTGTTGCCCTGAGTTTTGAGAGCCAGATTAATAATTGTTTCTTTCTTTTTCTTTCCCCCCTTAGTCTGAAGTTCACAATCAGTTCTCTAGCTAGGCTGTGCCTCAGCAAAAACTCTCATTCCAAAACCTTCAAAAAGGAAAATTAGATTCAAATTTTGGGACTAAGCTGAAATGTCTCTAGATATGCTGCAATTCTCTTCCATTTTTGCCAGACTATTGAGTCCTGCTTTTCCAAAAAGCCTATTTGTGACATAAAGCTGGTATTTCATGAGCTTAAAGTGCATTTGGCAAGGAGAGGGATGCTGCATTCATTGTTAATTCAGAGCCAGCAGAGGAGAGGAGATGCCTGCATTACCAAGGGAGTGGGACAGTTTGACATTTGGGGCTTGCTCAAACTAATCAATGACATGGGATTATGAGCAAGATTTGCCCAAGGCTGAGGAGTTCATTGGAACACTTGCAAATGATATTAAAGTGAGACCTCCAACAATGCTCTTGATGAAATTTAACCTTTCTTAACTAAGGAGCTGTGATGCATTTCATCCCAGAAATCTCCTGCATGCCAAGGAGCTGATTTCTGCAGCCTGGAGAGGAGATCCAGTCCCTGACATGCACCAGCATGGCTCTGATCACACAAACTGGGAGTTCTCATCTCTACTGCTCTGCTGATGTGATTTTTCTTGCAAGCATCTCTGAGTACTGAAAATCAGCCCTTCCTTTCCTTTAACACCAGTGAGCTTGGACAGGCATGAAAGCATTCCTGTGCTCCACTGAGCACACTGCAGCAAAGATGTGCCTGCAACAGCTGCTTGTGCTCTGGTTTTACTGTCAGGCTGCTGGTGGGAAGATGTCGAGGTGCTGATGAGAAAGGGAGGGACACAAGGGAGCCATGGAAAAGCAGGAGAAAGTTACTTGCATCTCCATCACCCTGCGTGATGCCCTGTGTGTCACCTGGCAGTGACAGTGTCACCACGGCCCTGTGTCACCCAGGGGTGGCTGAGCATTGGTGCTGTACAGCCACAGAGCTGGGAGCAGCTTCTAAGACCAATTCTTGTCCCAGAAATTTGTGTGGCATTTTTTTCCCCCTATTATAAAATGTAATTCCTTTGGGAACAATTCCATACCCACAGAAAGGAGGCTGGCTCCCAGTTTAAAGCTGAGGTTGCCCGTAATAATAATTTCTCCAGCGAGATTTGAAGAGTTTTGAGAATACTAAAAACATAAAATGTGTCTTTTATTCCTGCCATTTTGCACTGAAATCCTTCTAAAATGATTGAAACACCTCTCTCAGGGTGCTATTTCATCTTTGCTTCTCTGTTGTGTCTCTTTCTTATTTATGGAAGCGGCTTTGCTTCCTCAATAAACAAGAGCTGCATTTTTTCTTGATTTCATCAGGCTGCCAGCATGAGCTGCTCAGGACTCAGCTCTGATTTGCTGCAGACTCCAGAAAAAGCAGTGATCAAGTAGAAAAGATCAAGTCTAAGGGATGAGGTGTAGATCCAATGGTAATGTGGGCAAAGGCATCTGGGATGAGATTTGCTATCAAATATTAAAAAAATGTTGAAATATGATAAACTATCTGGGATTAAAGTGAAATGACAGGAAGGATTTTTGACAAATATAGATATTTTTTAGCTCAGTCTCCCCAAATCCAGCTCTGATTTTCAGACAGCAATGTGCCTTCAAGCTCAGAGGTAAGGGCAGCCTGAAAGCCACTGGAATAGCTCCTGGCTTTGTAACAATCACCCCTGGAAGTATCCATGGCCAAGGTGAAGGGGTTTGGAGCAATCTGGGATAGTGGAAGGTGTGGCAGGGGTTGGAATGGGATGAGATTTAAGGTCCATTCCAAACCAGATAATTTTAGGACCCATGCACTGAGCCCTGATGCCCAGGTGCAGATGGACTGCAGTCCCTTTACCTGGAATTTACCTGTACTTCATCCCCATTTGAAACCTAAATCCAGCAGAAAACACTGGAGGAATGTGGGAAAATTTTAGTTCACCACAATTTAAGGGTTTTTGGGGTTTTTTTTCCTGCATTTCTCTGTGCTCTGAGGAGGCAGCACAATCCACACACTGTGTCACTCTCCAGTCTGCCTTGTTGCCAAAGTGGGAATTTTTAGCAGCATAGAGCAAAAATTGCCCTCCAGAAACCAGGGAGCACCTAATAGCTCTTTCCACATGAGATGTCCTGGCTGAGCACTTTGGCCAGGAAAGGATCTGTTGGGTCACCCATAAACACTGTGATTCTCTTTGAATTACCTCATGAATTTTACAAGGTTGAGAAACACCAAACCCACGATTTTTTATAGTATCTAACAGATTTTTTTCCCCTCTCCTTTCTAACACTGCTATGTCACATCAGCTTGTCTGTTGGCAGTCCTGCCCAGGTGCAGAGCCAGATCAGCAGAACTCCATTTACTCCAGTGGAAGGATGCCAGGTGATGCAGAGAGCCCTGGCTCTCTTATCTCAGCTCTAGCTATCATGCTTACCTAAGCTCATTGGCAATTTTTGCCTGAAGATTCTATGAGGATCAGTTTTCTCACACGATTCTGGTGTTGCTTGTTCCAGGATGGTCTGGAAATACCCCACAACCCCACAGCAGATGTTCTGGTGGCTCAAATTACACTTGCTTTCCAAGGCCTGACCTTGAAAGGGCCAAACATAAAATGATAAAATCACAGCATGGTTTGGGATGGAAGGGAACTTAAAGACCATCTCATTCCATCCTCTGCCATGGGCAGGGACACCTTCCACTGGACCAGGTTGCTCAGAGCTCCATCCAGCCTTGTTTTGGACACTTCCAGGGATGAGGCATCTACCAGGTCTGCGGATAACATCAGCTTTAACAGCAGCAAAATCTACTTAAATGTTTCTCTGCTCTCATTTCCAATTTCTTTCATGTGGTATTAACTCCTATTAATGTATATATTTGGTGGTTTATATCCCCCTCCCACCATGGATGGTGGTCCTGAGTGAGCAGAGCTCCCCTGCCCTTTTTTCCCCTCCCATTCATGTCATGCTTTCTTGTGCTCAGTGATATCCCACGTGGAAATCCTTGTTAGCCTTGCTAATTACTGTTGCACTATTTAAAATCAGTTTATCCTTTTTTTGTGGCCAGCCAGGACAGGCATTTATCCTTGGGGCTGCCTAATTCCCATTGTGTGGGTTTGTGGGATTGCAGTGCAAGGCTCTGCCTGGCTGGGCTTGCCCAGAGTTCTGTAATCACCAGTGAAAAACCAGCACTGCTTGATCCTGGATTGTTAATGCCTGTTCCATAAAACACAGGGGGAGTGTTCCAAGCAAAGGCTCCTTGGAACAGGCATGATTTGGGGTTTGGAGAGGGGTGCTGGCTGTGGGAAGGGTTCCCTTTGCAGCTGTGATGTAAAGCATGTGTACATTGGGGTCTGCTCGTGTTTAACAATGTGTTTGCAATAAATGAAAAACACACGTGGCCAACTCACAGTCATGGTTAACTGCTAAAGCTGCAAGGCCTCATTTGTTCTCGATGCACAATTACCATTTTATAAGATTGAAAGCTTTGTTTTCCTTCCTCCTCTTTTTTGGTTTTTTTAACCTGTACTAGCAGAAAGTTCAGCTATTCCAAAAAAATCTGTCAATTTAATACTCAGGTATCTCACAGTACTTTTCATGGTTTTATTGGAGTTGTTATCACTCCCCTGTATAACATTTGTAACATGTAAATGGGACAGACTATCTGGAATGACAATATGGTGATAAAATATTTACTTTTAATGTAGTGTATTTACTGTTAGATATCAAAACATTTTATTTAAGAAAAAACTTTTACTTTCAATATAGACAAACAAGCCAGAAAGTTTAAATTATTTATGCCAAATCCATTACCAGCTTAGTGGCAGAATGAGAAACTGATGCTAGTTTTATTATGTTTGCCAGCCCTGTGCAATGCACAGAATATTTCAGTTAATGAAACATAAACCAATAAATAATAAACCATTAGCGAGTCCTGGGCCTGCCCTGGGATTTCAGTGGGAAGAGGCTCAGGCTGTTACTGTGAATTGTAGCAGCTGCTTCACAAACATGTGCTGTCCTTGAATACCTGGTTGGAGTTTGATGCCCCTTCCTTGTCACTGAGGCACAATTTATTTAATCCATGAAATGCCATTTGCAAATAGTCTCTCAAACAGTTTTGCTCCTAAATTATTGCATTTTCCTACATTTTTGATTGATTTATTCACCAGTTCTTCAGGTGATCTTGCGGGTGATCAAATAAACGATTGAAATCCCCTTTTATCTTTACACTCAGTTATGTTGTTCTGCTGAATCTAATCCAGATCATTCCAGTGCTTTTGTATTTGGGCTTTCTTGGATTGTACAATCAGGGAATGGTTTGATTAGAAGGGAATTTAAAGATCATGCAGTTGCAGCTCCCTGCCATTGCCAGGGACAAGCCCCAGTGTCCAGCCTGGCCTTGGGCACTGCCAGGGATCCAGGGGCAGCCCCAGCTGCTCTGGGCATCCTGTGCCAGGGCCTTACAGGGAACAATTCCATCCCAATATCCCATCCATCCCTGCCCTTTGTCAGTTTGAATCCATTCCCCCTTGTCCTGTCACTCCATCCCTTGTCCAAAGTCTCTCTCCATCTTTCTTGCCAGCTCCTCCAGGCATGGAAGCCCCTGATTTTATCACTCTCTAGCCAGGGTGACAAATCCTTCTCCAGGCTGAAAAACCCCAATTCTCCCAGCCTTTCCTCAACTGAGAGGTTCTCCATCCCTCTGCTCAACATGGTGGCCTCCTCTGGACTTGTTCCCTTTCCCTTCCATCCCAGATTTGGGTGGGTGATGGAGCAGTGCCCAGCTGGGTGATCCTTCCCTGGGAACTGGGGGTGCCCTGCATATATATATACACACATATATATATACATACATATATATATATACATACATATATATATATATATAATATATATTTTATATATTTACACACACACATATATATGCATATATACAGTTTTAAAAAAGAATTATATATATAACTGCATATATATAGTTTTAAAATGTATAATATATATTATATAAATGCATATCTACACATAAGTGCATATCTATATAATTTTTATAAGATTTTTTAATATATAAAATAAATATATTATATATACTATATAAATGCATATCTATATATAAATGCATATATATAATTTTAAAAAATAAATAGAAAATAAATGTCTAATATATATAATATATATGCATATCTATGTATAAATGCATATCTATATAATTTTAAAGAACATTTAATATATATATATAATAAATATATTATATTTTATATATATATATATATATATATATGCATATCAATATATAAATGCATATATATAAAAATGCATATCTATATATAAATACTCTGGGGTTGTGCCAGCACAAAGGGCAGCAAAGCCAGACCTGCTCCCACTCACATCTGCCAGCATCATCCCTCTCCTCCAGCTTTTATGGACCAAGAAATGCTGTGATCAGGCTGCCCTTGCAGCCTGGCAGTGAGTGAGCAGCAGATTTAATCCTTACATCTGCTCAGAAAAGCGCTTTATTTGCTCCAGCAGCAGAGCAAATGCACCCATGGCATGCAGGGGCTGTGCCTGAGAGGATGTGTGCTCCAAGAAATGTGTCTTTTTAAGGCATGTTTGAAGGCATGTTTTCCATTCCTGCCATCCTGAGCTTTCCTTTACATTGTATGCAGCAACTCTTAGCTCATAATTGCAGGTCAGCAGTTATTTAAGGCAGCCCAGTCTGTTTCTTCTTACCTAAAATAACTTCAAAACGTGCATTTATCCCCTCCAAATGGGTGGGATTGGGTTACAAGTGTAGCTCTGAATAACTCCACTGAAACACACATGAGAGCCCTGCAGAGCCACTGCAATCGAAGAATAAACTCTCTGTAACCTTCCCAGAGCCACCTTCCTTGCAAAATGCTGGGAAAGGTCAAACCTGCTCTTTGCCCAGAACCTCCCTAAAAAACAAGAAAAGATGTTTTGTGGCAGCCCCATGTAAGTGCAGTTGTGAAAGGGCAGCAAATTCCAAATCTTGGTCACTGTTCTTGCAACAAAACAATTTCCACCCCACCCTGGACTTTATTTTCTCAGTAGAAATTGGATTTGGATTTTATTTGCTTAGTAGAAAACCATTCCCTGGGTAATTCCAACCACATGTGAGATTTTTTTCCATGACAATTTCTGCAAACATCTCTTGAAACACCCACAGTAATTTTCAGTCCTGCTTCTGAATTGGGACTTTACATCTTACAAAATGCCACTTGCGTTTGCTTTAATGCTTGGAATTCAATTTATGGCTGGAGCATGGATCTCACATTTTCCTGCCCAGCCTGAAAATTGTGCCAGGCTTTTTTTCCTTGGGCTGCCCTTCAGAGACCACCATGAAAGGGGAGAAAGGAGAGGCAGCTTTTCCATGCAGCTCTCCTGCTCTTCCTTGTGACCGTGCTCACAGGGGTCTCAGGATGAGGGAAGAGATGAGAATGTTGACTCCATGTTTCAGAAGGCTGATTTATTATTTTATGATATATATTACATTAAAACTATACTAAAAGAATAGAAGAAAGGATTTAATCAGAAGGCTGGCTAAGAATAAAAAGAGAAGGAATGAATAACAAAGGCTTGTGACTGACCAGACAGTCTGAGCCAGCTGTGATTGGCCATTAATTAGAAACAACCACATGAGACCAATCCCAGGTGCACCTGTTGCATTCCACAGCAGCAGATAACCATTGTTTGCATTTTGTTCCTGAGGCCTCTCAGATTCTCAGGAGCAAAAATCCTAAAAAAAAGATTTTTCATAAAACATGTCTGTGACACTTCCTAATTTCCCACCACAACTCTGTGGTGTCCTTATCTCCCACAAACCCACAAAGATGTTGATTTATGCCCTTTCATGTCTTCCCACAGAGAATGAAGTGCAATGGATAAGAAAATGAGCTTAGATAGAAGGGAGAAGTCCATGAGGGCAGGATCAGTGTGGGGCTGGAGGATGTCTTGTGAAGTTGAGGCAATTCTGTGCCTTCGATGGACCTTGCTGAGTTCCATGGACAATTGTCACTGCCTTTCATTGCCTGGGTCAGGGATTTCTGGACAAGGGATGGAGTGACAGGACAAGGGGCAATGGATTCAAACTCCCTGAGGCCAGGGTTGGATGGGATTTTGGGCAGGAATTGTTCCCTGTGAGGGTGGCTGCCCCTGGATCCCTGGAAGTGTTCGGGCTGGACGAGGCTTGGAGCAGCCTGGGGCAGTGGAAGGTGTCCCTGCCCATGGCAGGGGATGGAAGAAGATTTTTGAGTCCCTTCCAACCCAAACCATGCTGTGATTCTGTGATTCAGGCTTCCCAAGCAGAGATTTTCCAGCAGTGCTGCTCTCCTGGCTCAGCAGCAAATCCCAAAGGCAAACGTGAGAGCTGCCTTTCCCCCTCAGGATTTCACACCTTGCTGCAGCGTGGGCAGGGAGCACAAATTGGCCATTTCACGCTGTGCTGCTCTCCAAAGGCCGCTTGAGCTGAGCCCCCTGTGTGCTGGCACAGCCTGGAATGCTGCTCTGCTCTGTACCAGCCCTGCTGGGCATGTCCTGCCTGTGCTCAGCCCTGGCTGCCCCGGGATGGAGGAGCCAGAGGGATGAAAAGTCCCTGAGAAGTCCTGGGAGAGCTGCAGGGCACAAATTAAATTAAAAAAAAAAAAAAACCACCAACAAATTACTTCTACCTTTGTGCTGTGCAGGCACTTGAAGTTGGTTTTTAAATCTTTCTAATAGAAGGTTGTTTTTTCCCCCCTCTAATTAACATTTTACACTTCTCTTAGATTTGGTCATAGCCAGAAAGGAAACTTTATATTTTTGTTTCTTGGGTTGCAAAGGAGGGCATTAAATAAAAGAATTGCTTTCTCTTCTAAAAGCATTTACGGCACACAACACAGGGAAAAAGGCAAAAATCAATTGTAAAACCTTTTGAAATTATATTCATGATTCTGGAGGGGTAAATAGCCTGGGACTCAGCGGATGTTTCTTTTCTTAGGAAGCAGAAAAGCACCGGAAAGGAAAACCAAACTCTTCAAAACTTTATTTTCATAACAAGGTAGTCTGACTACCATAAGAACCATCTGCTAAAACCAGGCTTTTCTGGTCTTTTTTTGACAGAAACTAATGTGAGACTGGATCTGGTTTTAACAATGCACAGCTTTAAAAATATCTTTGTCCTCAATAAAGGGAGAGTTATGACTCAAGACAACATGTTCCCACAAAACCCAAAGGCTGGGCCTTGCTAAATCCCAACTCTTTTGGTTTTAAACCACCTCCTTTGGTTTTAAATGACCTTGATGAGGATATAGCAATCTATCAATCTATTGGGCGACATTTCACGAGAGCTGACCTTGCAGGTGATGTGGTCAGAGGGAAAAGATGAGGGGAGGGGAGCTGGCAGGGTGTTGTTAACCCTGAGAGTTCTCATGTGAATAGTCCCAGTGAACAATTAAAAACTGGGATTTGTAAGAGTGAGGATAAACCAGCCCCTCCTGTGCCCACATTTTGCTCCTATGAACTGTGAAGTGCTGTTCTTGCTGGAGTGGCCTCTTTGCCCCCTTCCTTCCTGCACTGCAGCTCTCACAGGGCTGCTCTGGGCTAAGAACACCCCAGATTGGGAGCATTTTATACCTTTAAGTAATTGAAGCAGTCTGCACAGCCAGGTACTCGATGAAATATGTAAATGCCAATACTAAAATGAAATGGTTAATTGAATTTAATTTCCCTGTGCTGCTGCTTCTGCATTCTCCCCGTGTGCTGCCCTAGGACAGACAACCCTTTCAGGAACAAAGAGGGGCTTTGCATCCAGTGGAATAGCATGAAGCCCGTTAAAATCCCTGGGAGTCTTTCCATGCTGTTTAACAGGTCTGGCTCATCCCATTTATGAGCTCTAGGGAAGAGTGTTGCTCTTGGCCCTTTCTGCAGAGGCCCCTCTCAGGGGTCAGCTCCTCATCCCATGCCTCTGACTTGGGGGGATGGACCCTTGGAAGGAATTACAGCTCAGGCAAGAGGCCAGAACACTTTTTCTCAGGTGATTTTATACCTCCTGAGAGGCATGTGCTGGGCAACTCTGATTTATTGCAGGAGGAGCTGGCACCTCGCATAAAACACCCAATGTTGTGCTAAAACAATTCTCACAACTGCTCTCGCTGAGGCAGCGCTCCTGTTTGCTGGCAGCTCGGGGTAATTCTGATGACAAATGAGTGTGAATTTGTGCATGCTGAAACCTCCCCAGGCCCCAGCACAGCCTGGGAGCAGCTCTGCAGAGTTCCAGTGGCCTGAGAGCAGAACCAGCTCTGTCAGAAGGGATTTGGAGATCCAGAGGTGGAGGAGACCTGCAGCTCTGAGACTTGAGGATCCTCAGCTTCTGATGCTTGTACCAACGCTTCCCAAGGGACACTCAGCATTATCCAGAACTGCCCTGGGGACAGAGGTGGCCCTGATGCTGGTGGGGTCACAGCTGCGGGGGCTCTGGCATTAGGGCCTCCATTTGAGGCTTGTTGTGCACAGCCTTAAAAACTTTTTGTTCCTTTTGGACTTCAGATTTTTGGTAGTGGAGTTCTCCATCTGCCCAAAAGTAACACAAGTGTGATCTTTCCCTCCCCTTGCCTCCTCTGGAGCGTCTTTGATGTGTTTGGGCATGAACACATTGAATTGGAAGAGCAGCAAGGCCTGCCTTGGTTGTTGTTGATCTTTCCTGTCCTCAGCTGCTTTTTGTGGGGTCTGTGGCACTCCCACACAGCCCCTGCTCTGTTCCCAGTCCCTTTGATAATCCACTCCTCCTGCTCACTCTCATTTTTGCTCCTTTTCCCATTCTCACTGGATATCCATGGCCCAAATCCTTCTCTCCCAGAAGTCAGGCTTTTAGGGGTTTACTGCTTTGCTCATCACTTCCCTTCTCTTCAAATGTGACATTTTAAAGTAGCCCATTGCATCAGAGTTTTGGCCAAAAAATCTCTGATGACCTGGAGCTTTAGGGTCCATATGGCCACATTCAGCCCTAGATTTTGGTGATTCCCCAATCTGGGAGTGCTGAAGCTTTTCTTTACTCAGAGGATGTGAGGCCCAGAGCAGCTGTGGCTGCCCCTGGATCCCTGGCAGTGTCCAAGGCCAGGCTGGACAGGGCTTGGAGCAGCCTGGGACAGTGGAAAGTGTCCTTTCCCATGGCATGGGTGGCACTTTGAGTCCTTTCCAACACAAACCATTCCAGGATTCTTTAACCTTAAGGCTTTGCTGGGGTTCACTATAAAGATAGGAGCACCCTGCTAACCTCAGCCTGAGGGACAGAGCGTGCTGGGGACAATTAGGAGGTGGATTTTGGGGATCAGCCAGCTGGAATGCTTGGCTGTGGCTTGCTCAGGCTGCAGGGTGAGTGTGACTGAGCCCATCTGCAGGATTCTCACTGCCCCAGGCTGTCTTAGCTGTGCACAGAACCTCCCAGCAGCACAGAGCCATTCACAGCACGTCTCCAGCTCTGCATATTCCAAAATTCCCTGAGAAGCCACCTCCATCCCCACAGCTGCTCTTGGCAGCTCCTTCCAATTTATTTCAGGTTGTACCTGCTGGCTTCCCCTTCCAGAAAGGATGAGCTCTAATTGTTCCATCTCCTTCTGACTCTCTCAAAAGGCTGAGCCACAACTTCTGCAGCTGCTGCAGCCCTGAGCTCCCCAAGGCCATCAGGTATGCAAAATGCATTTCCTCCTGCCAGAGGCTTGGAGATTCCTGTGCACCTGTGAGGAGCTGGCTCTGGTGCACCTTTCATAGTGTTTCATGTCAGATCAGAGCTTTTCCACCCTGTGATATAATTCTGCCTGAATTATAGGAAGCTCAGTTCTCAGCTTTTTGTTAAACAAAATTGAAGTTGGTGACATTTCATGCTTTGAAAAGCTGCTCTGAAGAAGCTAAGATATTATTAGGAGTTATTTCAAAAGCATTTAAACTGTCTCAGCTCCATTTTTTCCCTCAAACTGTTGGGATGAGAAGTTCTGGCATGGTGTTTAATCTGGAATTGCCTGCAGGACAGATGACCAGGGGTGGGCAGGGTCCTCTCCAGGCTTTCTTCTCTGGGAAATCCAACTGTGCTTGGCCTGCTTTGAGGTGGGATTATCAAAAAAGCACATTTGCAGGGAGCATTAGTAAAGGAAGCATTAAATTGTAGCCTCTGTCTGCAGCATGGAGGCATCTGCACTGCAGCTCCTTTATGTCTGGATCCATCAATATGGATCTTCCCCAGCCTGAATGCTTTGGCAAATTTGACACATTTCATCACTGATTTTTTATTTGCATAGTCATCTGATGATGGATACATTGTACCCTGGTGTTTCATTTATGCTTTTCTATTCCTGTCCAAAAATCCCACAGTTCTTGAGAATTAACCATATTTTTAAACCTACCTCTATCTCCATTTTTTTCCCCCCCAAACCCAACAATCTTCAAAGGTGCAATTTCAACTTTAACTTAATGTCTTAGGCTACAGAACCCTTTGGCAGCATTTTTTTCCAATACAATATTTCTGCTTTACTGGCCTTTCTGGTTGATTTTTAACACTATTTTCTGCTATGACACTTGCCTGTGTACCAGTTTATGGCACACCTAAGTTGAATTGCTCTTTAATGAAGAATTTCATTCCTCTCTACAGGATTTTGTGAACAAGCTCTCAGTGTACAATTCCCTTCTCCACCAGTCTGAATGGCCTTTGCTGGATTCTCATTCACTTCTGCTCATTTGGCTGCAAATACTGGGGAAAATTGTTGCATTTCTTCCAGTGCTTGAAGTCCTTTCCCTCAAAATTTGCCATCATGAAGCCTCTGTAGTCCATGTTTGCTGTTCAGCAAAGAAGGGAGGGAAGTTTCCATGTTATTGGCAGAACGGGCATCCATCACCTGCTTCCCATTGTGGAAATGTTTCCACCCATTTTTCACAGTGAAACGTGGATGGGAAACCCCTCCTGGGACTATTTTAAATGCCTTGTGCCTGGGTTAATGACTGACTTGCTCACTTCTTGGCTCTCCAGGTTTCTTGCATCAGATGAAGAGCACGGGTGACACGAGAGCACAGCTCCTGTTTGCTGCAGAGTTTTATTTTTGTCTGCATTTTATACATTGTGGCCTCAGCCAGCCTGATCCTCAACACTGACTCTGGTTTTCAGCAGGATAAATCCTCCTTCCCGTGGCCTCTGAGGTGAATTAGAAGCCCTGACATCTCCTGGGGGTTTGGTTGGGCCTGGCTGAATTCTGCTGCTGTGGAACCAGAAATGGCAATGTGTTTTAAGGAAGAGCAATAAAGTGTCAGGGTGAATAAAGTGTCAATAAAGTGCTGACAAAAGCTGGCCCCTGTGTGCTCAAAAAGCCTCAAGTCTCACATCCTGATGGCTCTCAAACCAGGCAGTCCAAATTTTCTGCCTAAATTGCTGCTTGTGGCTGAAAAACCAGGCCAAGCTGCCTGGGCATCTCTGTTATGTCCCCCAGTGTCTGGGTCCTGCAAGCAATTTTCTGTGTTTTCACTTGAATTTCATGTTGCATCTTGCACAGAAAGGTCTCTGTACTTTCATTTAAGCTGGGATTTACCATTCATTTCCCTGCTGAAGTTAATTGAACTGTTTGCCTGGAAAGCTGCAGCATGCAGGAGCTCTTGCTCTGTAACACATCACAGATTTCCATGTGCTTTGGTTGAAAAATTGTCACTAAAAAGACATGCAAATAATGAAGGTAGCTGGGGCTGAAACTCCAAGTTGTGATGAGTTTAAGACTGAAATTCCCATCTCCACTTGTGGCCCCTGTATGCAATTTGTATTTTTTTTCTTATTTGTAATATGAAAACAACATTTTTCTGCCCAGAGGTGGACGCAAGTGGAGTTGGTGGCTTTACTGGAGTGAAGGCAATATTCTCACCTTTTCTTGTTGATTCAAGCTGCAAGTCTTTTCCACTCTGAAGGATTACCACGAGTTTGGTTTTCCAGCCTTGCTAGGAAACGTTTTGTATCCTTTGAAAATAGGAACATTCGAGTTGCAATTGGCATGGACTGAGAAAGGCCTTATTAATGAACCATCCTGATTTTTCTGCTGTAACTCCCATGCCCTTGGAGTAGGAGCGGGAGGTGACACTTGTGGACATCAGGCAGGGTGGGAGATCAGCTCAGCTCCTCTAATTAATCAGCTCTAATTCAAAATGTGGCCACAAATGAGGTGACCATCATGCCTGGTTGGGACCAAACTGGGAGTCAGGAGCTTCTACTGCTCTCTTTATTGATAGGAAGAATTGCTGTAAAGGTGCTTTGGAGTTGGGTTTTTTCCTTAAATAAAAAATAAAGAGACATTTCTTCCAATAAGAAACACTTCATGCAGCTCAGCCATGAATAAAAGTAGAAAGGAATAGTGGAATTCAATGCATGATGTTATTTATAAAAATGGCCTTCACATTTCTGTGGTTTCTTCAACCTGGAAAAGCAAATTTGCCCAAGTTTTCTTTTCCTAAGAGGAGATAAGAGCCCCACTCCCTGGAAAAAGCTCAGTGAAAGGCTCAGCCTTGATGTGTGCTGGCTCATAAAGCTCTGCTATATGTAAACCACAGAAATGGAATGTAATTGCAAACTCCTGCTCCATCCTATATATACAGTGCCCAGACAGTCTGGTCAGCTCTGCCCAAAGCTGGGGTTTGTTCTGAGGGAGCCAAAGCTGTCTGGGTGTCTGCTCACCTCCCTGTGCCCCCTCCCTGCCTCCTCCCTGTGCCTCCTTCCTCATCCTCCCCCATGACTGGGGAAGAGCTGGTGTCTTCAAAATAAACAAGAGCTGAGTGCAGGGAGGGTGATTTACTCACTTTGCAATGCTCAGCAGGGCTTTTTCTCAATCTAGCAGAAATCCTGCTGTAAACTGTGAATTGTGGCAGCCCTGGGTCTGCAGAGGGGTGTCAGAGAACCCACCCTACATCTTCCTTCCTTCCCCCACTAACACACCAGTTTTTCACATTTCTCCACTCTGAATCTGAGCCCTCCTCACCCCATTCAATATTTGATGTCTGAGCAGGTGATACAATTCTTTTTTTTGGTTTGGAGTTTGGAGATCAATAGTCCCAAATGGGATCAATTGCCCCAAATGGGACAAATTGCCCCAAATGGGATCAATAGCCCCAAATGAGACAAGTTGCCTGCTGTTGCTCCAGCCCTCAGAGCTGGTGTTAGGAAGGGAGTTGCTGCCTGCTCGCCCTCCTGTGTCCCCTCCAGCCACCTCCTCTGACCCCAGATCCCAGTCCTTGCATCTCTCTCACTGGAAGGCAAATTCTGGTGCAATGCCACCAACCCAGGCCTTGGTGCCTAAACCCCTCACACAACCAGGTTGGAAAAACTCTCTAGGAGTTTTTCATCAAGTCCAGCTGTTCCCCCAGCACTGCCAGGGCCACCAGTGAACCATGTCCCAAGTGCCACATGGACATGGCTTTGGAGCACGTCCCGGGGTGGTAGTGGGCAGTCAGTGTTTAATATTCATGCAATGGGCAGTCAGTGTTTAATATTCATGCATCACTTCACATTGCTCCTCCCATCCAGGGCCATTGCTTGGGTCTGTCTGCATTGCTTTCATTTGCAATTATTTGTGTCCTGGTTATCATCAGATAACTCTTTTTTTTTTCTTTCTCTCTTTCTCTCTTTCTTTCTCTCTTTTCCAAGTGCAGATATAACTTTGCCCTTTTGTTGTCTTTGCTCCCAGCTGTCTGAAGCAGTGATTTGGACGAGCCATGACCTCTGCAGGACTGTGGCCTTCACCAGAGCTCAGCTGCAGCCTGTGGCAGTGCCAGACAGGCCAGAGGACGGGGCCACCACTGCCCCATTCCTGCGTTAAACCACATCCTCAGGGCTGTGTTTACTGAACTGTGCAAACAGCACCTCCAGCTAAATGTTGGGTACTCTAGGAATGGCTCATTCCCTGCAGGGCAGAGCACCTGGGGTGAATGGGCAGGGCTCTAAACCATCCCCTCTCCCAGGAAAATGGTTTCTGGAGGAGGCTGTGCCCCAATCCCACTGGGTTTGCCTCTTGTGGGATTTCTGCAGCAAACCCCTGTGCTCTGTGCCCCCCAGCTCCTGATCCTGGTGCATCTCCAGGGCTGGGAGCTCCTGCAGGGCACAGGAAAACACCCAGCTTTTACCTGCTGATGGCTTGAATTGCATTGAAACTGGAGCAGATCTATAAATCAAAGACCCTCCCTATAAATCTACAAATAAAAGCCCTTCCAGTCCATTACCAGCCCTCTGCAGTTCAGGCCTGCCAGACTCACTGCATTTCCAGTGTAGCTGTAGAAATGAACTCAGTATTTTGTGGGCATGGACACTTACATTTTCACCTCAGCCATTTAGGATCACATGAGCCTTTAAAAGCTTTCCCAGGCTTCAGTTGCCTGAGCTGATTATGCACAAATCTGATTTGGGTGCTGGCTCCTGTTCCTGTTATCATCCTATCCTATTTCAGCCACCCCTTCCATCTCTCCCAGAGTTATGGAATCCAGATTTAAGGGGATTTGCCAGAAGGTCCATGAAAACCTGTCTTACTGAATCTGAAACTGATTCCAATAATAATTAATCTTTCCAGCAAATCTTTTGCAAAAGTTCTTCTCTCACTTTGCCCAGCTACCAACATCCATCCCAGTCACTTTATTCCTTCTCTGTTTTATGAGTGTTTTTCTGAGGAATAATTGTATTTTATAACACAAGAGCAAGCAGGGCTAGCTGTATTTCAATAAAAGAGACAAACAAAAGTTAATTTACACTTGGCAAGCACAGAGATAATCTGGGACTACAAAATCAGGTACTGAATTTTAGGTTGTCAAGTAACAAATGTTTAATGGCAGAGGATTTTTTAATGGAAGGAAAATTGCATGTGATTCTCACATTCTCTGCTGGGGCTGCCAAAGTTTGGGGAAAAGTGCTACACAAGCACTTTTCCTCCTGAAGAACAAAAGAACTGCCTAATCTTTCATTTCATTCTAACTTTTGTTTAAATCTGTCTCATCCTCACCCCTGCCAGCTCCCTCTAGGATTATTTCTGAGTGGCATTTCTCTCTTCCTTTATTTTGCAGCACTAGCTGGAGCATCACCTGTGCTCCTGTTTTTGGGGGGTTTCACACAAGATGCATCAGCTGCTCCCAGACACGAGGGTGGGAGAGCTGCAGCCCTTCCCTACAGCACCCCTGCTCAAGGTTGTCTTCTAAAACCTCCACATAAAGGATGTAAACTTTATTTTTCTCCTTTCTCTATAAGCCTGGGGAGATTTAAAAGTCATTGGGAAAATGTCCAAAAAAGAGATGGAAGTGTTTAATAATGCTATTTTTGTCCTGGACTCTGTGAATTCCTCACATCTTCCCCTCCTCCCCTCTGCTCTGATTTGCAGGGTGGGATTAATGAACTGATTCAAGTGCAGATTTTGAACCTCAGAGGTTGTTTCTTTCTTCTGCTGAGGTGTTTCCCCCTCTCAGCCCAGCCTGACCTTGGATTGCAGCTCTGCAGCACCCAGGGAGCTGCAGGGGGGATGCTGGGGGTGCCAAAACCAGGCTGGATTCAAAGGGAACCTCGACCCACAGCACCCTGAATTTCTCCTCTGCTAATTCAGGATTGAATTAAACCCTTCAGGAGAGGGGACTGTCCCATTCACAGTGTCCTGACACAGACCAGGCCTCTCTGGTTCCCTTTCTCTCATCTTGCTTTTCCCTGTAAGCCTCCTCACAGCTTTGCCATGGCTGATGGAGAAAATTTTTTTCCTTCATTCATTTCTTCTCATCTGGAACATTTTTTTTAGCTTTCCTGCTTCGCTGGTTCATACATTTCCAAATTCCGCCTGTTTTCTCCCTTGTGCCCATTAAATTCCCTCCCTTCCTCGGAGTATTAATTAAAGATATTAAAATTTTAAACCTGATTTGTGATAATCTTTCAGAATCAGTGAGGGCTTTGGGGATTCTCTGGGTGATCACGTGTTGGAGACAGAAAAATCTGCAGTTTGATGCTGAGAGTTGCCCTGGTTGCTGTGCACCTGAGTGACTCCAGCCTGAGGCTCTCCTTGGGCGTTTGCTCTTTTTAGGCCAGGTGAGAAGGAAATGCAATAATTCTTTCAGTCCAGTCTTCGGCAGGATTAAGGGTGTATAAAATATTATAAATTAGCAGTACTTGTACTTCATATTCTGCTTAAAACTAATTTGAGCTAGAAAAAGACTTAAGTCTCCTGATTAAAGCTTAATGAAAAATGAGAAATTACAGAGTTAGGAGGAAGGAAATGAGCCTCTTGTCTTTGTGAATTAAGATGATCTAGAGTATACTTTATACAATTTTTACATTACTCTACTCTAACTGATGGATCTTCCAGCTTATTTAGAGGTAATTTTCTAGTCTCTGGCATTGTCACCACCTGGATAATTAGTAATTTGAGAGAGAAATAAATCTATTTTGTTTTCAAGGTAACAACATCACTCTTAAATAAAGCAGATACTTTTTGCCAAACTTATTCCAAATTGCCTTAAGGAGCTGAATCTTCCTCTTTGAATATTGTTAGGAAAATAATTAATTCTCAGAGATGCAAGCAGTGGTATAAAACATGGAAACCATGTTGTGAGGTGCAGTTTTAACAGGAGTTGCACAGTGTATCACCATTCCAGCCCATCTTTGCCCCAGAAAGCATTTGCTCTTGATTTATCTTTGTTTGGCTTCAGTTTTGCACTAGAAAACCCAAACAAAATGATTTCATGTTTGTGTAATATTTTAAAACTTACCTATCCAAAAACCACAAAACCCAAATAACTCTTCCCCCTCGTTTTTTGTTTTTATGACGTGGTGAAGCACAGACTTACCAGAGGAAACACAAACAGCACATCCTACAGAGAAAGTATTTGCCACGTTGCTTGCCCTAAACTAAAATGGATTTTGGGGGTTGAATGGGTTGAAACCGTGGGAGAGGTGAGAGCAGCTGCACCCAGAGCTCCAAGAGGGATGGGAGAGGGTTTTTTATCACCCCATTTAGGAATATAGGTGAATTAGAGGTCCCAGAGGGATGGGAGAGGGTTTTTTTTTGCCCCAATTAGGAGTGTAGGGGGACTAGAGCTCCCAGAGGGATGGGAGAGGTTTTATTTCACCCCATTTAGGAGTATAGGTGAATTAGAGCTCCCAGACAGATGGGAGAGGTTTGATTTCACCCCATTTAGGGGTACAGGGGGGCTCCAGTGTCTCTCCTTGGCTGTCACAGCCTCAGAGCCCCATCCTTTGAGTCCTGCTAGCCAGGCCTGATGCTTTCCCAGATTGCCTGAGCTTTGCTCCCCTGTTTTTTGGGATCTGGAGCTCAGGGATGCAGGGACAGATCCTGCCAAGCCTTTGGGGCTGCCAGGACAGCCAGGGGAGCTGCTCCTTGTATTTGCTGTGCAATTGTGATTGTTGAGCTTTGATTCCTCTCAATTCCATTCTGTGCTGGAGGAGGAAGGGCAGGGCCTGCTGGAGAGGAGCTTTCTGCTGTGTTTGAAGCAAGATCTGATCAGTGAGATCAGCTCAAGGATTTCTTCCATAGTTTGGGATCAGGATTGCCTCTCTAGTTTGGGATCAGGAATTCCTCTATGGTTTGGGATCAGAATTTCCTCTCCAGTTTGGGATCAGGATTTCCTCTATAGTTTGGGACCAGGATTTCCTCTATACCTTGGGATCAGGATTTCCTCTATAGTTTGGGATCAGGATTTCCTCTATACCTTGGGATCAGGATTTCCTCTATAGTTTGGGATCAGGATTTCCTCTATGGTTTGGGATCAGGAATTCCTCTGTGGTTTGGGATCAGGATTTCCTCTATGGTTTGGGATCAGGAATTCCTCTATGGTTTGGGATCAGGAATTCCTCTATGGTTTGGGATCAAAGCCGCTTTGTGCAGTGCTGGCAGAGCAGAGCAGCCTAAGCCTGGCTTGGGCAGAGCTCTCAGCTCTGTGGGTGCTGCTCAGCACCCCAGGCCAGGGCCCAGCAGGGATCTCAGCACTGGGAGCACTGGGAGGGCTCCTGTGATCCCAAAATCAGGGAAATTTTGGTGTTTCCCTGAGCAAAACTTAGCACTGCTCCAGCAGAGCTGCCTGGGCATCCTTGTGAGGTGGCTTGGGATGGTTGGTGCCTTCTGAGCCTCCTGAAACACCCCAGGGGATGTAAAAATGGGTAAAAACCCATTTAAAATTTATTGTTGAGTGTTTAACTTCGAATGTGACTTCAACACACAGCAGTAAAATGCCTCACATCAGCTCTGGGGTTTGTGTGTGAGCTCCCTGTTAATTCCAGAGGCAACAGCAGCATTTAGGTGGTCAGCATCTACTTAAAAAAAAATCAGTCCTAAAGATACTTGATACATTTTCCCTAGATTAAATCATAAATTTAAATCCATTTATTTCCCTTCCCCCAAACAAACAAATAAATAAATAAATAAGACGTTTTTACTTTAATGCTTTTAAGAAAAAAGCATTTCTCAAGAAGTTGCAAGTGGAGATTTGTTACGTTTCATTTCAGAAGATTTATGGCCTGAACTCGCTCCTGGTGAAAAATGAATTAGGTTTTTCCAGATCTCTGCTGAGGGTTTGGAGGAGTTTTTAATTATATAAATGAGATACAGAAAGAGAAAAGTACATGTGTGTTTTCAATGCTTGAGAAATATTTTCTCTGAGTTGCACACACACTGCTGGACTGGTCTGCTGAGCTTTTGCAGCAGCACAGGTTTGTAAAAGCCTCAGGAAAACAGTTGCATAATTGTATTTACTGAATTTTCCCATAAAGAGCAGTTTTCCTGCCTGAGAAAAATGTTTTCATTACAAAAGGTCTAAGTAAATACAGTCATGTTTCCAGAATTTATTACTTCTTGGGGAAAACATTTTATTGGGAGTTTAATTCCATTACAAATGTTGAATAGGAATTCTGGAGGGGTTGTGTTTGTTTTCTGAAGCGTGCTTAATTTCAGCTTCACCATTGGCCACAACTGCTTCATTACCATACTCAGTAATGGACTTGCATACATTAACATCCATTTCTATGTCCCTAAGAAGATTTTCAGGGGGAAAAAATGAGCTTTACATTAAATACCCCATTTTCTAGAAGAAGAAAAGTTATGGCCAATTAGGGATGCAAGATCCCAGCTCCCAGTGATGTCAGAGAGCTGAGAAAAGAGGAAGTTGTTTCCTATTTGACAAATTCCCTCAAGGAACTTGTCATTTCTCAGCTTTGTTTCCCTCTGTGAGCAACCTGAAAGTGACTTAAGGTTTTGTTTTATTCAATTCGCAGTCAGCTAATTCCCTCTGATGAACAGAGAGGGGAAAGTTTGGAAGTCCCAGAAGTGGAAACGTTCAGGGGTGGCTGATGGGCTCAGAAATAGGTGAGCACAACTCCCAGCCCTCCTGTCTCCAGAAAGATGGGAGAACACGTGAGGCTCAGTGCCAAGCCAGCAGACACAGATTTGAGCTGTGGGAGGGAAAAGTGGGGTTTTTGTTTGAGGCTGGGTGGAGGAGCAGTCCCACACTCGAGTGGGGAGATGCACGTCCTGTCTCAGCTCATCCCTGTGCACACAGAGCCAAGGGACAGGGCTCAGGAGGTGGATTTGCTTCAGAATTATGTTATTCACTTGCAGCCTTCCCAGGCTCTTTAATTCTTATTGGCTGATTTGGTTTTTTTGTTGGTTTTTTTTTTTTATTTTGTTTTTTACCTGGGATTACTGCAGCACAAGTGGACCGAGTCGAAGAATCTCATTAGCAAGGGAGGAAATTCTATCAGATATCAACAAAATAAACCAGAAGAGTGATCAGCCTTTAGAAAAAAGCTTCAGGTGGTGGAGCCACCCTGAAGAAGCAGCTGGGAAATGTTTCAGATGAGGGAATCTGGTATTGGGAGGCAAATAAAAAAGGCACAACACTAAACACCAGGATGGAGCATTTCTATGAGCATTTACAAGTGTATAATGGCCATACCTAAAAATAATGTCTTTTGAATGGGCTGGGGGCTTCAGAAAGCTTGAAAAAGATAGAAATAAAGCAAAAGTTTTGTGTGATGCAACACCTGGGCTTGGTGCTGAGTAAGGAGAATTGAGGTGAGGGCTGGCATGGGCTGATGCTGCCCAAGGTGGGGTGCAGGAGATGTGAAGAATTGTTCAGGAGCAGCAGAAAGCACTTTTTGGCATAAAAACCACTGAAGGGTGCATGAGCAAGAGAGCTGCTTCCCACAGACATTCACAGCATCATTCAGTGTGGTGAGAGTTCTGAAAAATTGTTTAGGTTGGAAAAGACCTCACTGTGTCAATTCACCCAGCACTGCTACCACTGTTACCCCATGTCCCCACATCCTCACATCATTTAAATCCCTCCAGAGGCTCTGAAATCCCTGGCACTGCCTCATCTCAGGAGAGGGCAGGACTGCTCACACCCAGGTGCTGCCATCCCTGCCCTGTGCCAGTGCCACCCCCGTGGCACCACCAGGACCCACCTGCACCACTGCTTCTGGCAGCCAGTGGCACGGCTGACATCAAGGTGCTGAATAATTTCAGCAAAACCAGCCTCAAAAATCAACCTGGGCTCGAGTTTCTTGTGCAAAAAAAAAAAAAAAAAACAGATGATGAAGCCTGGAAGTTAATCTGTGGGTGTTGGTGCTGGAGCTGCTGGACACATCTGTGTGTGACAAGCAGGTCTAGAACAGACCACCAGACGAGGAAAATAACTTGCCAGCTCTTTTTTCCTCTGGGACAATCTATTTTTTAAAAAAACCACCATTTTCCCCCTGTAATTAAAGCTTTGCAGAGAGTTTTGGAACTTCAGGACTAGCAGGGAGCACAGTCCTTTGCAGGATCACACAGGGGTTCCAGGAATGCTCTGGCAGGAGGGATCCTGCAGCCAGCCATGGAGGTGCTGTGGAAGGAGCACACAAGGCTCTGCAGGCTGTGCCAGAGCATCTATGCACCTGGAGACCCCAAAATGCCATCAAGGAAGAAAGGCCCTGGGGCTCTGGGGGACCTGTTGCAAAGGAAGGTTGGTACTTGGTGGGATTTTGTGTCCCTTCCAACCCAAATTACTCCATGATTCTGTGATTCTATGAAAAACTATGGATGTGGGTGGGATGGCCATGAACAAGATGGGATAGCTGGCTTGGCAGCCCTGGATTGCACAGCATTTCTGGTTTGACAACAGCTCCTTCTCCCCAGAAACTGGGATGGATTAATCATTCCCTGCCACAGAGACAGCATCTTCAAACAAACACCCAGAACCAAGGCTGCTATAAACAGCAGCAAAACCAAGAGGCTTCCAGCCTGTAATTACATTTTCTTTGCTAACCACTTCTGGTTGGGGAATCCCAGCCCTTGCTCTGAGCCCTCAGGACCTTCTCCCTCTTGCCTGTGCTCGATTTCAGCAGGTCCCAGTCCCAAACCTGACACACACAGAGCCCTGGCCATGCTTGCCTGCTAGGAGCCCAGCCTTCCCCTGCCTTTCTGGGATGTGGGAAGGGAGAGACAAGGAGGCTGGAATGACTCACCGAGGAGACAAAAGGATTGTGCGTGTTTTTCACACTCACTTTGCATGGCAGCTGCTCACATCCCCCTGGCTGTCCCAAAGCAACAACCCAGAAAGAGGTGGGAGTCTCCAAAAGCCAGACGTGTTGTCTTCAGAATAACACAGAATCGTGATTTATCTCATTTTTTTAAACACCCAAATCTTCTAAACTAAAGTCTGTTCTTTTGAAAGACGTTTTCAACATTTAAATTTTGTCTGGACTGTAGCTACAGTGGGATTTAGATACAAATCTGCAACTGATAAATTAGAGGTATTAAAATCAGGCAGAAGAGAAAGGCTCCCAGCTTTACTTAACTGAAGTGGATTTATCTGAAAAGGAAGGCTTTCCTTCTCGGCTGAAAAATGAGATTATATAAAAATCCACCACCGGAATGTGGCAGGTATCACAAAATTGGCCTTCCATCTTTGAATCCGTGCATGCAGGGAAAGAATCTCCTCAGTCCCTGACTCCTCACCCACGCAGGTGCTGGGACCCATCCAGATTTTATAGCTTGAGGCAGCTGCAGTGACACAAATCAGCAGCAGCTCCTGGCCTGGCCCCTGACGCCGTGACATGGAGCACTCGAGCTTCACTGATGGCGAAGCTGCATCTGCCCGTCTGACAAATTAAGTGTTAATTCTGCACTCATGCTCTTCTCCAGGTCATAAAATGCACCCACAAAGAGTTCTGCAGAGTTTAAACCAAAACACCGGGAGCTTTTGGGGATTTGATCTGTGAGCAGCTTTCACCTTTGTGGGTCGGTTCCCGCCCCTGTGTACCTGGCACTAATTCCATCCCAAGAACACTGACAGAAAGGAAGGTTGGTAGAAAATCTGTAGCTCTGCAGTACAAAATTTGGGGGGAAAACTGGAGGGGGAAAATATGAATCTCTGATTTACATCTCAGCCAAAAGCTTTCCTCCTCTCTCTGCTGGTTTTTGTGGGCACAAAGTGTCTTGGTCAGGGATGTGCCTCATATTTAGTGTGTACCCACAGGCAAATCCAGGTGTGTAGGGCTCCCCCAGCATTGCCCTGTGTGTTTCTCTGTCCCTGGACACAGAAACAAAACTTCCCAGACTTCTTGAACCACCAAATGATGGGAAAAGGTTGCATTTCACAAATCTTCAGCTGATTTGGCTCACCTCTGTGAATAGGATGGGTGTTTTCTGCCCCAGCAAGAACAGACCTGAGGACAAATCACTTCTTGTCTGCGTGGCAGGATCACCCACGCAAAAATAGTTCTAATGAAAAAAAAAACAAAAACAAAACAGGTTTGTTGCTTGCTAATTTTAAATCAAATTACCTACAGATTTGCTTGTTTGGAAACAAAGCTCGGCTGATTTCAAACCCAACATTTCAACAAAAATGTGTGTTGGTTTTTGCTCTGAAAGAATTTCCTGTATGAAAACCAGGCTGCATTGTTACTGGAAGTAAACAAGGCAAATGTTTACAAATACCCATATGCAGTTTTGGTTTGGGCAGGACATTTTCATTCCACCCATCAAACAACTGCAAAATCCATTCTTCTTGCACTGCTCTCTTTTAAAGGCAGTGGAGTCAGGACAGCAGAGCCCAGCCTGATAAATATAAAATAATACACAGCATAAAATTAGGTCCTGAAATACACGCACACCACAGTGCTTGACTCCACCAGCATCTTGGAGTTTACATATAAAGGAGAATATGATGAGTTAATATCCACTGATGTACGAGGGCAAGCTCTGACACACTGTAGAAGCAGAGAAATCTCTTAAATGCAGTTCACATACTTCATTTCAATCCCAAGAACAATGTGTTTAGGGAAGAAAGATCAATAGCTCCGTTGCTGCCAGCCCTCTCAAATGCAAACTGGGCTGCTTTCTCAAAAGAAAAATCTTGCTTCTTGAAAAATCAGAGTCATGGACAGGCTTGGGTTGGAAGGGACCCTAAAGATCATCCAATTCCAACCCCCCAGAATGACATCACGGTGATGGAATGCTGTGATCACCACATTGCAGGATTCCTCTGGGCATTGCTGGAGTTAGTCCAAGCTGAACAACAGAGCAGCACTTCTCTAAAGGGGCCAGCAGATCCAAGGTGGGAATTAATGTCAGGTTTCCCAAGGAGCCCACAGGTCCAGGGCTCCAGCTCCAGCCTGAATTTCACTCTGCCCCCAGTGTGTGGGTTCATGCTGGGTTCAGAGGGAGCACAGCTCATCCCCAGGGGGGTTGATGTGCTGCCACTGGGCGATGCACATCCACTGATGCTGGACCCCTGTCACTCCTTAAAACAGCCTCTGCAGCAGGGCAGCATTCCCTGGGGAGGAATGGAATGAGAAGGGGACAGGAGGGAAGGAGGAGAGTGGAGATGAGAGAGGAAACCCTCCCACCTCTCCCCTCTGGCTGCACAGCCCATGGGAGGCTCTGATGCCTTCTGCACGTTTCCAATATTCCACTGCAGGCTGGGAGGCATGGAGGAGTTTTATGTCTGAGGCAAACACAGTGGAAGAAAAAGAAGTCTTGCCAATGTTTGTGTAGCCTTGCTGCCTGATGTCCTGCAACTCTAGTACTGGGATTTGCATCATGTGCCAGAACTTGATGAGAATGATATTTCAAGATCAGCTCAGAGCGTGGGTGGATTCTGCTCCAAGACATCATTTTTTCTGACTTGAACTAGCATTTACTTATTGGAGAGTCTATTTACACTGCTGGTAGGCTTTTGTGTGCTAAGGACCAGGTTAAAATAAATGTTATAAGGAGTAGAGGCAAGCCAGGGCAATCAATTGAATAACTGTGACATTTCTGGGGCACCTCTGGAGTCGATCACAATCAGAGCAGTAATTAACTCCCTGTTATTTATGATAGAGTCAAGCATTTGATGTGAGTGAAAGATGTAAAAGAGTTTTGACTGACAGCCTTCCACTAGCACAGGCTGCAAAGGAATTTGTAGAGCTGTCAAGCAGGAGATACCCGGTGTGTTGGATTTGTCAAGCAGATGTCATCATATCTTTCTGATTGCTGGGATTGTGGGGTTTACAACTCAGGAGCATTCCTCCGCCACCAGGAGCACTGGAAGATGCCCTGAGGAGCCCCTCAGCCTGGAAGATGAGTTGGCACAAGGGCTGGTGGCTGGGGCCATGCCTGGATGCACCACAGCATCCCACGGGTCTGCTGAGCTCCCATCCCAAACAGGGAAGGATTGGAACCCACCAAACTGCTGCTCCCTTAAAAAAAAACCAGAGTGATTCACACTGTTAATACCTCACTGACACTTTAATTAACTTCAGGATGTCCAGAGTGCAGAGAGCTTGCTGCTGCATCCCCATCATGCTGCTGTCCCCTGTGTGGTGAGCTAATGCCACGTGGTGCATCCCCAGCGCGCTCACTCAGAGTTTATTTCTGACTCTGACCAGGTCAGCCCACGACGCACAGGCTTGTTTGGGAAGCTGATTTGAGTCATCCCAAATATTTGCTGGGGAGCTGCTGCCTCCCCACCTGCGTGGGTGAGCCCTGCAGCTGCTCAGCAATCCTGGGAAGCACCCATGGCATGGGATCCCAATGGGATTGGGAAATCCCAGCTCTCAGTCATCCTACACTGGCTGCTGTCTCCTCAAGGCTCAGGGGAAAAAAAAACCAACTCACTCAGGCTTCTTTTTGTGTGCAAAATTAACAAATATGGCAGTGAGAACATTTTTTTTGAACTTGAGGTCTATGGAGAAGAGCTCTGGGAAAATGGGAACACACCCTGATAAACAACAGTTCTGGTATGAGTGTGATTGCTTTAAAAGCTGTGCACAACTGGTTTGTGCTTCCCAGGTAGTTCCTTTGGGATTAATTAGTGCAAGATTGTTTGTTAATCTTGTGTCAGGGAGGAAGTTTGGAAGAAGCGGTCGCTACTGACCTCAAAGTTCTGGATTCTAGGAAAACCTGAAGCAAATATATTTAAAAGAAAGTGAACTTCTCTCTTTAATTCTCTTTAGACCAGTGCTGTTTCCCTGAGTTGGAAAGTGACATTTGAAAACTGCTGATGGAGATGAGAAATCTTGGAAAGAGTTTGTCACAGATATCACATGGAAACGGAGAGAAACTTCAGTATATTTATGCTAAAGCATTTCCATGGAGGGAGGACACAAACTGAATGGAGTGATATTTTCTGTCATTCCAGGCCTGATAAATAAGGAAAGCACAGGGATCACAGTGCAGCATCTCCCCACTAGAATCTGAGAAAAGCAGGCTAAAAATAAATGGTTTGGAGATAAATACTCTGTATTTATGTGCTGAGTGCTGGAGGCTGTTGCTGGCCCTTTGTAGCTGTTGGTTGCAGCAGTGAAAATCACACACTGAGGGAGTGTCTGAACACCACAAGGTTTCAGGACCAGCCCTGAAATTACCAAGTACTTTTTAGAAGGTATTTTGCACCACAGAGCACCCATTGGATGTCCATTGGGTTGCTCAGAGAGGCTGTGGGTGCCTCAAACCATGTCCAAGGCCAGGTTGGATGAGCTGGGAGCAGCCTGGGACAGTGGGAGGTGTCCCTGCCATGGCTGAGGTGGCACTGGGTGGGATTTAAGGTTCCTTCCAGCCCAAACTATTCTGGAATCCTATGAAAATCAACCATTTCAATCAATCAATCATTAGGATCTTCCTATGATCCTACCACAGACAGCAGGGCTGGTCACATGAGATGTCATGGATTAAAATCAGCAATTCTCTAGAAAACATTCCATAAACCCTGGAATTCTGGACACCACAAAGGCCAGAAAACCCCACTGCTCCCACCATTCACAAGGACTTTCTGGTTGTTCCCTAAACTGGGAGGGTTTCTAACCAGGCTGCCATGGTTTGTGTTCACCACTCCAAATGATGAAGGCACATTATTAACCTGAAGATTTCAGCTGAAATCTCCTCCAGCGTCCAGAAATTCATGGAGAGAGCACCCAAGTGCTTTAGGAGGACCACAGGGGACAAAGACCACTGAGAAAACAACAAGGGAATATTAAAAATATTTGTTTTCCTCCATCAGTAATCACTTCTCTAAAAGCTACCACTAAAGAAAGCAATCCCAGAGCAGAGGATTTTGAACAGCAGTGGAACCATAACACCAGGAAATGTTATTTAATTACAGAACCACAACAATGCCCAGCATTTCAGCAGCCTTGCAACATAAGTCTTAGCTCAGTAACTTTTAGGGTTTGTTATTCTTTGCCTTACCATCCAGTTGTAACATCATCCAGGTGGTTATCTCCACAAGGTTTAAATTTCCAATCTATTAAAGCAATCTTAGCAATCTATTATTTCTAGGCCATTGAGGGAAGGTTAAAATGAAAATTACACTGGAGGGAGTAAGTTCTGTTCCAAGTACAGGTTGAAAACATCTCAGAAGTGGAAAGCAGTAAGGTTTCAGTGGAAGAAGGGAAATGAAATGACTGATAACAGTCATTTAAAGTGATTTAAAGTGATTAAAGCAGCTTGAGAGAGGTAATGTGAAAAGATTTTTCCCCCCACTAATGTAATGGGGAATTTCCAATGCATGATTTAGACAGCTCCTACCTCTGAGCTGTTTTTGTACAACTGAGTTAGGATTTAAGCACTACATTACAGGAATGGAAAATCTCATTTTCAGGAGCACACAAGAGGAGCAGCATCCGTCTCCACACAGCCATCCACCCAATTTAAATAGAGCTGTGTGGCACAGGAGAAGCAGAAAATAGTAGAAATATTTGGGAACAAGAGTGAACCCAGCTGAAGAAAGATTCTTTGACATTCAGACCTCATGGATCCCAGCTGGATAAATCACCTTTAGCTGTGAAGGGCAGAATCACAGACTGGTTTAGGTTGGAAAAGGACCTCAAAACTCACCTCATTCCAACCCCTGCCACAATCAGGGACACCTTGCACACAAGCAGTTGTGCCACAGACATAGCAAAGCTCTGTTTTGGCCAGGCTGAGTGTCATTTATCAATTTCCCCCTGTTCCTGCCAGTGAGATAAATCCCAGGGAACAACACCCATGTGTACCTGTTGGTACAGCAACAGCAGCAGCAACACAACCTCGAATAAAAAACCCCTTAACACCAGCTCTGTTTATACCAGGTCTGTTTGTTTTTTGCTGGAATAGCAGCAGTTGATTTTATTAATTTTTATGGTGCTATTGGGAAATTTAATAGTCCTATAAAAGCCAGTTTAAAACTTTCTGATTGTCTTATCTCTTCAAACAAATGCATACTCTGGGAATTTAAAAATAAAAAAAAAAAAAGGAGAGCATCAACTGGATAGGGCCATTACTATGAATTATTTCCCTCTTGCTCAACTCCAGAGCCCTGACACAATAGACAAGAGCCTCCATGGGTATTTTTGGGGGGGGAATATGCCGAAGCTCACAAAAAGGGTGTTTTGTTCCCTGTCCCCTGCCTGCTGAGGGCTCCCTGGGAGCTGCCACGTGTGCAGAGCAAATGGCAAGGCAGCCAGGGCTCCTGGCAAACCAGGGATTGCACAGCCAGTTGTTTGAAAACAAACAATTCAGTCATTTAATGGATTTTCACACAGTGAAACTGGTGAGTTTTACTGCTGGGCATGAATGGCTCAGCGAGGGGAACAGCCAGGCTGGGGCCCCTGCAGGTGAGGCTGCAGGAGGTGGAGGTGACTAAATTGGGGGTCCCAATTTAGGCAGAGGGAAGAGGGAAATGGACATTTCATGAGTGTGGGGTGTGAGGTGACTGCACCTCTGTGTGCCCTCAGAAACGTCACTGTGCTCATACAAAGCTTGATGCACTGTGATTTGTAAAAAATGAAGTCAGAAGTGAGCAGTAGAGATGTGTCTGTATCTACAATTTCCCTGTAAAACATGCCACAGACACACAAGAGGGTGTAAAAATTCCATTTTCTCCTTTTTACTTTTTATAACCACAAAGCTATGTATTAGAGGTACCCACTAAGTGAAAATTACTGCCGGGCCTGTTTTGCTGCAATTTTTGTGGCTTTCTGATCACTTCAAAAGAAAGCCAAGCCTTTCTAGCTTACCCCTTCTTACAACACAGCAGGCAGAATGGTCCACCTCCATCCCAGCACGTCCCAGTCAATCCCAGCACGTCCCAGTCAATCCCAGCATGTCCCAGCTCCATCCCAGCATCTTCCAGCTCATCCCAGCATGTCCCAGCTCCATCCCAGCATGTCCCAGCTCCATCCCAGCATGTGCCATCTCCATCCCAGCATGTCCCAGCTCCATCCCAGCATGTCCCAGCTCCTTCCCAGTATGTCCCAGCTCCTTCCCAGCATGTCCCAGCTCCATCCCAGTATGTCCCAGCTCCTTCCCAGCATGTCCCAACTCATCCCAGCGTGTCCCAACTCCATCTCAGCATGTCCCAGCTCCTTCCCAGCATGTCCCAGCTTATCCCAGCATGTCCCAACTCATCCTAGCATGTCCCAGCTCCATCCCAGCATGTGCCAGCTCCATCCCAGCATGTGCCATCTCCATCCCAGTATGTCCCAGTTCCTTCCCAGTATGTCCCAACTCCATCCCAGCATGTCCCAGCTCTATCCCAGCATGTGCCATCTCCATCCCAGTATGTCCCAGTTCCTTCCCAGTATGTCCCAGCTCCTTCCCAGCATGTCCCATCTCCATCCCAGTATGTCCCAGTTCCTTCCCAGTATGTCCCAGCTCCTTCCCAGCATGTCCCAGCTTATCCCAGCATGTCCCAACTCATCCCAGCATGTCCCAGCTCCATCCCAGTATGTCCCAGCTCCATCCCAGTATGTCCCAGCTCATCCCAGCTCCTTCTCAGCTCATCCCAGCTCCTTCCCAGTATATCCCAACTCATCCCAGCATGTCCCAGCTCCCTCCCAGTATATCCCAGTAGCCACTCCAGCATTCTCAGGGCTCACCACCACCCTGAATGCCCAGTCTGCTGCAAACAGGGTTCATTCCCCAGCTTTTCAAGGCAGGGATTCTCACAGATCACGTTTCCATTGAGTTATTCTTGGTGCTGACAATGCCCTTCACAGCTGCAATTTCATCTGAGGTAAATGAGACTTTTGAAGCAGAGACTGTAATGAGGAGGTTTTGCCTCCTGGGATCACCTCTGCTGCTGACAGAAGCTCTAAGATGGATGTTTAATGCTCTCCTGTGCAAGAGAGAAAATGAGAATGAGAGCAGCAGATCCTGAATGGGGTTTCTGTCTTCCTCCACGAGCTCAAGCAGCTCCTCACAATTCCCTCAGGCTGGTGCCAGGGTGGCTCTGCTGTGGGCTGGAGATGGAGGGATGGGGAAGGACATGGGGCAAGGAGGTGACCAAGATTTGGAAGAGAACATCCCAGGCTTGCTCTGCGTCCTCCAGATGTCCTGAAGTGCTCACAGATCACCTTCTCCCCATATACCTTTATTTTACTTTTTTTTTTTTTTACTTTTTTATTCTACTTTTAAGTTACTATGCTTCCACTTTTTAACCCAAAAGAGGATTGATTTAGGTTAGATAGAAGGAGGGGATTTTTCACAGTGAGATGAGGTGGCCCAGGGTGCCCAGAGCAGCTGTGGCTGCCCCTGGATCCCTGGCAGTGCCCAAGGCCAGGCTGGGCAGGGCTTGGAGCAATCTGGGACAGTGGAAGGTGTCCCTGCCATGTCAGGGGTGGCACTGGATGAACTTTAAGGTCCCTTCCCACCCAAACCATTCAATGATTCCCTGCTCTACCCCAAACCTCCACAGGACAGGAATAAATTGGTTTTGGCCCATTTGTGTAAATACTTAAGATGCTGTTCTCCCTTCTTCAGCCTGCTCTGCATGCTGAGCATGCAACAGGCAGATACAAGCTACATTTTTTTTTTTATTTTTTTATTTTTTTCAGAATGAAAGACACCATCTGTGCCACATCCTCCTGTTTATGTCTGCTGCATCTCTGCAGGCTGGAGCCACTTGTGGCTGCCAAAACAGAGCCTCTCCAGCTGATGAACTCCTGGGTTTGGGTTTTGTATTTTCTTTCTTTCTCACATAATAGTTCAGAGAGAAAGAATTTCCAGTTGCAGGGCTATTCCTGAAAGTGTGCTTGGCACCTGAAATCTTGCTTGAAAGAGAAGGTGTAGAGTCCACAATACCCAAAGGCAGAGCCCTGTTGGATTCCTGATGGATTCCTGACAGGGAGCGTTGAGTGGCAATTCATCCATCAACCTGGGGAAGACTCTGCACCTCTCTTCCAGATAATTGAACTTTAATTTATTTAAATTTAATGGAAAACCATATGGAGAGGAACAGAAAGCTAATTTAAAGCGCTGCTCAAAGCAATCAATATGTTAACAGATTCCTTCAACATTTCACACTCGGTTGCTGAAAAATGTTTAAAATGTATGTTTTTTTTTAATTAGTATTACGAAAACACAGGATTTCTGGCATGTTGTATTGAAAACTCAAGAGCCAAAATAAGCCTCTGTTGTGAAAATTGAAATATACACTGGAAGCACAAATAATTTTATTGGAAGTGGAAGTGACAACTGTTTAATATTTTACCAAAAAATGCACATCTCTGAAGACTTCTAGGAAGACACCTATAAATCCTGAGGGCTCACATCACTGGGTTTCATATGGCCCTGAAATAAAAGCAGTAAATTAGTTGTAGGAGTTGCATTAAGAGATTGAAGTTGGCAGGAAGAACACACGAAGGAGCAGTTCAGTGTAAATGGATTAAACACAGATTAAAGCAGATGAATGCAAAATTCCCAATTATGCACATCAAAATTTTAATTATTTTCATATTTTCCTGATTCCTTTGATGCTTCTCAAGGTCAGTTCTTTCCATTCTGGCTTTTGAAAACAAGATTTTTTCCAATGGCAGGATAATTAACACTCTCCTTCTACTCTTAAATGCTGATCTCCTACCATTGACCATACTCTGCCCTACCGCCAAATGCTTTTTTATTCAAGATACAACTTAATTCACTTTTATATTAAAAAAACCCAAATGTGTAGGCAATTTAAGGTCCTAGAAAAGAATAAATGTCCCAATTCTATTTTATCTTATAAAAATACAAGGGTTTAATGATGACAGTGATTCTTGTACCTGCAGTTTGTAATTTTCATTAGGGTTTCATCTTTGCCAAGCTCGAAGAGTGCAAGCAGTAAAAATAAGTGAAAGGTTCTTTAAGAAGGTTTAATAACTTGGGGTTGTTAAGAAGGCTGGAATCTGAAAGGAGCAGCAACTCCCTGCCATGAAATTTCAGCAACCCGAACAAAGTCTTATGGAAATTCCATAAATAGATTTCAGTCAAACCTCACTGAGGGCAGGTCTGACTTTCCTGTGGCTTTTTTAAAGAGCAAATTATTTTAAGGACCCTTTTAAAAAAGTTTTTTTTTTCCCTTTTTGGTAGGCAAATGATCCTGCAGCATTTTTCATGTCAGATTTGCCAAGTCCTCTTCCAGAAACTTATTAGCATGATGGCTCAGCTTTGCAGAGACTAATAGCTCCAATGGAAAAAGAGCAAATAATGGCTAAAATATCCTCTGGTATTTATTTTATTTTATTTTATTTTATTTTATTTTATTTTATTTTATTTTATTTTATTTTATTTTATTTTATTTTATTTTATTTTATTTTATTTTATTTTAATGTTATTTTACTTTATTTTAATGTTATTTTATTTTATTTTTGTAATGTTATTTTGCTTTATTTAATGTTATTTTATTTTATTATTTTATTGTTATTTTACTTTATTTTAATGTTATTTTATTTTATTTTATTTTATTTTATTTTTTACAATGCAATATTCATTCATTTTCTTTGTATCTTTTGCCCCTGGATTTTCAATCTCTTGGCATAGTCCTGACTACAGAAAAACAGACCATTAAAATGCTGAGGTCCTGCAAACTCTGCTTATTTCTTGCAAGATCAGTGTAACAGTAAATGGGGGATGCCAAATAAAAACGAGGGACTCTTTAAAATAAAATGCATCATAAAACTGGTCTAATTAAACAGAATTTGTCTTTCATTGGCCAGTCTCCTGGAAGGAAATTCCCTTACAGTGGAATGTAGAGGAGCTGGAAACTTTCTATGAGCGTTTTAGGGCCGTGTGAAATAAATCTGAATGATCAGCAGGAAAAAAACCTTATAGCCACTAAAATTGCAGCAACACCATAGGGATGGGGACACAGCCAGGTTCCAGAATAGGTGGGAAGGGAGGTGTGAGCTGCCCCTTTGATGTTCAGGGTGGGAATCCCTCCCTCACTCCAGGTGCAGCTGCAGGGATGCTCCTTCCTGGGCTTTCACACCTTTGGCCATCCTGGAAATGTTTATGAACCCACTTAAATAATATTTCTGGGGATGGCATCACACTCCTCCAAGTACCCCAGCTCAGAGCGGGACCAGCCCCTGCTGATTTGGAGGAACACAACAAAACCTCCTCCCATCAAAAGCTTCTTGTGGTCCTTCAAGCAACCAGAGCTCAGAACAGAAATATTTGATAGCCTGAAAATGATTAAATCAAAATTCATTGACAACTACTCAGCAAATATCCTTTCATCTCCCTGTGGGCAAAACCATCTTTCAAAACCTTTAATTTCTGATTTAAGAACCTTTCTGTTCTGTTACCAAATCCCACCCAGAAAGCTGCCAAGATGCTTAGGTTCCTTTTCCCAGCATTATATTTGATGAAGGGTTTCTAAAATTCAGTGTAGTGATTAGAGACCTTCTAATTCCACACTTAAATGTATTCAGGGCACATATATAAATATATTACATATATATATATATATATATACATACCCATTTGATCTTATCCTACCCTTCCACTCAGATAATTCTTCTGGTTATCCTCAGATGATTTTTAGAGAAAATGATCATTTCCTTCTTGCTCTTTAATCTCCTGATTTCTCTGTGATATCTGAGGAGCTGAGCTGGGTAAGCCACCGGACTCAGCTGCAGCACGTGAGGCCCTGTGCTGATTTTCCCTTGCACCCATCCTGCAGTGCTGGTGGAGCAGTGCCCACTTTCACTGCCCTCCTCGAATTTTTGTGGGAAATCTGGGGCAGTGGCAGGGGGCAAACAGTGACAGAGCATTGCTCTGTTTGCTGAGCAGATCCTCTGTGGCAACAATGGTGATGGTTTTATGAAATTAGCAGTGTTGAGGGGCTGAAATGATGAAAGGAGCAGGCAATGAGATCTTGAGCAAGTATTTCACCTGGGACTTCAAGGGCTTGCTCGTGGGCTAGATTGGTGTTTGTATTTTTATGCAGTGGGCAGTGATTTATTTTATTGGTTTGAGTCCTCTTATAGGTCTACACCCAAACTTTGAGTCCTCTAACTTGAGACACCTGGCTTTGGAAATTATTTAATGGCAGAAGCCTCAGTGACCATCAATTAGGGTGGACACTGAAGTGGTTTCAAACCCCACGGGTCTCCTGTTTGTTCTTCATCAGCCTCCTCTGAGCTTGGCTGTCCAGACACGGAGCACAGAGCATCTGTGAGGTTTGGAATGGGGAAAGGACCATAGAAAAGCAAAATTCCTGATGGTCAAAGGCCCCTGGAGGCTCTCCCTGCCTGTGGAGCAGCAGCAGTGTGCTGTGGGGGTGAGCAGAGGCTCTGGTGCAGAGCCAGGGAAGCAGATTCCAGAAGAGAATGGTGGAATCTGCACAGGAGGAGCCTGGGGCAGGGATGGAGGAGCTGGGACCACCCTCCAGGTGGGAACAGTGCCCCTGGAGATGTGGCACAGCCATCTGAGCTCACCTAAGGGGCTCCTGAGGAGTCCCCAGAGTGCTCTGAGTTCATAAAAAACACTGAAATCTCTGCAGAGTCAGAAGGTTTGGATGGCATCACACAACACTGCCAGGGGCTTGCTGGGGTTACAAACTTGATGTGTGTGTGAGTGTACCCCAGGGCCATCCATCATGAGGAGAGCACATTCAGGGACAAGCTGAGGGCATCATGAGGCCTTGATGTGCTGGATGCCACCAGGAGCGTGTCCTTTCCCTCAGCCTGATGTGCTGGATGCCACCAGGAGCGTGTCCTTTCCCTCAGCCTGATGTGCTGGATGCCACCAGGAGCGTGTCCTCTCCTCAGCCTGATGTGCTGGATGGCACCAGGAGCGTGTCCTTTCCCTCAGCCTGATGTGCTGGATGGCACCAGGAGCCTGTCCTCTCCCTCAGCCTGATGTGCTGGATGGCACCAGGAGCCTGTCCTCTCCTCAGCCTGATGTGCTGGATGCCACCAGGAGCGTGTCCTGTCCTCAGCCTGAGCCTCCTTTGCTCCTGTGAAGTGCTCCTGACTCAGGCCTTTCCATGTTTTCAAGAGCAATGGTGAGCATTAAGGGAATAGTACAGATCTAATAATTTCTGCTGTGGATCACATCTCTGCTGTGATGTCTGAGGGCATTTGCATAGTTAAAACATGCAATTCAGCAAGAGAAGTTGCCTTAATGGATGACTCCCCTCACCCTCTTCAACCCAGCACCATCTGTCATTTACAAAGAAAACTGTACAACCAAGTTCTTTCTTCACTGGAATTCAGTATTTTTTATTTCCATGGCAGGAAGCCTTTTCTGGTTCCCAGGACACAATTTGGGATCTGTAAATCAAGAAGTGAAGGAAAATGATTGCTGCCTAGTGTGTGTCTGGCATGTGCCTGCGCCCAAGACATGGACTTATTTCTGGAAAACCTTGCTGAAATTGGGAAACTCCTGCTCTGACTGACCCTCACATTGTTTGGATTGCACACAGGGAACAAATCCTTTCCTCCTTCAGGATTTCCTTCCCATCATCTGTGCCCTCCCTCCCACTGCTCCTCACCTTCACATCTGCACTCCTGTCTGAAAGCAGAAATAACATCAGCCTCTTCCATCAGGCTTTTCCAAGCTGGATGGAAAGATCGGTTGTTTTGCTGTGATTCATTGTTGTTATTTCCCTTTCTTTCCTCCCTCAGAGTGGGAATTTGTGTTGGACACTACCTGGCAGTGAGGAAGCTGAAGGGAGGAGGAGAGGCTGGGTGTGGGTTTGGTCCTGGGGCAGGGTGGGACTCTGTGGGTGCAAAGGAAGAATCTCAGATCCTGCAGCACTTCTGCTCCTTTTACGGGAGGAAAAAGTCTGGTCTCTCCCAAGCTGACATATTTTCAATTCATTCCCTTTGAATTTTCTGGGACCAATCCTCAAAAAAAGGAAAAAAAGCCAGAAAGAAGTAACATTCCCCTAACAAATATCACAGCAGGCAAAATTGGAGATCCCAGAATTGTCCCCCAGTTGTGGTGGTGTTTGCAGGGGTCTCAGGATGAGGGAAGAGATGAGACTCTTGACTCTGTGTTTCTAAAGGCTGTTTTATTATTTTATAATATATATTAAAAATATATACAATATATATTATATATTATATATTAATTATAATACATACATTATATATAAGTATAAGATATAATAATATATAATAGTACATCAATATAATATTATAGAAATATATAATATATAACAATATATTATAATATAATATTTAATATATAATAGAACATATAACATGTAATATATAATTTTAATAATAACATAATAATATTATATTATATTATATTATATTATATTATATTATATTATATTATATTATATTATATTATATTATATTATATTATATTATATTATATTATATTATATTATATTATATTATATTATATATAGAAATATAGTTATAATAATTATAACTATTATAACTGTGGGGAAAACACTTACAAAGGGGGGGAAAACAAAACCAAACCCCAACCTCTCCCAAACTCACACTCACCAACCCAAGCTTCTCTGAGATAATTAGCCTCAAAAGTCAAAAGAAACAAGCCAGATGTTCCCAAACCTGTTCAGCAGAGATTCTGCCTTTGATTGTGACAGTTTAGCATATGAAATAAAAGTGTCTAGAGTTGGAACTGGAGTTTAATTTCTAAGATGGTTAAAAAAAAATCTGCTTCATAGGACAAAACTATCTCAGGAAGGAGCAAAGAGCTTCTGAAAACCAGCAGGATAAAAGGCACAGTTAAGTAAAAAATTAATGAATTTTACCCTCTGTAGCGTATAAGTCCTAGCTAGAACAGGAATTGGAGTATCTGAAAAGTGATTATGCACACAAAGATACAAGTAAAAATCCTGGTCCTTACGATCAGCATCTATAATAATAATAATTATGGGAAACAAGTGTACAGGCCATCTCTGCCCATCAAAGAATTTGAAAGGAAGCACATGGAAAAGCCATGATACTTACAACATTTCAGCTGAATTTTCAGTATTTTTCATTTACCTTCAGTATTAGACTGGATTAAGTCAGCAATGGCACCATGAGTTATCCCATCTGAAGAACTCACCCCATTTTATTTGTTGGGTTTTTTTGTGGATCTCAATTCTGGAAGCAACTGAAGGGACTGTAGGAGGATTGAGAAAGGAAAAAAGAGAAATATGAGAGAAAGAGCTAATTAAGATTCTAGACTATTGGAAAATCCCAATGCCACAGAATGTGAAAGGTCGGGTAACTAAGAAACAGTCAAATTAAATTTTCTTTCCCCTTTGGCTTTCCAAGAAAACCTCTGCAGCCACAGAATATTTCGCCCAAAGGAAAACTGCATGGAAATATTAGGTGAATTTCAGAGAAAGGGCTTATTGAAATGCTTTCTCGAGAGCCCTGGAACAGTGCAGTGGGCTCTGAGATAGCTGGGCAGCGCTGGGGCAGAAATCAGTGGCAAAGCAGCCCTCAGGGTGATTATCTGATTATCCCTCCTGATGAGGACACTCAGCCAAGCCTGAGCTGCTCAGAGCCCACTCTGTGTGTGCCCTTTCCTGCTGCACTGCCCTAATCCAATAACTCCCAGTGCTTAATGTGAAACGTGTGGTCACGGATAAAATCTCTCCGGAGCAGTCGGCAAGAGGAATGACTGCAGCTCTGCCAGAAGGAGAGAGGCTCCCAAGTTCAAGTCTTTATTGTGTTTGACTGCTGGGGGAATCAGCTCCATCCTGCCCAGTGGCAGCCGGTGTCAGAGCTCGCCCTCTGACCAGCCAGCGCTGATGGGGCTGATCTGTAAATCTGGGAGCTCTATTAATCACTTCCCAGCTGGAATCATTTACTGGGCTGACAGGATCTAATGGTTCACTGCAGTATCACAGGCTGTGATATGATTTCCTTTCTGATAACGTTTTTAATTCACAGTCCATGCTGATTTATTTTTTTTTTTTTTAGATAAAATATCCTACTGAGTTTGCACATCTGCTCAAGGTTATCTACAGTAAGTTTGTCATAATTTTGGGTAGGATAGTTTTGTAACAGGAAGGGTGATTTTGTAATACACTGTTGTACAATAACAAACAAATCTCTTGCAGCTACAGCTACCCAGGATTGAGCGGAGTCCTCAAGCAATTGTTCCCAATTTGTTCTCATTTTGCTTCCCTTTTTAAAGACATCCTTATCTAGATTTCTGCAAACATGCTAGCAAAGCCCATCTGAGAGCCATTCCTAAGAAAAACTGACTCAAATCTGAGTTTAGCTGAGCTTGATATCATAGAATCAGAATGGTTTGTGTTGGGAGGACCTAAAGCTCATCTCATTCCAACCCCTGCCAAGGCCATCACACCCATCCCATTCCTTAAAAAAAAAAGTCAGTGTTTTATCAGGTGACACCAATGAGGATGGACCAAAGGACAAAAGCCTTAGACATAAATATATCTAATTTTCTAATATTGTCTTGTCTAATGACGAAGCCCCCAGATTCCCAGTAAAACTGGGCATTTCTCCTGGTGTATCAGAATGCAGGCAGCAACCCCCTGGATGGCTGCAGCTCCCACATCAAAGGTAGCTGGGGAAGATTGATGGCTGCTAAATATTTCTTCACATAAAGCTGAACAAAACCCTGCAAGTCGAACCAAGTTGATTTTCAATAGCAGTGAGAAGACCTTTAAAAATGTGACTCGTGGAGGAAAAAGCATCTGCAGAGGATGTTCTCTTTAGATCCCTGGAAAAAAGCCACTGCTGTTTCTTTGCTGCTTTTCAGGCTGATATCTACTCACTCTGCTTGGTTAAAGCTCATCTCTTCCCTGTGAAGGAGGAGAGAGTTATCTCAATTTTTCACAGAGCATGGCTGAGTTTCAGACACTGCCTTATCAGAGGCCACAGGATGACAAAAGTAGGCACAGAAGGACATCCAGACCACTTGAAGCTGAGCATGTTGAAGCTGTTGAACTTCTTCCCTGTGAGCAGGAACTGGACTCATAGCTGCATAATATCCTGTTTATTAGGGCCACTTGACAGAGAGAAATGTTTTCAGGGAAAATCCATGTTTAATGAATTAGTAAAAAGAAAAGCAGCTTTTGAAATAGCTTTTGCCTCTAATTATAGTAGGAGAGGAAGAAACGCTTCAGCTTCTTCTGCAAAATTCTATTTGCTTTAGTTTGAACCACAACAGAACTCAGATCCTGCAGGAATACAGTGGAAGATTACGTGTGTCTTATTTGTACAGTATTTATTGTCTTTTAAAAAAATATTTGGCCAAGACTTCTCTTCATAACCACCTTCCTCCAAACAGAATGCAACTACAGTTATTTGGAGGAATATTTGTGCTTTTTAGCACTCACTGGTCTGACAGGTAAATATTAATTGGCTGAAAATGCCTCCAAATTTAATTAGGACAAAAAATAGTCTGTTACTGTTCTATTGATCAGAAGAACACACTGAAATATAGCTGAGCATCAGACACAAACAAGTGTCATTTCCAACAGCTCAAATCTTCCAGCAAATCAAAATACACTTTTATTTACTGCTTGGAATGCTGTGTAGAAATATGATCAATGGGGCTATGAGGGGGCAATTCTGGCATTCAGAACTTAAGGGAAGAGATGAAGTTTTAAAATACATTTTGAGGCTTTGGTGGGTGAGGACGAAGCAAACACAACAGGTCACAGTCCGAGCACGGGCTGTGAGAGCAGAGGTCCCTTGGTGTCCCTTGGTCTCTGCCTCATTTCCTTGGGTCTGCCTCCAGGGAATTATTCCAGACAAAGTCTGAGCTGCAGGGAGGCCTTTGGGAGGTTTCTCATGGCTCGTCCCAAGCGTGTCCTCCCTGGTGGAGATGGATCTGGCACATGCCTTGCTCCAAACAGAGCCGGCGGCTTGGTTGGCTCATGGCAGATGGGGAAACAGGTCTGTGAGTCAGGGGGGAAGTGGGAGCTACGTCATCTGTGAGCTCCCCAGGTCACATTTGTGACAGGATGGAGCCAGCTGGACATGGGCTGCTTCTCCATGGGCTGGTAAATAGGGTCTGGATTGTGCAATTGGTGAGGGGAATCCAGCTGTGACACAGGAAGGGTCACGCAAGAGAGGACTCACCCTGGGAAGCGTGTGCAATCAGCCGCGATCATCTCCTGTGGAATGTTGTTATCAAGAGAGACAAAACCCACACAAAGCCAACCCAAGGCTCCTGTGCTGCTGGGGATGTGCTCCTGGGTTTGGGAGGCAGCAGCAGCAGCAGCAGTGTTTCATTGCCCAGCACTCACCACCTTGCAGGTAAACAGGAGGGAAGGAGCCCCTCGAGCTGTGAGCACTTTCCTCCTCTGTGTCTTCCTCTTCTGACCTCTCTGGGTATTCCTATTTGGCTTTTACAACACTGATATCTTGATTTCTCCTCCTCCACTCCCAAGCGCTCCTGTGCAGAACCAGGACTTGGTGATCCTTGTGTGTCCCTTCCAACTCAGGATATTCTATGGTTCTGTGATCTCTGATTTTTAAGTCCCTTTGTGTGTTCTTCCTCGACCCAAATTTGACCTCTTGCTGCAAGACAACAACTTGTTCATAAAATGTTTTCTGTCTAAGCCAGTTCTTTATTTAGGCAGCTGCTTTTCTCTTTCTGTCTGCATACCATGATAAAAAAACAAAAAAAAAAACAAAAAAGAAAAGTTGAAGGTTTTGTGTATGGTGTAAACCTCCACAGTTCTGCTTTTTACTTTCAAGCCTTGCAGTGCCTTCAAGAACAAAGATGCTCCCACCCTTGTAGGGTCTCCCAGATCCTGTTTATCCAACAGATCTTTCCTGTGTTTTCATTTGGGGTCAAACCTGGAGATGGGTGACTCTTCAGGCAAGCAGGAAAGAGAACATGAAAACAGCCAACAGTAAATTCCCTGGAAAACAGCTCAGATTTTTAGATATTCCTAATTTGGTTCCTTAGTCTCATTTTCCAGGCTGAAAAATCCCCCAAGTGACGACTGCTTTTCACACATCAAATAGCTCCCCACACCTCTGCTTTGCTGGGAGTCTTGGAGAAAGCTGGGCACTGTGGACACAGGAGCTATGACATGGCCAGGAATTACCTTCAGTCTCCTTCTAAACACCCTGTGCCACACTACTGATATCACAGATGGCCAAATTCCTGCAAAATCTACCCCTCATTTCACTAAAGAGTGCTATCAGCACAGGCCAAAGTGGAAAGGGAAGACATAAGGAAATGGGGCTGAGTTCTACAGCATCTTCCAAGAGTAATTGGATAACCAGAGCTCAGGCTTGGGGCTGGATCTTTAATTTTTAAAGTGGTGCAGGGAGAATTGAGCATTAACAGGAGAGGAAGTCCTCATGAAGCAAACCAAAAAGCCTGAAAATGTGAGTTTAAGCACAATAAGTGCCAGCAGAGAGATAATTGGGTGCACTCCTGGCCTTATCTGCAAACCCTGCTGTACACGGAGTCATTAAAAGCAATCTCCCGGTGAAGAAGAACGCCCGCCTCATATTGAGCTGTTTAAGTGGTTGCTGTAACAGTGCTTACAGATGTTTTAGGAATTCATCTGTAGGAAACTCCAAGTCTTTAATTATAGGTAGGCTGGCACAGGGTGCAGCCTGCTCCACTGCAAACAAGCCCGGGCTGACCCAGGAGTCACCTCCCAGTGTCTGCTTGGGAAGGCAGAGGCTGATTCCTTCTGCATCCCAAACCAGCTGCAGGGACAAGGAGCTGCTCTGAAAGGACTTCCCTGCTCCAGATCTCTGTGCTGATCCCTCCTGGGAATGTCACCATGGATGGATGGATGGATGGATGGATGATGGATGGATGAGGGATGGATGGATGATGGATGATGGATGGATGGATGGATGGATGGATGGATGGATGGATGGATGGATGGATGGATGGATGGATGGATGGATGGATGGATGATGGATGAATGGATGGATGGATCGATGGATGGATGGATGGATGGATGGATGGATGGATGGATGGATGGATGGATGGATGATGCATGGATGATGGATGGATGGATGGATGATGGATGGATGGATGGATGGATGGATGGATGGATGGATGGATGGATGGATGGATGATGGATGGATGGATGGATGGATGGATGGATGGATGGATGGATGATGGATGGATGGATGGATGGATGGATGGATGGATGGATGGATGGATGATGGATGAATGGATGGATGGATGGATGGATGGATGGATGGATGGATGGATGGATGGATGATGGATGGATGGATGGATGGATGGATGGATGGATGGATGGATGATGGATGGATGGATGGATGGATGGATGGATGGATGATGGATGGATGGAGTATGGATGGATGGATGGATGGAGGGATGGATGGATGATGGATGGATGGATAGATGGATGGATGGATGGATGGATGGATGGATGGATGGATGGATGGATGGATGATGGATGGATGATGGATGGATGGATGGATGGATGGATGGATGGATGGATGGATGGATGGATGGATGATGCATGGATGATGGATGGATGATGGATGGATGATGGATGGATGGATGGATGGATGGATGGATGGATGGATGGATGATGGATGGATGGATGGATGGATGGATGGATGGATGGATGGATGGATGATGGATGGATGGATGGATGGATGGATGGATGGATGGATGATGGATGGATGGATGGATGGATGGATGATGGATGGATGGATGGATGAGGGATGGATGGATGGATGGATGGATGGATGGATGGATGATGGATGGATGATGGATGGATGATGGATGGATGGATGGATGAGGGATGGATGGATGGAGGGATGGATCGATGGATGGATGGATGATGGATGGATGGATGGATGAGGGATGGATGGATGGAGGGATGGATCGATGGATGGATGGATGATGGATGGATGGATGGATGGATGGATGGATGATGGGTGGATGAGGGATGGATGGATGGATGGATGATGGATGATGGATGAATGGATGGACGGATGGAACCATGGATGGATGGAAGATGAAAGACAAACTTTTACTATTCACTTTCTTCTGATTTTCTAATTGTAAACCAATATACTCAGGATGTAAAAAATTCCTGAAGAGGATTAAGCCCTTTTTTAAAATGAAAATTAATTATTTGAAGACAGTGAATACCACACAATTGTCAAGAACATATTGCTCATATTCTTTTTTTCAATTTGGAAAGCACTCTGAAAGAATATCTTTCCCCTCTCCCAGGCTATCTGTGATCCACAGGTGTGGTAGATCCACCTTTATTTTGCAGAGAAAGCTTTTCACATCCAGGTACCTATTTTTGATTGTTGATTTCCCTTTGAACTGAGCAGCCCTACAGGGAGAGAATGCTAAAGAGGACCCTAAAGAGGCTGAGCCTGGGGGAAATCCTCAAAGAGGTCTCCTCTTATTTTATTAATGGAAAAATACCCAATAAACAGGAAGGAAGTGCATGTGGAGAGACCACAGTAGATGGAAAGAAAAGGGAGAAAAGGTTAAAGGGTGGTTGACAAATTTAGATGTGAATGTTTCCAGACTCTCTTGGAACTGGATGAAAGGTGCTGATCTCCTCCAGGCTATTCTCAGTGCTTTGGTTCAGGACTGAGATTCTGCATTATGTAAAATATGCTTTCCTGCTACAGCTTCACCATTTCCCGACCTTAAAACCCAGAGTAATTTAACTGTTTCAATTGGTTTGCCACAGTGATGTCTACTGATAACTTGGAGTTAAGGCCTTTCCCACATGTAAAACCATTCATCTTTTTTTACTAAAATTGTACTAGTTTTTTAGCAAATGCCTTCAATGGCTAAGAACTGTGTAGAGCACACATAGAACCATCTGGGTGAAGAGAACTGCTGTCCTCGTGTTGGGGGTTTGGTAGAGGAAGGTACACACATAAATGAAATTTTGAAAACAGCCCTAACATTAGTGAATAATCATAGAGTAAAATTCCAGGAGGGTCTGGGCAGGAAAATACCTTAAATCCCATCCAGTCCCACCCCTGTCATGGGCAGGGACACCTTCCACTGTCCCAGGTGCTCCCAGCCCTGTCCAGCTTGGCCTTGGGCACTGCCAGGGATCCAGGGGCAGCCACAGCTGCTCTGGGCACCTGTGCCAGGGCCTCCCACCCTCACAGGGAGGAATTCCTTCCTAATATCCCACCTAACCCTGCCCTATGGCAGTTTACACCCATTCTCTCTTGTCCTGGCATCAGAGGAGCTGTATTTCCTATTTGGAAAAACAGTGGGTGGTTCTTTAGCCCTTCACCCTACATGTGGATTCATGAATTTTTGGCTGGAATGTAAGTGAGCACCATCTTGGACTGAAAGGTTTAGCCTGGACACTTCACCAAAATCAAGAAGCTCATCCTGTGGGGTTTTATAATTGAACTCCATTTCAGTGTACTTGAAATTGTAATTGTAATTTTGTCTCCAAATCTGGTAGCTCATGGTGCTGGCATTACAAAATGTCAGCACCATAAAACGCCTGCAGGTTTGCAAGCTCCAGCCTGTGCTCCTGGAAACTTGGCTTTATTCTCACATCACTGTCCATGAGAGTTAGTGGAACCCTCCAGTTTCCGGAGGCTCTGGGGGAAACCTTGTGCCTGAGGGGCAGCTTTTCCTATCAAATGAGGTATGGGAGACAGAGATAATCAATGGGGAGCTGAGGCACATCCTACAAACACCACCTCTGACTGGAGCTACCCTCCCTTCCCCACTGAACTGCAGTGAGGAGCACAGCCAGATTATGCAAGAGGGCTGTGCCATTTCTGTGCATTCTGTACAAATCTCTTTAGATAAACAGATTCCCTTCTCCTTATCTCCATCAGCATCTCTGGAGCTGGCCATGGAATTTCAGCCACGATGGTCTAGGATTTTAGTGGAGTAAAGGCTTTTAGGAGGAGAAAGTTTATCTTTTATTGGATTGCTCTGAAAGGACAGATAAGCATCCAGGCATGCAAGCCTAAATGTTTGGAAAGGAATTCCTTGTTGGAGACCTTGGCCTTTCCCTCCAGCTTTTTCAGTTTGTCTAACAGAAGTGTTTTTCCTTGCAAAGCTTGCCATGGCTATTCCTGAAATGCTGCACAGAAGTCAGGGAACAGCAGCCTGGGCTCCCAGTCAGGAGAGGCTCAGAGGCAATTTTTGAAGGGCTGGAACACCAGGCACAAACATGGGTTACACACAGGTCTCATGGGCTCAGATAGGAGCAGGTCTGAATTTTTTTTTTGGTTGCAGACACTCAAGGCCATTCCTTGGCAGGGTTACAGGAGAAATATTTACACAAGGATGAAGGACAACTTTGTCAAGGCATTTGCACAAATTAAAAACGTTATTTTTCCTTGCTATTATTTATAATAGCAGACTGAAAAAAAAAAACTAACAAAAACCAAAACAAACCCAACCCAAAGCTGGTTTCCCTATGAAAGAATTTTAATTGGTTTTCATGGTAGGATTGAGTGACACTGTGTTTTCAAAGCATAGGCAGCATCTTGAGTGAACTGTGAGGATGAAGATGAAAAGGAAAGTATTTTTCATTCTTATTGGAATTTCTGTATTGATAATGAGGAGCAGAGGCTTTAACACAAGGGATCAATGCTGAGTGATCTGTGCTGAGCTGGAGAACAAACCATTTTTTCACTCATACTATGAAGAAAATTTAGTTTGGCTTCAGGCTGATCCCTGAATAGATGATAATGTAGATAAAAATTTATTGAATTTAGCTTCAACTTTAAAAGAATAAAATAAAAAGGAAAAGTCAGTATTTAAAATCTGTGACCACATATGGACCTTGGTAAGGTCTGTTGATATTGAACACCCTGCTGGAGCTGCTCAATACACAGGAGATACACTCTGTGCACCAAAGAGCAGAAAAATAACAATGAACTACTGAGTTAACTCCCCTGATTGCTCTAGAACTGAACATAAGACATTACATAAGTTTCTGGAATGAATGATCCCATAGACCTTTCATACAAGAAATAAATCTGTATTATTATATAAATCTGAAATAACACCTGCATGGTTCATGGTGGCAGAAAATGGGACAGTGTCCTTGGTGGCTGATTAGAGCTATTTAGAAAAAAGCAGTTCCATTCTGTAGGTGAATGAATGCTGGAATTCCTTAATCCCTTCTCATTCGAAACTGGAATAAAAAGTTAACATTTGCTGGTGCAATAATCACTGAGTTAGCAGTGTTTTGGTTTTATAGTTGGAAAAACCCAAACAAACCCAAAGAAAAACTGAAAGTAACATCTTACTGAAATGAAACATTGACAGATTCTTCAGGAAACCAGAAAATGGAGTCCAAATTCATTTGTCACCTCAAACCTGCTGCTGTAAAACCAGCCTGGTTCAAGTGCTGGCCCATGTCTGCCTTAGCAAGGATTTTTTGATACAGCCCCAGACATTCTCTGTTTCTGCCCCAGCAGAACCCAGAGGGTGTGAGACACAGTGAGCTTCATCCTGAAATGTTTTGGGGTGAACAACCCAAATATTTGGGAATCTACAATATCTGTATTTCTACTCCCAGCCTCACTTCCTCTCTGAAGTGCAGATTTGATCTCACACTTCAGTTCTACCTCAGCCCTGCAATGAAGCAGTGCTGGAAATGGTGGGAAACTTTATGGCTGGTGGGCACAAAGGGTGAAGCCAGTCCCAGAAAGTCCATTTTGCTCCGGAGCTCTTTAAAGTGAAAAGCCTCAAACATTTATTCTTGCTGACAGAGTCAGAAATGTATGAGGCTGTCAAAGCCCAACTCAGATGCAGTGTTGTGTCTGTCACGGTGTTGGTGGAGTTTAGATAGGAATGAGAAAAAGAATTTGTCTCCTCGGTAGCAGAAAATTGCTTATTTTACAAGGTGCCACGGAGAGTGTTATCTACTTCGGATTTATGGGGTGGAGGCTTTAATAATGCATTTCAGCAGGAAAGGACTATTTTGTTTTATGACATCCTTCCCAGGGTGGTGCTTGGCTTTTAGATGCACTGTGGCTTGGAAATTACCAATGCACCTATCAGGGAGCTGGGACACCACTTAACCCCGGGCAAGGCATGATGTGCACAGGGGTGGGAGCCCCAGATTTTATTCCAAGAGTTGGGGGCAGCTGGGCTGCAGAGGCACCCTGGTGGGACAGAGTCAGGGACAGAGCATCGAGGCATTGAATGCAGCTCATTATTTTGGACAGCACCTCTTTGTGTGGAAGCAGCATTAGCTAGAGCGGTGGGGCTGGAGCTGTAAAAACCAATTCCTGCAGGGCCGCACCGGTGTGAAACACTGCCCGCTGGTATCTGATAACAGCAGCGAGATAGCACGAGCATTTTGAGCCAAATAAGGATAAAAACGATGCTGTTGCTTCTATATTGAAGCCAGGGGCTCTGCAAACAGGCTGTAATGTGAGTTTTTTTGGCCAGCAGCAGCTCTGTCGGCTGAGTGGAACGGCCCCAGCCGGCTGAGCAGGGGGGAAGCGCCGTGTGACAAACAGCCAACAGGAGGGCAATATCAAGGAGGTGCAGAGAGTTATTTGTTGCTTAATGAAGAGCCTCTCGAGGCTGAAAATTTACAGTGCTTTCACAGTTCAATTTGGTCGGAGGAGGGAATGAAAATAAGCCTTGAGTGGAGCGCGGTGAGGTCGCGGTGCGCAGAGGAAGCGGCACAGACCCCGCAGACCCCGGCCCAAAATTGAATTGACAAGGGAAAGGCAGGCTGAGAGCACGAGCCAGCCAAGGGCAGCCAGGGCATTGTATGGGGCTGGTAATTAGGCCACTAATTAGATTCTCTAGGGCAGGCCGGGGAAGGAAGAATGCTTTACAGTAGGAAAAGGAAGAAACAAATTCCCGGCGCGCTGTCAGACGTGTCCCTTCAGACCAATCTGCCTCATGATGGCCATGGTGAGCCAAGTCCTGGGGGAAATGAGGAGCATCCTGAGCAGCTGGGGGTGGGCTACAAGGACCTTGTGACAGGAATAAGTAGGTTTTCTTCAGCAAAGAAAGAGTGAAGTTCAGAGAAGGACCTGCTGTGAGGCCTCCACCATCACCAGAGGAAGTCCTTGGTCAAACAAGTGGGGTCAAAGCTGGGTTTGGTGAAGGAAAGGGAGGATTGGAGGAGTTCAAGACAGGAATCTTGAGATTCCTGGAGAATTGAGAGAGAATTGAGATTGGAGAGATCTCACTGTCTCTCCATAATGTGTAGGTAATGAGAGTGATGTGAATTAAAAAGGCTGAAAATATTCTCTGGAGAAAACCAGGTCCCCAGTGAGTACAAGAAACTGAATTAGTGTCATACAAACACTGCAAGTTGATTTTCTGAGGTGAATTCTTTGCAGAATTACACTCCCCACTGACTTGTGCTCGGCTTCATCCTGATCCCCTCCTCCTGGTCAGATTTAAAAATCACATTTCATCTTATTTTTCATTTCCCGGGCTGTGAGATCAATAGTCTAGTCACATATAAACATAATCCAAATCTTCTTTTTGTACTGTTTTTGTTGTTATCACAGAAAGGACTTGGACTGAAAAGAACATTTTACAAAAGATTGTTGACTCTGCTGGGATGGATCAAAGCTAGAGCTGTAACATTGAGGGAAGAGAATTCAAACAGAAAGGAAAAAAGTGAAGGCATCTGGGACATACAACAAATGCATCACTTCAGCTATGATTTTTCACCTCTGTTTCACTTCCTGTTCATAGGAAGAAATTCTGTGAGGGTGGGCAGGCCCTGGCACAGGGTGCCCAGAGCAGCTGTGGCTGCCCCTGGATCCCTGGAATTGTCCAAGGCCAGGCTGGACAGGGCTGGGAGCAGCCTGGGACAGTGGAAGGTGTCCCTGCCCATGGCAGGGGAGTTATAAATATGTGAACATACCTCCAATGTATCCACAAATAAAATCAGTGAACTGTGCTGGGCCTACCAGACAGGAGGGAAATTGAATCTAATTAACATTACACTCTACTCTTTGGGTGTTTCTTATCTCTGTACAACTTGAAAGTAAAATCTGGAGTCCAGGTACAGATTATATTGAATGTACAGCATAGAAAATTCTCCCCACAGTCAATTATCCCCAACAATTACATCTGAGGAGGACCAATCTTTTTTGTGGATGGTCATTGGAAAGAACACAATGCCTTCAACTCCACTGAAAAGAATTCCTACAGAAAAGTTGCACTCCAAAAGCAACCCCCAAACTTGGTGGTGGAACTTTTCTGGTTGTATCTTCTTGGAATTTGGATACTTTGGTCAGAATTACATCCAATTCAATTAAGACCACACATGTCAGCAACACTTGTGCTGTCACTTTTTTGGCCTGGCGCTGGGATGAAAAGCGGGAGACTTTGGATAAGGGAGAGGACTTTTGGAGCAGTTAAAAACTGAGCTGTGCTCCTTGGCTACAGTGAATATAAGAAGTCATTGGCCCAGAAAGTTAATCAGAGGTCACCTTTTCAGCTGCCCAGAGCAGAAAGCACCAGCAGCCTTCGCTCAGCTGGCGACCAGTTGAAAAGGAAAAAATAGATTGTCATTTTCTCGGGCAGCAGCCCTTGCCAGCCTCAGCTGCAGCCAGTGGTGAGATCCCTTGTTGCCTGAGGAAGTGTCCAGCAGAGCTGCAGGGAACACAGAGTTCGGAGGAAGGGCTGGCTCTGTGTCCCTGGGGTTTGGGAATGCTCTCCCTCCACGGAGCTGCCAGGGTCAGCGGCGCAGCATCAATCCAACCTCAGCTTCTCCTGGCAGAGAAAGAGAAGAGAAAAGGAGCGAGAATAAAGCTTGATTGTGGAATTGGAACTAGAGGGATGCGGCAGGAGGGAGAGGAGTGCCTGATTTGGCAGGGCAGAGGCGCAGGGGGTGAGTGGAATCAGAGTGGAGCATCCAACTGCATGCCCTGGCCAGGACAACAGGGAAGGCTCAGCTAACATGGAGCCTTGGGGACTAAAGCAAATATTACAGCTTGGGATGGAAGCACTGATTTTATTGTATGACACAAATTCAGTTTCTTGTACTCACTGGGGACCTGGTTTTCTCCAGGGAATATTTTCAGCCTTTTTAATTCACATTACTCCCATTATCTACACATTATGGAGAGACAGTGAGTGCACTCTGGCTTGCAAGGGAAGATTCCTGTCTTGAACACCTCCAATCCTCCCCTTCCTTCACCAAACCCAGCTTTGACCCCACTTGTTTGACCAAGGACTTTTCTCTGGTGATGGTGGAGGACTCACAGCAGGTTTCAACCAGAGCAATGATGGGTTATTTTTATTTCCTTGAAGGAATGAACAGAAATGGGGAATTTTATCACCTCCCACCCTCAAAAGATGTGCAGGGAGTGCAGAGGGAGCTCACAACACCCCGGTGGCTGCTGAGAGCTTTCCCAAGTTCACTGGGCAATACTTTGTGTTATTTGCAGGCAGTAATTGACAGCAGCAGTTTAATTAAACAAAACCAGCAAGACAGTTTCTTGCTAAAAGGGCAGGCTACAATAATTTTCCAGAAATGGATCCTTCCAGCTTTCACTGAGGATAAACACTCAGAGCCCTTGCAAATCCTGATAAGTTACTTCAAGCTTGCCTTGTTATCTTGCTTTTTTTTTTTCTTTAATACTCTGAAGTTGTTGGGAGGAATAAAAAGAGCTAGAAATCTTTATTATTCTTCCTAAGGGATTCATTGCATTCTACTTTGCATTGCTTCATCTTATTACCAATTTTCACTGTACATGCTTTTAATAAATACTTATTGCTATAAAGATAATAACTTTGTTATCACATTAATGGCTTTGCAGTGGTGTAAATGAAAATTAATATTAATAACATTAACAGTAACCTTGATACAGTAGAGCACCAGTAAGTGGGAAATATTTGAGTGTTTTACAGTACAAGAAACCTTTCTTTTCTGGTTTTTCTATGCCAGCGCTGGAAGGGAAAGTAGGAGAGACAGAAATTTAGATATTTGTGGAAAAGGCTCGGTGATTATTTCCCATTATAGATCACTGCAGTCTGGTTTATTAAAAATATCTTCTCATCCCCAATTCTTCCCTGAGGTATTTCTGCTGCCTACCAGCTCTGCAATGAATGAATTCAGACGCCATATGGGCACTTGTCTTCCAGCCTGTGTGTGGGTCTTCTGGGGCTCTGCTCAGATTCAGCAGATGGGTCAGACTGACATTTCTTTTCTGAACCAAAAGACAAAAAAAAAAAAAAAAAAAAGGCAATGGGGCTACACTGCCATTCTAGGCAGTTCTGCATCTTCTCAACCAAAAAGCTGAATGAATCAACATCAGGGAATTTTAAATTGCATCCCTTTGCATGAAAGAAAAAGTCACCTGCGAGTAAATCATCAAATATGGTGATTTTTTCATGCTTGTACATTTCCCAGACATCCCCCTTTGTTCATATCTAGCCTGAATTTGAGATTGGGAGCACATGCAGCTGAGCACCAAAGCTTTTTTGAAGAATTTTTTTTCACCTGTGTTGGTCTAAAAACTCCAACAGGAGCTGCTGATAGCAGCGGTTGTGTGTTCTGCAGCAGAGAAAAGAATCAATTCTGAGCAAAGAGCTCTCTGTTAGTACAACACAGAGGAAATTCCACTGTGCTGGGATGTAACACAGAGGGAATAAGTATTGCAAGATTTCCAGTACTAAGCAGAGATTGCAAACTGTAAAACCAAGGGTTTACATGAGATTAAGACTTGCGATTTTCAAGTCTGAAAAATCTGATAATGTCAAAGTTATTGTCTTCACTGGGCTGAGCCCTGTCACACTGCTCTTTTGCTTTCATAGTTTGGGGACATTTTTACACACTAAGGCATAAATTGAACAGAATAAACAGCAATGTAAAAACCTGCAGATGGTAACTGCAGAGCAAGCATGCATTGGCTTCAATAATTTAACTTTAGGGGTCCCTGCTTTAGCTGATGGCAGATTTCAGGCCAGGCTTTGCATTGATGTAACTTACTTAAGTGCAATCTTTTGGTGAGGGGGGGCCAAATTCACCAAGATTTTGCTTTAGCTGAAGTTGCCTCGAACATCAAATGTATGTTTGGGTTTGTAACTCATCTCAGGTGTTTGCGTTTGGGTTTTCAGTTTGGGGAAGGCAGCTGGATTTTACAGCAGGATGGAGAATGTCAGCCAACACCTGGTGACAGAAGATACAGGACATGAAATGAAGAATTCCTTCAATATGATCATGTAGAACAACATATTGCTCTGCTTCTAACTGGAGATGGAAATAAGAAAATGTGGCTGTAGCACTGTAGGAACCTTCATTTACTCTACCAATGACTCCTGCAGAGCCTGAGGAAGTGTGCAAGAGCCTGACCTTGCTGTCAACATATCCTACATATCCTTCTTTGCCACAACATTATGACAGTGCTCCTATCACTAGCTATAAATGAAAAGTAGATGCATTTTACAGGAATATGTAGATCCCAGCAGGCACATTCACCTCTCTAGGCTGGCACCACTAATCTGTCTCTCTCCATCACTCTGATTTACAGCAGTCCTCAAAATGCAGACTAAGGCCTCTCAGTAGTGTTTATCTCACTGTCACTTTGTCACTTTGTCTTGCTCCTGTGCCTTCGAGCAGGCAGGAGCTGGCAGCCACTGTCTCCAGCATAAAAGTGGATTGAATAGATTAAAAGTGGCCAAAGGGTGTTGTGGAAAGCAGAGGTGTGAAGGAAGGTGGCCAGCTCTCCAAACAGCATGATTAAAGATGGCAAAGCAGCCTTGGCAGGTTAAGGCAGCATCCACTGCCCACAAATAACACCATAATTTCACCATCCAGAAATACTCCAGGGAAAGAAACATTTCTCATCATTGCCAGGAAAGAGGAATCATTAAGGAACAGAATGATGATGAAATGCAGAAAGTCTTGCTTCTTGAGCACAACACATTAGTTTCTGGGACACGAGGCTCATTTGTAATAGGGATCTAATTCATATAATCAACACCAAGGCTAAACACTGAAGAGAAGATTTTCTGAAATAAAGATTGATTTCTGTGCCAGCCTTTCCATGCTAAACACAGTCCCAAATTGCATTTCTGTGTCCAGGAGCGGGGTGTTTAGAAGCCTAAATATCCATTTGTGCATACCAGCGGGCAGCTTGCCTGTGCAACACGAAGAAAAGCAAGGGAGGGATGGGTTTTCCAAATCTCAACTCCCTGGTGGTGCTTCTTGGCTCTGGCTGAGGGCAGAACTGGCTTGGTGTGCCTGTCTGTCCCCAGTGCTCCTGGGCAGGATCCACAAGGCATTGAAGAGCTCCATGGCACCGCTCCGAGCCCTTTGGACCGGGATCAGCCTCTCGCTCCCTCTCATCTGCTGCTACAGCAATGCTTGACATTAATATTTCCCTCTTCAGCACAAGTTCTCAAAGCCCTTTTCAAGCCTTATTAAGGTTCACATCGCACTCAGGGATGATGCAGAGGTCCTAATGACAAGGAAAAACGAGGACAAGAGAAGCGGCTTGCTCAATGTCAACGTTTGCAACCCAGAGACCGCAAAGGGAGGATTTGAGTCTCAGTAGTTTTCTCTGAGCCCTAATGAATACTAATAACTGGCCATATTGATAATTCATAGTGCTTCCACTGCGTTTAACACACACAAAGTGCTGTTGAAATGCTCATTTTGTCAGTGATCCCTGGGGCTCTGCATGGTGTTCATCCCACAGCCCACTCCACTTTGCAGATGTGGAAATCCACTGTGTTATTCAGAAATTGCTCCACCAGTGGGAAGCTGAGCGTGGAAGTGGTTGCAGGATGAGCCATGAACGAGGATGTTCACAGTGTCTGGCTCCTGGCATGTCACCCAAAGCCTGATGGAGGGGAGATGAGAACTTGGTCTCCCTGGCTGCCACAAGAGGAGCAAGCTCCATTAGAAGCCCATCCAAAGCATCTGAATTAGAAGCTGTTTCTCTCTGCTGAGCCTCTGGAGAGATGAACATTAAAGGTCTCAAGCTAGACATGTGAATATTCTCCCTTAAGTGCTTATTATTATTCCCATTTTGCAGGTGGGTGAACTGGAAAGGACAGGACTGTGCTAAATTAAGCGAGCTGCTTAGGCTCCCTCTCCGCTCCCTCATAAAACTCCTGCAAATGTCTATGAGAGAAAAGAATGTAAAGCTGCATAAATCTCCAGGGGAATATGTTTAGGTTGTAAAAATACAGAGACAGCATGGAAATACCTCCAAGTGCTCTGGGAATATATGGTGAGTCATGAGCAGTGTATATTAAATGGTCAAGGCTTCTCCAACAGAAGCAATTCCTCATGCGAGACCGCAGGAGTCACAGGAGTTGGCTTTGCCCCAAACTGCCTGATTCAGCGAGATAGCAGCAGTGTGCAGGAACCCTGCTCTTGTGCTTCAGCTTTCAGGCACTAGGAAAAAGGAGAAACTGAGAGATTTTTGATGGATTCGAGCACGGCAGTGTTTTAACTGTGTGAGTAGGAAGTTACCAGAAAAAATAAAATGCAGTAAGAATAGATAATCACAGAAGCACAGAATGTTTTGAGTTGGAAGGGATCTTAAAGCTCATCTCATCCAACCCCCAACACCTTCCACTAGACCAAATTGCTCAATATAATTATTGCATGAAGTGCATCCCTCCCATGCTATTTCTTCTGTCTCTCAGTTTTCTGCCATCTCTGGCATTCTTCCTGAAGCCAGAACTCAGTTTGCAATTCTGGCAGTCATTAAAAATTATCATCTAAGAAAGTGTTTATCAGCTCTATCATTGCAGGTGCGCTGGAAGAATGATTGCAAATTAAAATGGCTTTGTAACAAGGCCTGAGCTAGCAAAAAAGGGAAAAAAAAAGAGGCAGAAAAAAGGTATATTAATTTTTCTGAAATTAGAAGGTAGAATAACACTCACAGGAAACATTTATCATTATGTCAGCAAGGAGGTTACTTGATAGATCTTTTTAATAATGGTTTTCATAACTTTGAAGGTAAAGACAGTTGGTCTATCTTGGTGCCTTTCATAGAACATCTAACAAGTTAAATTACTTTATTTGTGTATGTAAAATGAAGGCTAATACAGCAAAAGCAGGCTTGGAAATTAATCTCTTTGCAGTTGTACATGGGCAGGGCCCATCCTCTGCTCCTGAAGGAAAAATCAGGATGGCACAGACCACGTCTATACAAGTAGACCCCACAAACTCAACATTAACAAAGCAGCCTTGGTACTTGAAATATTTATAAATTATGGCTAAAAGAAACATTTTTTCCCCCTCAGCACTATGAGATGTTTGTCCAGAATGTAAATAATTTTTAAGGAAAGATTCATATGTGCACTCACACGACTTGTATGTAAATGTTCTTCATGCCACAAGCTGTTTTATTAATTCTTGAGCCACAGCTAAAGGCTGGGATTTGCAAGGAACTTAATGAATGAAGAGCAACAGATGGGAAAGGGGAAAAGACTGGGGTGTGTAGGGAAAAGAGCCTATATAATGCAGTTAATTTGGTTTTTTCTGGGTAAAAATCACTTAAGGAAACAAGCCACACATATAATCCAAGCACTCATTAGAACACATCCCTGATCAAATTTTAAACGCTTCATTTTGAATTCAGAGGCTGGAGGAGGAGTAATAAATGACATGAAAGTGAAAACTCAGGACGTTGGAGTGCGAATGTAAAAGCCCAGTGACCTTAAATTCCCTACCAGAGGCTCAGGGACCAAATGTGAGAACACAAAATACACCTGGAGAGCCACAGCTTGTGAATGGGACAGAAAAGGAAAAATGTTCTGTAAGAGGAACTAAACAGCTCCAGGAGTGACAGCCTTCCCTCCTTTTCCAGCAGAGCAGTGTGAAACCAGGGGGTTGCTCAGATGGGAGAAGAGAACCAGGAGCAGAGATCCTCTTGACTCCAGCATGTGCCTTGAATCAAAGCCAGATGTGATAGTGGGGACACAAAAGCCACCCGATCATTTTAGCAGATCTGAGAAGGCTTAGAGCATCTTTCTTCACTTAATCTGCAGCTCAGCTATGTCAAGCTCTTCATTAATCAAAGCTCAAAAGCAGTGAGGATTTCTAAAGACTTTTTAAAAAAATATTTTATTGAAGAAAACCATTTAAACAGAGCTTGAAGCAACCTAATGTCACGCTCTGGGCTGCTGCCTGCCTCAGTTCTGCCAGTGCTGTGATGAGCCCTTGGGTGCTGTCACCTCTCTGGGAGGAGCAGTGTGGAGCTGTCACACATGAGCTGTTTTAGGTCCCAATCTGGATTGTATTTGTGGGGGGAAGGAAATGATAAATCTGACTCCGTGTCCTCAGAAGGCTAATTTATTATTTTATGATGCTATATTATATTAAAGTATGCTATACTAAACTATTCTAAAGAATACAGAAAGGACACTTACAGAAGGCTAAAAAGATAATAAAAACTCATGATTCTTTCCAGAGCCCTGACACAGCTTGGCACTAACTTGCCAAAGAGTCAAAACAATTCACATGAAGCCAGTGCAACAATCACCTGTGGGTAAACAATCTCCAAACACATTCCAGATGAGCAAAACACAGGAGAAACAAATCAGATAATATTGTTTTCCTTTTTCTTTAAGGCTTCTCAGCTTCCCAGGAGAAAAATCCTCGGCGAAGGGATTTTTCAGAGAATGTGAATGCCAAAATCTGAACCCATCTCCAGCTGTCTTCTGGATCATAACTCCTCCTTCAGATCCCATCAGAGGCTCACAGGGCTGTGCATGCAGCAGGTTTCAAAGCTTTGCCTGCCCTGGGAATCACAAGCACGTGCTTCCAGAAGCAGCAGGTATTCCCAGGCTCCAAGGCTCCACAAAAGAATTATAGTAACTCTGAGCACTGAGCCATTTAAATTCTATTTTAATTGATTCCCAGCTACCTCACAACTCCAGCATATTGTTAAATCAGTGGTGGATGAAAGTAGCAGGAGGTAGCATCTTCTGCATTGCTGCAGGGAGAGCATATCTAAAACAAGGCAGTAAATCCTGGGTGCCTCATTGCCAGAGAGATGCAGACAAATTGGAAGAAATTCATAAGAAGAGTAATAAAAATGATTAAAGGTTGGAAGACACTGAGTTATGAGTGAAGATTAAAGGAACTTAATATGCATCACTTGGCTAAAGGATGACTAAGAGGGGAATGATACCCTTCAACAAGTACTTGGAGGGCATAAAGATCACCAATAAAAGGGAGCTCTTGAGGGTGCTGAAGGACACACAGCTCAGGATGAAAGGATGGCATCAGGCAAAAAGCAACTGAAACCTAAAAATCATTAAAATCTAACAGACCATTCATGGGAAACCAGATTCTGCCACATTTACCTAATCAAGTTTCAGTTTTAATTTTTGCCTGTTCCAGGGACAAAGGCATTGTCTTCAATTAAAGGCTGAGCATGAATTCCCAGAGGCATTCCAAGGATGTGCATGCCAAGAGGAATAATTCCCAGCCCAAGTTGGGAAAACAGCAAAAAAAAAAAAAAAAAAAAGGCATTCAGAGTATCTGAAGGTTGATTTACCCTTTACTCAGAGCTGAAGGATGTACAAGATATGAAATTAGTGATGTGAATGTGCCTGTTGCCAGGATACCAGGGGCAAAATGAGAGTAATAATGCATTTCTATAAAATACACACATTCCATTAATTCCAGTGAGAATTACACCAATATTTTAATGGCAGAGCAGACGACTAAGAATAGCAAATCTCCCTGCAATTTGCCCACAGCACCAACTCCCAGCCTTGGAGGTGGGAGAAGAGCTGAAACCATCTCTGGGGGTGCTGGAGGGCTGGGGCTGCACATCCTAAACCCAGCCTGCATCCATCGGGATGGAACTGGGCTGGAATTGGGCTGGAATTAGGCTGAGCTGCGGCTCTGCTCAGCGCTGAGCTGTTAAATACAGCATCCATAGCACCTGGTGGTTTTCCAGGCTCACTGCACGGAAACTCCCGGCTGGATTTACAGGATTTTTGTAGTTTTTTTTTCCCCAAGAAGTTGTTTGCTTCCAGCTCCGCCACACCTCTGCTTTTCCTGAGAAAGGGGAGCCCCGAGGTGTCTCTCAGGGAATGTTGAAGGTCCCTTTGCTCCCGGCACCTCGTGGCACAAAGGGGACTGAGATGTTTTGGGGAAGTTTTGGTCTTTCCCTGTCACTGCCCGCGTCTGTTTCTGGTGGAATTAGGATTTGATGTAGGGATATCCCTTTGTGCTGGCACCCTGCAGCAGCATCCCTTGAGAAGGGCTTTGGGAAGTGCTGCCTGGGGATGGAGGTCATGGGAAAAGGGCTCCCCAAAAGCAGCTGGAGTGGGAAGCAGAATCCTCCTCGGCCCTGGCGGGCAATGAACTCCTTCCTCTGCTTTATGAGTTTGGGAGAGAGGAAGCACAAAGCAGAAACATCTGCATTTCTGAGCCCTCTCTGTGAGAATAACCCAGAGATGCTGGGAGAGGCACGTGGAGGGAAAGCAGCCCTTTTCCTGGGATTAGCATCCCATTACAACGGTGCTCTGAGGACACAATCTGATTTATTTATCCCACAGTTTAATCTGGCTATAAATGCACAGCTCTGCTACTGGCAAACACAGCCACTGGACCTGTCCACCAGATTTCTGCCCCGAGCCACAGCCAGCAGCAAGGAGAAAGGACTCACATGGTTAAGAAAATCACCTTTTAAATTCACAGGTTTGCACCACTAATTGCAGGCCTGCTTTTCAACACTGCTAAAGGACTCGCCCATCTTTTTCACCACATAAACCTGCTCAGAGCTAAGAAATATGTACAAACTTGTTTTAAAAGTGGGATGATTCTTCATATGTTGCAGAGTAAGCATGGCAACCAGCAGAAATCAGATTTACAGAGGTGGAGGTCAGGACCTTTCTTTTTATGAAAACCAATCTAGTCAGAGATAGCTCTACTATAATTTCTATATTGAAACTTCTTCCTTTCCTCCCTTTTTGAACTCCGAATCATGAGAATTAAAGGTCAGCCTTAGCTTTTAGATTTTCAGGCTGTTTATTCTGATTTTCCTTCCTCTGGCAATCATTACAAGAGCGTGCAGTGACAGGACAAGGGGTAATGGATCCAAACTGACAAAGGGCAGGGTGAGATGGGATATTAGAAATAAAATTCTTCCCTGTGTGGGTGGTGAGGCCCTGGCACAGGGTGCCCAGAGAAGCTGCAGCTGCCTCATCCCTGGAAGACTTTAAGGATGGGTTGGGGAAGGTTTGGAAAAACCTGGGGCAGTGGAAGGTGTCCCTGCCCATGGCTTAAAGTCCCTCTAACCCAAAACATTCTATGATTCTGTGATTTTTCCTGGTAACACTGTTCCTGGAGAGGGATTTATTATGCCATTAAAGTTTGTGTTTTCCTCCCCTTCTCTCCAGTGTCTGTGAGATGGGCAGACCCAGCCTTCATGGAGTGCCTTTATGGAAGTTTGAGGCACCACATGTGGAAAACACCACCAAGATTTCTACTCCAGCTGCTGCCTGGTGAGGAATAATGCAAACAGAGACTTCCCTAGGGAATGAAGATCTTGTTTTCATGACAGCTTCTTTGATTTTTTTTGTTATTTAAAAATACAGAAAAAGGAAGGGAGTGTAATTACACAGAAATCTGGCTAAGGATAATTGCTATTCAGAGCATCCCACGAGGCCAAAAAAGGCCTTGGAGGGCAGCATATTTAACTCAGAACAGAAATGCTGAATATGCGTGAGTATTTTATAAATCACAGGTGTCACCTTATCAGGGTCTTTATTCTGAGTGGTTTTTTCCCCTAAAAACCAGGTGAGATGCAGATGTGACCTGAACAGAGATGCATACATGGTGCTGTAGGAAATGTGTGCATGTGTGGTTTTTAAAAGGTTTTAAAAGTTCTTATATGGTCTTACAGGTGCACAATCACCTGCTGTGTAATTTATAAACTTCTGCTTTGCATTTTACTATTAAGGTGCATATGGTTTCACTGCAAAACAGATTCCCACAGAGCTGAGTTTTAGATGCTTCTGAAAGTTAAAACCAAAGATGGGCTTGATCACAAAAGGAAGTACTAAAATAGAGAATTCACTGTTCTTTCATATTCAGCTCGTGCTTCATCATTTCAAGCTCTTAGAAATAATATTGCTGAACATTAAACACGTGGATTTAAGCTTAACAGTGTCAGGAGGGAAATATGAAGAGTTTTCCTTTGGATAACATTGGCTTTGCAAGTGTTGCATTAAACCTTTGAGGGAAATGGTGCGTGCTGCATCTCAGAAAGGATGTGTGTGCGTCACAGGTTTAACCACCAGACTATACATTTAACCATAAATTTATCATCATAGAACCACAGAACAGTCGGGGGTGGGAGGGACCTTAAAGACCCAAAGTTGTTGCAACCCTTCTACTAGGGGAAGGGACATCTTGCACTATCCCAGGTTGCTCCAAGCCAAACTTGGCCCTGGGCACTGCCAGGGATCCAGGGGCAGCCTCAGCTGCTCTGGGTACTCTCAGGGCCTGCCCACTCTGAACAATTCCTTCTTAAAATTTAATCTCAGCTTGCTCTCTGACAGTTTAACAGTTTTTAGGTATATTCACTTAACACATATATGAATAAACTTTTTTTTTTTTTTTTTTTTTTTTTTTTTTGGTAGGATCTCTTGTTTGAGAACAAACTTTGCATTTAACTGAGTAGAAGTTTTTGGCTCTTTAGCCACGTTGGTGGTGCTGCTGCCGTTCTGAGCCCGGAGCAGGGCAGAGGATGCTCTCTGCAGCCTGCCAGGTGTGCAGCAGGACAGGTCTGTAGGTCTGTCCGCAGCCTCAGCAGCACCCGAGCCGTGCCCTGAGTCTCCTCGGGCTGACCTTTACCTGCACGCCGGCACACGGGACAGCCCCAATTCCCTTCGGAGGCTCAGGAGGGGCCCATCTCCTCCTGGATTCTCTCCATCCATGGTGGGGGATGCCCGGGGGATGCCCTGCATCCCTCCGCGAGGGGTTCCGCGGCGCATCCCCCGCTCTGCCCGCACCCCCATCCCCGCTCCCCCATCCCGGGGTTTTCGGGGCGCATCCCCCGCTCTGCTCGCAGTCCATGCCCGCAGCCCATGCCCGCAGCCCATGCCCGCTCCCCCATCCCGGGGGGTTCCGGGGCGCATCCCCCGCTCTGCCCGCAGCCCATCCCCGCTCCCCCATCCCGGGGGGTTCCGCGGCGCATCCCCCGCTCTGCTCGCAGCCCATCCCCGCTCCCCCATCCCGGGGAGTTCCGCGGCGCATCCTCCGCTCTGCTCGCAGTCCATGCCCGCAGCCCATGCCCGCTCCCCCATCCCGGGGGGTTCCGGGTGCATCCCCCGCTCTGCCCGCAGCCCCATCCCCGCTCCCCCATGCCGGGGACACCCCCTGCACCCCCGGGAGCCGCGGGGCAGAGCCGAGCGCTGCACTCCGCCTCCCGGGCTGCGCAGCGCGGCCGGGGAGCGGCGGGGCTGCTCCCTCCTCCCCCTTCCTCCTCCTCCTCCTCCTCCTCCTCCTCTCCTCCTCCTCGTCCTCCGCCCCCCTCCCCCAGGGCAGAGCCGGCGGAGGCGGCGGGCGCGGGGCAGAGCCGAGCCGAGCCGAGGCGGCGGAGGTAGGAGCGCGGGGATGGGATGGAATGGGATGAATGGGATGGGATGGAATGGAATGGAATGAATGGGATGAGATGGGATGGTGGGAAGGCAGGGGGGTCCCCAGGCCGCGGCTCCCCAAGTTTGCAGGCAGGCAGCGGGACTTTGCGGGAAGTTGGGCAGCGCCGGGCACGGCTCGGCTCGGCTCGGCTCGGCTCGGGGGACGCGGGGCTGTCCCCGCTCCCCGCGGGCTGCGGCACCCGGGGCGCTGCCAGGGCAGCCCGGAGCCGCGGCTGGAGCGGGGGAAGGCGGCAGGAGCTCCCGGGACCCGCGGGGACAGCGGGCAGAGCGGGCACAGCGCGATGCTGTCACTGCCCGCAGCGTGCGGGGCTCGGGGACAGCGGACGCTTGTCCGGGGGCTCTCTGAAAGAGCCTTTCCATCCCGGAGCGCATCCCACCCAGGAACCAGCGCGGCGTGCACGCTGCCTGCCCATCGCTGCGAGTGTTTTTGGGTGAAAAGGGGGATTTCTGAAATGCAAGCTGCTGGCTGTTAAAAATAGCTTCATAGCTGCTGAGAATGCAGGCAAGGTTCAGTGACGGGTTATTATGGTCAGAGTCTGTTAAGCAACATTTCACCAGCTGAACTTTGGCGTTCTCATATAAGGGCTTCTCTTTTTCTTCTTCTTCTTTTTTATTTTTTTTAATGTTCCTCTGCTGCTTCATTGTAATACTACAGCCGTACTCTGCAGGGATCTCAGTGTCAGGCACAGACAGATTTGTAGGTTAATAGGATATGTGAGAGTATTGCGTGGATGGTGCATCCAAACACCTACCAAACTCTCAGATTGGGAATTTTAAACAATTTTTTATTTTGTTTCTAACATCATTCTATGGCCCAAAGTCCCCTTCTCACTGCATATGACATCAGAATGGTTTCACTTCTTGAATTGTTAGCCAGACCAAAACCCCATCATCATCATCATCTCCTGTAGAACAACCGTGTTCCTTTGTGTTTTGAGACTTAAAAGAAAGAGCGGAGTGGCCAGCTGGGCACATCGCAGATTAAAACTCCAAGTTTGCTGGAACTGTTAGTGAAAAATAAATATTTTTAAGGTTTAACTGCAAATGGTATGTGCTCGTTTGGATAAACAAACACCTGATTGAACAGCACTGCACTTGATACTGACCGGGGACTGCTTGATCTTTGGCAGAGAGGAAAATTTCCACCAATAAAACATCCCCAAGTGGACGTGAACCATACATATATATATTTATATCTGTGCTATTTATAGACATAGATATGTGTTTTATATACAGTCACTCACAAACAGTGAATCTCACTTAAAACCAGCAAACACTAACAGAGCAGCTGCCTTGAAGCCTCTTTTTGTCAGTGATTAAAATGTTGTCACACGTCTCGTGCCCTGAGAGCTTCTCTGCTGCTGTTGGTGCCATTTCACTCTTGGGCATTGAGTCAAAGGATTCATCTGGCTCTTCACGTGCCAAAAGAAAGAAAATCAATTTGAATGCAGAAAGACTACTTGTATGAAGATTTAGTAGTGAAACCACCTTCTTTCTTTCCTTTTTTTTTTTTTAATAGCACTTAGATCCCGTGTCTGTGAGTTGCAGCCACTGTGCAGTTCTGAAATCAATAGGAAAATAGTTTTATGGTTCAGATTTTGTCATGGGAGGACTAATCTCAAATTCAGAGTGTTTTATTTGGTGGTTTGTAACAGGAACATGATCAAACAGTGGAGATTTACATTGCAAAACACTTAATTCCACTAATGCAATGGAAGGCAGTAATGGATTTTCATCTTCATTGCTAAACTAGAAGCAGGTATCTGGAAATCATATAAATGAGAAGGGTGAAGCAAACTCTCATATTTGAATTATTTCATGTGTTTGGAGGGGAAGGATGAAGGTGTGTAATCCACCAGCAGCATGAACAAGGATTTTATGTAGGCATAATCACAGAGATGCAAATAAGGTACTGCTTATGTTCTATTTTAACATTATTTCAAGCAACCTGTGGCAGGAGCTCTGTGAGAAGGGGGAGTTTCAGTGCTCAAAGCTTTTGTTGGCAGCCCAGGTGATCTCAGTTTTGAGGGTGGGCTGGTACTAAAGCACCTCTCAAAGCACTGGTTTGTGTTGAAGATCAAGTGGGGTGGCAGCAAACTCTGCCAAGGATTCCTTGTGGAATTACTCTGCTGACTAGGAAGGGAATCCTTCCTTTTATAAACTACTTTTCCTGCACTGATTTCTTCCTTATATGTGCACAGAGCCAAATCTCAGTGTTGTAGCTCAGGGCTGTGTCACCACCGGGTGCTGATTGAATTTGTCCCGAGGTGAGCTGGCAGCAGAGGGCTGATCTCACCTAAATTACACATGGATTTAGGAACTTGGAACACCCAGCTGTGCCTCTCTTCCAGCACAGATCATCACTTAGGTGAAGAAAAGCCATGACATAAACAGATACTGATATCCCCCTCTCCCTCCTAATTACCCCTACAGTTAATGTATATCCCACAGTCAGAAATTCCAAAGGGATGTGCTCTTAAATCACTCAGTGCTGCCCTGGGTACTTACCTGATGGGGAACACTGCTTCAGACATCCCAGAGGGTTTGCAGAAGATGCACCCTGATTTAATCTGGGCTTGTTAATTGCTGGGTTTAGATTCCCATTTTCCCCTTTAACCCACCTGGTTTCCTCCATACCTCCCACAGGGAGGGGTAATTCTAAATTCCCAATGTACTCCTTGGCTGGAGTTTTGTTGCTCAGCTAGAAGAATCCAAAGTGCTGTGGAAAGCCATGGTAGATTTCCAATAAGATCGCAGTTTTTTCACCGCTTTCCCCCACAAATTAGCATTTCTTATTTATTTATGTTTTTAGTGAAGTGCCCTGTTTTTCTTGTTGACCAAGTGAGGTGTCAGACCTGGAGTCTGTGCAGGGGAAGGGACCTGTAACCTGCAAGTTCTTGTTTTGAAGCAGCGTGAACTGCACCCATCTCTCCCCTTACACTGCAATTTCACTAAAATTCCAGATGATTTAGAGCTTTGCTGACCTGTTCTCTTTAAAATTTGTGTGGCTGCCTGTGTATCTGACAGAAAACATGTTGTGTTTGTCCCCACAGCCTGCTGGGTTGTGTTTCCCAGGCTCAAAGACATGATTACAATTCTGTCCTGGTGCCTGGGCTGGGTTTTTACAGGAGAAGGGAGCCAGGGAAGCTCCCGAGGAGGTGGAGAGCCTTGCAATGGGAGCTCTGTAATCCTTTGATTACACAGCTGTGCCTGACATGCCACTAAACAGCACTTCAGGGGCAAGCAGTTAATGTAGCTTTTCCATGGAATATTTATTAATTTATGTTACACCTGGTTTCCAGCAGCTGTTGAACGTGGATTGTAAGCTTTAGCTTAAAGGAGCATCCTCTGAGGGTGGAGAGGCAGGTGATGCCTTGCAAGAAGAAACAGAAGGAAAAACGTTGTCCTGGTGGCAGTGCCAAGGCAGCTGTGGGGAGGATGAGAGGCCTGGTGAGGTGGTGGATGTGGACAGGAGCGAGGCACACTCTGTCCCCTCTGGTGGCAGCACACAGAGGTCACAATCTCAGACTGGTTCGTGTGGGAAGGGAACGTGAAGCTCATCCAGTTCCAACCCTGACACCTTCCACTGTCCCAGGTTGCCTCAAACCCATCCAGCCTGGCCTTGGGCACTGCCAGGGATCCAGGGGCAGCCACAGCTGCTCTGGGCACCTGTGCCAGGGCCTGCCCACCCTCACAGGGAACAATTCCCAGTTCCCAATATCCCATCCAACCTTCTGTCACTTTGGAGCCATTCCTCTTCTCCTGTCATTCCATCCCTTGTCTCTCTCCAGCTCTCCTGGAGCCCCTTCAGGTGCTCTAAAGTCTCCCTGGAACCTTCTCTTCCCTAGGCTGAACACCTCACCGTGTTCACAGGGGTCCCAGGATGAGGGAAGAGACGAGGATCTGACTCCATGTTTCAGAAGGCTGATTTATTATTTTATGATATATATTACATTAAAACTATTCTAAAAGAATAGAAGAAAGGATTTCATCAGAAGGCTAGCTAAGATTAGAATAGGAAAGAATGAATAACAAAGGCTTGTGGCTCGGACAGAGAGTCTGAGCCAGCTGGGCTATGATTGGCCATTAATGAGAAACAACCACATGAGACCAATCCCAGATGCACCTGTTGCATTCCACAGCAGCAGATAATCAATGTTTACATTTTGTTCCTGAGGCCTCTCAGCTTCTCAGGAGAAAAAAATCCTAAGGAAAGGATTTTTCATAAAATATCATGGCTGCACCCCGCTCCCAGCCTTTCCTCACAGGCCTGATGCTCCATCCCTCTGATTGCTCTGACCTCTCCTGCACCAACCCTCCAGCCCCAACCTGCTGCCTCTTCTCATTCCCAAATCCACCTTGCCTCAACTCCCACAACAGCCTGAAACACTCATTTCCCAAACCTCAGCACCTGGCTGCTGCTTTCCTTCTGTCCTTCACCAAAAATGAGGTGCCCACCTCAACTCCAGGCACGGTGTGACCCTTCCTCTGTTGGTGTGCAGCCACAGCCCCTGCAGCCTTGGGAATGCTGGGGAGCATGTGGCTGCCTCCTGTGCCATGGGTTTCCTTGGAAATGAACACAATTCTGTGGAGAACTGATCCCAGAACCCAATTCTGTGGAGAACTGATGGGATGGAGTAAGGGAGCAAGCCAGGCTTGTTTATATACGAAGCAGCACCAGATACACACTTAATGTTCTAAAACTTACTATGCCATCATTTACTCATAAGATAAGCTCAGTGCTTTATAAATAAATGGGGTTTTGTGCCAAATCTGTATCTAAGGTGGGTTGTTCCTCACTGTAAAAGGTGCAGATCTGTACCTAAATAGCGAAATACTCAAACTGACATTTTCCATTTGCTTCACGCCTTCCAGTAGGAAAAAATAAGTTTCATGAGGAGATATTTTTTTCCCGTAGAAAAACCTTGATTTTCAGTGTGGGTGAATGTACCCTGCTATCTAACCATAAAATTAGAAAAACTGATGAGAGTGAAAAAGCCTTTTGTATTGTTATATTTTACTTTGGGTTTTGCATTTATTGGTGTTTGGCTTAGATACAAGTTGAAGTTAGACTTGTAACTTCTCAGGATTGCTGCATGGAATAGAGGGAAGGTCATTGCTTTCAAATAATTCATTGAGTTACAGGTGAGCTTGAGCTGGAAAGAACTCTGAGGTCAGACAAGAGTGAAGATAAAATGCAAAGTTCAAAGTCATACAGAAGAAACAAGATAAGACTGCTTTGAAAAATGAAAAACTCTACAAGATACAAAGGCAAAGAAATATTAAGATTTGTGTGCAGCATGTGTACTCAGGAGATGGAAGAAGCCTCACAGTGTTGAAAGAGTGCTCTGGGGATGGGCAGCACGTGGATGTGAGTTTGAAATATTGGATGGTTTGCCCAGTTTCAGGTCTTGGAACAGTGTGGAGAAAAACCACTTAATTCAAGTGCTTTAGAACTGGCACCAAATGAGTAGTGAGATACCAACAAATAGGAGAGACCTCAGGAAAAAAAAAAACTAGCAGAAATCAGGATTCTTCAGGGTTTTACCCATAATTTGGAGGAAATATGAGCCCAGTGTCAACCTTGCTATGCCTAAATTGGGATATAATGGTTTGAGTGCCAGAACTTATTAATCCAAAGAAAAAGGACTCTCTGACTAGGACAGCCAGGAGGTTTGTCTGTGTAAAGCTGGAAATAGGAGGAAGTGGAGAAAGGTGGTTTAATAGTTTATTAGGAGAATGTATCACATAATGAGATGGGTTTGCCTGCAGGCCCAGCTCCTCACAGGGGAGCTTCATCTCCTGAAATTCCTTTAGCAGCTCTTAAAACCAACACTTCCTTGCAAGCCCATCAAACACCTTATCTAATATTCCTTCCCTGCCTCTTTGATTTTGGCTGCTTTTTAGTTGTAATTTGTCTTTTTTGCTCAGCTCTGTAGATATTAGATAATGTTAAACAGATATTGGTAACGTTAAGTAAATTAAATGGATAATGAATCTCAAATTTTTAAGTTCATAATTTTGTAGATGTATTTCACTGTGTTGGCCTGGTGATTGGGTTCCTGCTCTTGTCTTGCACCCCTTGCTGGTGCATTTTTAGGGCTACTGCTGTGCTGCTCATCCTTGGGATCGCTGAGGATATATAAGAATATATCCTGAGGACATTTCCTGGGGCTGCTTCTGGATAGGATTTTGGGTGCTGCTGTTGCAATGGAAGAGGAATAGGTTTTGTCCATCAGGTGTGGAGCCCATGCCCAGGTAATTCCAGGGAAGGAACACTGGTTTACACTGTAAGATTGACACTTTCAGGATCAGGGATCCTCTGCCTGCTTTGTGTCTCCCTGGAGCTCTGGGCTGGGATAACACCGAGACATCTGGGTTGTAACTGCATCCATTGCAGGCGATAAAAATTCAGATAAAAACCCTGCTGTGTGTTAAAGGCTGCCAATAGAAACTGCAGCACGAGATGCAGTGATGGGCTGTTAATTTAAGAAGACAAAAACATGTTCTTGAGCACTCCAGCATGGAGTACTACAGCTTCATGCCCTGAGCGACTCATCGGAGCTGTTCGCAAAGTAAATAATTTAGATGAAAAGTTTCATCAATTATAAAGCTCTGAAAACACTTTCTCAGCTTCAGGATTAACTTGCCTGAGGATCAGATAAGGATAAATCAAAATGAAACCACTATTGCACTTGACACTTAGTATTAGAATTACTTTGCAAGGCTATTTATACCATCTTTTAAAACAAGAACTGAGATGTGAGAGGTGAGCGGAAGGGAGGGGTGGAATCTGAGCTGATCCTCTCGCTGAGGAAAAAGGAAATAAAAATTTGTCTGATGTCACAGACACATTTTATGAAAAATCCTTTTCTTAGGATTTTTTCTCCTGAGAAGCCTCAGGAGCAAAATGTAAACATTGATTATCTGCTGCTGTGGAATGCAACAGGTGCATCTGTGAGTGGTCTCATGTAGTTGTTTCTAATTAATGGCCAATCACAGTCAGCTGGCTCAGACTCTATCCGAGCCACAAGCCTTTGTTATCATTATTTCTTTTTCTATTCTTAGCCAGCCTTCTGATGAAATCCTTTCTTCTATTCTTTCAGTATCGTTTTAATATAATATAATATAATATAATATAATATAATATATATCATAAAATAATAAATCAGCCTTCTGAAATATGGAGTCAGATCCTCGTCTCTTCCCTCATCCTGGGACCCCTGCCAACACTATCACAGTCTGACATCAGGTGATTTTAAATAGGGAAGTTTTTAACCCTTCAGAGTAGGTTTTTGAGTGTTTCTGAGGAGATCAGCAAAATGAAAATAAACAGAGTAAATGCAATTTAAATTGGTATCCATGGAAATCCCACGTGGATTTATCTGGCATTAGGCTGGATCAGGAGTAATTCACCTTTTGGGCCTCACTGGTGTGAGGGGACCAGGACGTGGGAGTGGGAAGAGTTTTCCATTTGTTTTGGAGGGATTCAGAGGCCAGTGCTCAGCAAGGAGTGTGGCAAGGCTGGGTAACAAACCAGAGCTTGTCAGGGAGAGCTTCTGCCTGGAGTCAGTACCTCTCTCAGATGGCTCCACTCACCTGCTGCCCATCCCCGTTTCGGCTGTGCAGATTGAGCACTCTCCTGGTTTAGCAGCAGAGCTGGAATGCTGCAGTTACTCATTCTGCTGTAATACAGGGGAATGCATAAAAAGCCTCTGCTGAGTTTTGATAGTGTTTTCCTGTAATGATACCCATTAAGTGAGTGTAGTAATCTCTCCAGTTTTCCTTTTTTTTTTTTTTTTTTTTGTCTTGCTGTGCTGGTACATTGGATAATGAATGCAAAAAAAAAAAAAAAAAAGAGAAAAGCCCTAAAAATGTGCCATGAAAATGCTGATAAATATGTAAATGCCAACAGTATCTTTTTTGGACTATTACAATTCCTACAAGCTAAAGCTTTCCAAAACTGCAAAATGAACAGGCACTTGATGACAATTAATATTTATGCATTAAAAACGTGCCTGTTAGTGAAACAAGAGTATCCCATCCATCATCACTAAACATTTTACAGTGCACAACTTTAATACCCTCCTTTCTGTATTGTGACAGCAAATAATTCCAAGATAGCAAATATCATTAAGTTGCATTTAGCAGAAAACTTGGAAGGTTTCAAATGAGATAACATAAACCCTGTGTTCATTCCAAACAGCAATTCTCTGGATGAACCTCTGCCTTCATTAAAGTCGCTGAAATGTCTTCCTGCTGACTTCAGCATGCCAGCATTTCAAAAAAATAAATTGAAATGGGATCTTTAAAAGTTTTCCTCTTGATGAGTGGCTGGAGCTAAAGCCATTCAGCTGTGCTTTTCTGTGCATATGTTATTTAGCTCAGCCAGGAGAGCTCGAGGTGAAGATAATGTCTGGTGGGGATGAGGGAATGTGAGCAGGAAATAATATTTCCCTTTGAAATAATCCATCAGTAGCTGTGCTGTCCCAGAGGCCCCTTTTTATGGAGATGCTGCAGATGTGGAGCCCCCTCTCAGTGCTGAGGGAAGCCAAACATGCAGGTGGACATTCCTCTTAAGGATATTTAGGCCTTAAAAGTGATGGAAAAGCCCCAAAGTCCAACTCTTTATTTATTGCACTGCTGCAGGGTAGAAGTGCAGACTTCAGGCATGGCTTTGGGGACATTTTTAGCTTTGTCCTTTTGGCATCTAGGGGTTTCTGTGCAGCAATTGAATAGGAGGAAGGAATTAATTAGATTTAGCCATGTCAAGCTGAAAATGAAGTTCCTCCTTGCACATCCTTCGAGGAACCCTCCATGGTCTGGATTTAGCTGCCATCCGCTCCATTTTTGCTGCTATATTTTTGGACTTCCTCTGCTGATAAATATTTAGAGTCTGTTTATCTTTCCTCTCATTTCTGTTACATAGTGCTTGCAGTTATTTTTTTCCCCCCATAAATACTTATTACTGCAGAAATTAGTGTTGCAAGCCTTGATATTGCAGTGCCAGCAGTTTTGTAATTTTAATTGAGGCTGGCTGACAGTACTTCTATTAATTATCTAGGAGAGGCTTGTGGCTTTCTGAAAGAGAAGTGTATTTCTGGCTGGAGGAGTTTGAAGGGGAGTAGTAATTGCTTTATGTCTGGAGTGCAGGTTTAGGTGCAGGAGGCTTGGCTGGATTAGATGTGGCCATTGCTGAGGATCAATAAAGCATGAAAAGGGGAAAAGCTGTTTCAAATTTGTAAAAGTTGTAGCTATCAGGATGCTGCTGAACTCAGAATGAAAAATGCAGCTGTTTCTTTTGGGTTTAATTAAAATCCAATGAAAGACAATTCAGAGAGACCTGAGTTGATATTAATTACTTTGAGCATGTGAATAATTGGACCAGGTGAAGGATTTCCTTCATGAAATTCTGCACAGCCTTTTCTTACAGCCTGGCTCTATGTGATTCTTACTGATCCTGCCCAGCTAAATCTTAGTGCTCTTTTCCTGTGCCTGCCAAATTCCTTTGTGGAGTTGTGTTTTGCCTGATGTGAATATGACAGTCCCACTTTAATTGGATAACAGCAGTTGTCACCCTGCAAGAGGGATTGTGATGCCCAGGGGCCTCAGAAGTATCTGCATGAAAATAAATAAATAAAACATCTGAAAAGCTTTGCTAAGAAGCAGTAAATTTAAAAACTGATTTGGTTAACAGCATTGAAATGAGGTGCCTTATTCTATTACAGCATAAAGCCGCCAGATGTCACTTACTTTGTGCACCACTCTTCTGGGGAGAAGCATGTCCTTGGCATGGAAAAGATTAAAACAAAAAAGGACAACTTACTTTAAGTGGCTTTGTTTCTGTTTGTGTTCCTAACTGGCAACTGTCTTCCTTGACAAATATTTTCATCTTAAAATAGATCATATAAACTCATTTCTCACAGATCAGACAGACTTGCATTTTTTATGAGCCTTAAATGTCAGCAGTGCCATTTTGAGAGTCAGTCTTTAAGAAAATAATTAATAGGCTTACTCCATTTTTCAGAAGGGGGAATGCACATTTTACAGAATGGATGGTTTTATTTTTATGAACTGTTCTGTCATTAAAGGCACCTCAGCCAATGGCTCACACAGATATTTATCTTCAGCCAAGTTAAAAGCAATGGGGGGAGTTTTAAAGTCATACAGAAGGTGGTAGTCCTTGTGGATGGAGGGAAAGGAATAATTCTGAAATCAGAGACCAACATCTGCTTGTGGAGTGGAGCAGCTCCTCCCCAGGGTTTAAAGGCTTCAAGGAGAAGAGGAGCAAAGTGGGGTAGGGATGTGTCCCTAAAGAGGAAAAACACTTGGTACCCAAGGCAAAGCTGGATTTCCTGGCTTGGCTGGGCATGGCCAGTGTCAGGGAGCTGGAGCAGGGCACAATTCCTCACCAGTCCTGGGTGTGTCTGTTCCACTGTGGGTTTTCCCTCCCCTTACCAGAGATGCCAAATTGAGAGGTGCACACCCTCTCTCTGCTCCCTGGTAACATAACCCTCCTGCTCTTTCATTCTTTGGCCTGTACTCAAAGGCAGCACCATTAAAAAGAGGAAATTTAATTTGCTGGATTTGAAGCAGAAAGGCTGAAAATTGAGTGTTTTCCTGAAGGATAATGTTGAGTGATTTTTTTTCCCACCTAGTGGTAGTACTGTAGTTTGTTTTTACATTTTAAATTTGTAATTTTTTTACATTTGAAATTTTAAATATACCTCCTCCCTCAGATTTCAGCTTGGGATAGAGTCCTACTCACTCTGTGGATCTCATGCAGGTATGAGGATGTAAATCCACAGCTCTGAGTGAATGATGTGCGAGTTCCTCTCCAAATAATTTTCCATTTCAGTCCTCAGGAGCAGCTGTGCTGAAAGGCTACCTGCCTTCATTTTTCATCTGAGGTGAAAAATGTACTCTAGCATGGCATTCTCTAGCTGGAGGCAGAGTACATGACACATTTCTCCCTCCCTTTTCCCTCTGTGCTTGAGCAAAAATAGAGGTGAGCCAAACACTCCTTAACTAATAGAAACAGTGTTGGCTTCTAAATGCAGCAAATTTGTATTTTAGCACCTCATATGAAACCAATTACATTAATGAGGGCTCCAGTTCTTAACTGGGGGTTGTTTATGACAGGGAGGGTTTCATTTCCTACTGCAAGGTCTCGCACCATTGCTCCTGAAAGTGCCATCTGCCAACTTTGGACCCAAAAATGCTCCCTGCCACTGCTGTGCAGGGAGATTCTGGCACAGCTCTGGGATGGGGAGCATGATTGCAGCTTGGGAAGCTGGGAAAATTCACTTTCTCTGTCTGCTGAGCTTATGAAAGGCTGAAATTCATTCTGTTTAATGTGGTTACTGGGGGAAAGTGAGAGTCCATGCTGTCTGCCTTAGGTGGTTTATTTAGAAATTGGATTGCTGCTGGCTGTCTTGTGAAACACATATCTGAATTTCATTCAAAATCCCTCAATTCCCAGGTAATGGGATTCTGGATGGTGAGTTAGGAGATCTAGGTTTTTCTTGTACTTCTATCGTGTTATTCCAAATGAGATTACAGGTGACATGTGTCAGAACTCTGTCATTTTGTCCCCCAGAGGTGGAGCAGCACCTTTGAAAAGCTCTCTGACGTCTGATGCTGAGAGTTCCACACCCTTTCTGGACCATAACCTAACCCCAAGGTACATCTGGGTGCACTCTGTGGTTCCTGTGTATGGCGTGAATGGTTACAGCTGCATTTTCCCATTTAATTGCTTTTCACCTTGGGCAAAAGCATCTCTGTAAAAACACTGATAAAATAATACATGTTGTATTTAATTGTCCATGTGTGGATAAAACATTTTGTCTGCTCCAGATCAGTTTTCTTGGCCCCACATAAGTAACCTAAAGGAGGAATAGTAAGAATAACATCAAATGCAAGTTTTCATATGCAAAGAAAGGTTTCATTGTAAGGTTTCATTCTGATTTGCTATTCTTCTCAAAGTGTAATTTAAACCAATGAGCCATGCAATAAAGAAACTGAGGTGTGTCATCAGCCTGTGATTTATTTTTTCACCTAATGAGGAGAACTGTGGAATTTTTTGAGTTTATAGATTATTCTGAACTTCTGCAGTCACTTACTTTGATTATAAATGGTTTGGATGCTGAAGGCATTTTCCGGGATTTAAATATGCAGGAAAACGTCAAATTAAATCAAATTATCAGTGGTGAGACTCATTTCTCTCCTGCATCTAGGATGGTGCTCTAGAATGCCTAATTTTCCACATACTGGTGAAATAACTGCTATAAAAGGAGCAGGACTTGGTTATTCACATGGAAAAATTGTAAAGTCACAGTGTGGTTTGGGTTGGAAGGGACTTTAAAGCTTGTCTCATTCCAGCCCTTCCACCACCCCAGGCTGCTCCAAGGCTTGTCCAACCTTTCATTTTTGTCCAGGAGGGTCAGAGAGCCCATCCCTGTCTTCCTTCCCTTGTGGACTCTGGTCTGGAGAGTCCACCATGCTCTCCTCAGGCACGGTGGGGATGCTCCAGGGGATCACCACGCTCCAGCTGCCACCTCCCCCTTGACAGCAGCACAGAGATGAGCTCCTGGAGCAATTCTTTGGCCAGAGCCTGGAGGTTTTCATGGCAGGGCCACCACAGCAGTTCATGAGGCAAAAAAATCTCAACCAAAACAACCAATGTGGCTCCAGGCTCAGGAGGGCTCTCCCAGCTGGGTGGCAGTGCTGGAGTGGAGATCGTGGCTCAAGTGGTGAAGGTGATGCCTTGTAAAGGCCCAGGACGAGTTATTAATGAACAGATTTTGCCATCCTTGGTGCTGTGTTGCCTACTGCTGATGCCTTGTGAAGGCTGCCCTAGAGCAGAGACTGGACAGAGCTAAAGAATAAAGCAGGTATTTATTAAAGGTCTCTGTGGATCCACCTTGGGCAGCACAAGAGCCCAGCCAGGGCTACACCCAAGATGAACCAAAATGGTCACAAAATGAACAAAAATACACCCTATATGAGCGAAAATGGTCCCAAAATGCACCCAAGATGAACCAAAATGGCCCCAAAATGCACGGCCGGGCATGGGCTCTGTCCCTGGGATCAGTTCTGCTCCATTTGCCCCTTGCAGTTCATTGTCCCATTCCAGCTTTAGCCCTGCAGTCCCACCCTGCTTGTTTTTCTCTCTGCAGCCCACGGGGTTTGTGCTCCTGGGCTGAGATTTGGGTCATTTGTCCTTGGTGCCCAGCTGGAGCAGGAATTGTTTTGTCTCCCTGCTCTGTGCACAGAGCTCAGCATCCCTGAATGTGAACCCAGACCCACACACTAAAGCAGCACAGAATCTGAGAAATAGAAAAGCTAAACCTGAAGTATCAGAGGTCACAGCTTGAGGTTGATGGTTGGACTGAGTGATCTTAAGGGTCTTTTCCAGCCTTAACAATTCTCTGATCAGGCTGCTGAGCTCACCTGGAGCTGTTGCTGTTGGAGCCAGGGCAGGCCAGAGCTGCTGGGGTGTGGGCAGCCTTGCTCTTCGGACATCTCCTGTAGAAAACAAAGCAGGATGGAGAGGCTGCAGTGCCCAGAACTGCTCCAGCCCAGCTGCTGAGTCACATTCCCAAAGATCTGATGTAATACATGGCATTTCTTGGCATTTTGTTGCAGTTTGCTGCCTTTAGCTATGGGCGTGGAGTGATCTTTGCAGGAGACAAGGATTGATACCGCTCGTGGTGTATCAATCAGCACCTGCTGTGCTTTTTAAACACCATTTTTGAGGGTGGACAGTGTTAAGGAAGCTGAGCACGGGGCAGCTTCTATAATGCCTTATTCCCAAAACCATGTAGCTCCTTTTGGTGCCCACTAGAAAGTAACTCAGCAGCATTAGTGATAGGACAGCTGAGGATAGAGCTGTTTTTCACATTTCTCTGGATCTGAGGTACCAACAGAAGTGTTTCCTCTTGTAGCTTGATGCATCAGTTGGGCTGAGCTCTTCTGCTGACCAATACAGCCTTTTTCTCTACAGGTATCTGCATATAATATGAATATTTTATTTATCATTTTGCATTGTGGCCTGGTGTCACTTTAGAGACATGAGCATTGCATTCATCAAAGCTTGAGTCCTCACTTACCTGATGAGGCTTGATGGGTTTTCCTTAGTGTTATTATTTAGGTTATACAGCAGTGCTTAGAAGGAATAAATGCGCTTAAAAGCCATCTCTGCCAGCCTAAGACACCCCAGGAAGCTTTTATGTAAGTGTAGTCCTTGCTGCAGAAATAGATTAAGGAATTTCTAATTTATTTCACATTAAAAACATCCCCTCCAAATGGATCTGTATGCTCTTGATGCCATCTTAGTCTCCTGCATATTTGAGAGCTTTGAATGCATTAACAGCCTAAACCAAGTTATTACATTAATCTCATGAAATCAAAGATTCATATCTTTGACTGAAGGTAAACAACATCAGCAACAGAGAAATTGAACAGATGGAAATGTGTTTCAGAACTTGGGAGGCATTTTTGCTGGAGATTTTTTTGTTAGATATGTTAATTCTGCTTAAGTTGGAGTTTGTAAGTTCCTGCAAAGTATATTGTGGGGTGTACTCTGGAGATACTTCCAGCTCTTTGCAGTTTTATAATGTTAACAGTTTCAGTCTTTCTGCACTAGAAACTGCTTTTTGGGTTATCATTAACAGTCATGCATCTGTTCTTCAAAATCTGGCTGCCAACTGCAGTTGATGGAATTTGTGTCACTTCAGATTCCTTGTGTGATTTGCCTCAGCAAAGGGTTTATTTCAAGCACTGGTGCCATTTCAGCTGCAATGTCCTGTAGCGACTCCACGTCCTCCTCTATTTGTCTGGAACCAAATACATCAACAAGCACTGCAGTTTAGAAATAAAACCTCATTTTACCTCCCACTGGTCACTTTTGTGCTCTGCTGCCTCCGGGGACGTGGGGTTTTCCATGGCAGTGAGAGATTTCTGGCTGGAGCAGGGCATTTGGGAGCAGTTGTGCTCCCTTTCCCTTAGAACTCTGGGCTGTCTCAGGGGATGCTCTGCCCCACAGAGCAGATCTTGGAGCATCCTGGTCCCAGGCATCCCTGTGCAGCTCCCCAGAGGTGCTCAGGTAGGGTCAGGAAGGATCTGAATAAGGCACTTGTGCTGTCTCCATCTAGGGTGGGCTTTGTTTTCTCAGTTTCTCACTTAAAAACCTTTAAAAGTGAATTTTGACCCATGTGCAGTTGAAGCAGAAGGAGAGTGGAAGGTTAGTTTGGGACAGTTTCCCAATGACAGAATTTAAGTAATTAACATATCCATTGGAAAAAAAAGTCTCTTGGAGCATTTGCTTGGGTTTCCTCTGCCCACAAATAAAGACCATCTAGTTTGCTAAGCTAAATGTTGTCTTTATATTGCAGAAAATGTTGCAGAAGAGGCATGGTGTGAGGGAGTGCATGCCAGATTTCCCTTGGTAAATTCATCATTATGCAGAGTTGGGGTTTGGGTTTGCTTTTCTAATTTCTTTTTCCCCTCGGTTTCTTTTCATGGAGATTGAGTAAAGAACATTCTCAGATTTTTATCTTGTTTGTTTACAGTCTGGAGGCCAGCTAAGTGCAGTGTAAGGCATGAAAAGGTATTTGTGGTTGTGTTCTTTCCAAGTGGAAAACAAGCACACTGAAGCCAAGCACGAGAGAAACCTGCAGGAAGAGAGAGGGAGTCAATGGTTCAGTGGCCGAGGAACAGATTTTCTTATTATTGTCCTGGATTTTACAATATTTACTCACTGAGTTCCATATGTAGCATGGAATTTTTCCCTTTTGTTATGACTGTTGTCAACTGGGGGCTTTGTGCAGCTGCAAGATTCCTGGGCTGGATTTTATCCTTTTATGAGAACAGCACCAAGAGCTGTGATATTTCTGAGATGCTGGTGGTAGAGTGTAGCACATCCTCTCTCCTCCACTCATGGAAATCGGTGAGTTAAAATATTTGAACTTTGAATATTTGATATTTGATCCTTTGAAGCTTGTGGTAGAAGTGTTGTTCATTAGATGTGGTGGCGTGAAGACAGGAGAGGACAATCAGGAGAGTTTAATCCATTTTCAAATGGCTTTAGCTTCCACATCGAGTGTGTTCTCCCAGCCACACACACCTCAAAGCCTGGGGTGCAGAGCTGCAGAAATCTCTTCAGAATGATAGAATCTTATAAATTGTTTAATAAAAATGTGTTGCACTTTTGTATAGTTAAAAGCACAGACTACAGAGGGGTGAGTGATGGAGCCCAAGCCTTTGCTGAAACACTTAGGAATAGTGGTAGGAGACTTTGGAAGTAAATGTTGCCTGACTTCTGCAGAATAAACACTTTTCTAAGAAGCTGGAAGCAGTATAATGAAATTATATCAAAAAGGTTTTGCTTAATTAGGTGTAGCCAGCAGTTAACTGTAAAAATTTTATCTGGTGATATTTTAGAGATAACTAATTAGAAATTTCTGGAGACCACTTAGAGCTTTCTTGGGTTTTCCACTTTGGGCTCTGAGTCTGCTGCACTTTGTAATGGACAAAGTGGTTTCTTGGTTAATGGACTGAGGTTTATCTGATGTGTCATTGCTTAAAGAATTAAAGTTGTTGAACATTTAGAAAAGTTACTACTAAGCTTGGAACAGAGTTGCGTTTTTTTAAAGTGCTGAAACAAAGCCCCAGTTGTGATCTGGCATCAATGAATAGTTTGAGTTGAGTAATTTTTGTTTGAATTTACAAGAAACTTTAATGACAGACTCTAATGCTGAGTTTGTCTTTTCAGGATGCAGCTGTGTATGTTTCCTTTCACCCACTCAGCACTAGATGAAAGATGAAATGCCCTATTCATGCAAAAGCACTTACATGGTACTTATGTACAGATGAGATACGTTTTTCCATCCATTTCAATGCATGTCTCACAGAGAAGGCACCGTATATGAGTCACAACAAAAAGAATTCAGATGACTCTGTTAAGATAGTAAAGTTTATGGAGAAAATTCAGCTTGGGGGTGGAGGAAAATCCCTTCTCAGCCACTAAAAAATCAAATGAGCAGCTGCGAGCATTTACGTTGCTCTAGAATTGCCGTAACTCTATTGTGTTTAAAGCAAAGTTAAGCCTCACACAGAATGGGTCCCCTTTCAGAAAAACTGCTTATATATGAAGTGTGAAGGTGTATCAGATGAATTCTAGTTGATACCACTTGGTTGCATTATTGCATCCAAAACCATTTTACCACAGGATGAGATAAACAGGAACCGAAGACATTAAGTGATGCAAATTCTATTTATTCCATACAATGTTATTCATCCCTCAAAAGCAGCCTTAAATTAGCAGCTGATCTCTCACAACCCACAGGATTTAGCAATTTGTGCTGCATACCCCTTGCAAAGTGGCAGAAAAGTATTAGAGATCAGATGGTGGATGGAATATGTTCCTCACTTTAAATCAACCTGAGGGAGCAGCTGCTAAAATCAAGGAAAATCAAATGTGTAAAAGGAACAAGATGGTAATCAGAGTAGCTCATAACTGTGAGTTATGCCCACTATTTTGCAGCATGTCAAGGCTGAAAACGCTTGGCAGGACGTTGGAAATGCTCTCAGAACATTTTTCCCCCACGTGCTGGTTCTGGACCAGTAATCAATGCAAAGAGACAAAGAGCTGGGCTTAAAATATCCCTTCAGCACTGACAGATCCCCTCCTGCAAACCCAACTGCGCTGCACCAGCTCTCCTCCTCTCCCTTGGGTGACAGTCAGCTGGCACACTGACTCTGAAGGTTTATTTTCTTTTGCACAGTGCAGCGATTCCATTATCCCAGGTTGCTCCAAGCCCTGTCCAACCTGGCCCTGAGCACTTGCAGGGATGGGGAATCCACAGCTTTTTTCTGGTGTTCTGGTAGAGTGATGGAATCACTGTGCTGTGCTCACCCTAATGAGCTCTGCATGGAGGGAAACCCTCATGTCTCTGTGGAGTAAGAGCTGTTTGAATAAATTGCAGCACAGTCTTTCCAGAGAGTCAATGAAGCAGCCTTGGGAGCCTGAAATTAAACAGGATTCACAGTGGATGGGAAGAGACAGGTAACTACAGAGCAGCTGGGTCTGAGACATCAGCTCTGTCAATACCACACCAATTCTTTGCCTTGGGCGTTTTCTGAAGATAAACACTTATTTATTTCTGATTACAGCCTGACTGCAGGGTGGATGAGAGCTGTATTTAGAGATGATATTTTTTTCCCCTCTCGCCAACCCCCAAACCTCTTCAGTTTGTTTGATAAAAATAACTGCAGTGAAAGAGCTTCATAACAGATTCAGCCTTCGTGCTCTGTGCTTCCCTCTTGCACTCACACTCAGAGCAGGAATGTGGCTGATTTGTGGGATGAGAGTGGGATGTATTCCTTGAAAGAGCAGGCAGGTAAGAATTTCTATTATTGTAAATTATTGTGATGTCCTGTGTTGGAAATGAAACTTCAGCTGCTGCTTGGTCTTATTAAAAATGCAATACAAACATTTATGGCAAGACCAGCCTTGCCACATTCCCTTTCTGCACCTGAAGTTGGATTTCAGGTGATCTCTGTGCCTTCCCAGGCAGCTCTTATCTTATTTTTTTTCCATAAAACAAAAGAAAGTACATAGGGCACATTGAGACTGAGCAATTCTCACGGATATGAAATCATTGCATGAATTGTTAGACCTTCTACATCTGTCTTTATCTAATTGTGGTGTTGGTGTCTCCCTGGACATTTAAATAGGTGCACTTTTTCTTAGGAAGTGGTAAAAATTAACTCCCAGTGGCATCAGCCCTTTATCCTGGCTCTTGGTGAATCGATCATTTCAATGAGGGACTGGCTGGGTTTTGTTAAATAGATGCAATTTCTGGTTGTGTTCTGAATGTCAGAACTTTCTAATGTGGCTCCAGATTTTTGGGAAAGGAATCTGTGAGCCCCACAGGATGGGTGCATTGGTTTATCCTTGTTTCCATGGAAGGACCCCCAGGACCATGTGGGGTGTGTTGGGAGGATGCTCACAGTTACTTTGAGGGTTGAAAATAGAGATAATAAACTTTGACCATGCAGAATGATTTCTGAAAGTGGATTAAAGGGGCTTTTTTGTGAGAAGAAATGCACTGGAGTAATTTATGTAAAGACTCAGTTTTTTTCTTCAGTGTGCAACTCTTTCATATTCAATATAAACCTGTCAGTGATTCTGTAGCAAGGCACTATGTGAGATGAATAGGAACTAAGGGAAGGGAAAAGATGAATTGCTGGAGCTGTTGCACATCGTAGGCAGCAAGTTTTGATCAGGAGTTGAGAAGCCAGTGTGCACTGCAGGCAGAATTCTGCTCCAAACATCCTCAGAAATGTATGAAAACAGCACTCTGCTCCCTGTTTGTACAGAGGGAGGATTTAAACACATTGATGGGAGCTCTGCCCTGACACAGGAGCTCCAGGCGTGTGCTGCCACAGGTTGGGTGGCTGCTGGTGCTGCCTTTTTTTCCTTCCATGGTTTTTGGACCTGTATTTCTGGAGAAATTGCTGATTTTTGGTTCTGTTTTATTTTCCTGCCTGCAATTTTTTATCCTGCAAGCAGCCCAAAAAGTGAGATTTTTGATTTAGACTGATTTAAATCAGATAGAATAGAAAGAAGGAACACTGAAGCCATTAAATATAATTGGTGGGTTGGTTTTTTTCCCTGCTTGAAAAGGGCTTTAATTTAAAAATGGGTAACACTGAGTTTTGTTATTTTCACATTCTCGAGGCAGACCAAACAACAGCACATCAGAACATGTGGCTGTGGCATTTTAGGAGTGCAAGGAGCTGGGCCTTGGCAATTTCCAGGAACTTGCACAAAGTTTAGGTGCAATAATGCATTTCTGGGGGAGGGCACGACCCTGCTGTCACCGAGCCAGGTCAGGGAGCTCCCTTTCCCAATCCCCACTCTTTTTTCCCTGCTTCCAACAATCTGTTTATTCAGGCAGTGTTTATGCCCTAGCTGAGTGGTGATTCAAGCTCAGTAACTATTTCCTGAGCATTGCAGCCCAAATAATAGAAGTCATCCTTGTGTGATTGAAATGACTGCTGTTATGCTGATTTTAGGGGAGTTTGCTGATATTTTCTTTTTTGCATGAGGAGCAAGGAATTTGTTCCATTCTCACTTTTTATTTGGAAGTGTATGGATGAGGAAGGAGCAGATTGTGTTTGGATTAGATTCTGAGGAAGGAACCAGCTGGGTTGTGGAAGAAACCACTGTTGTTTTTTAGGCGAGATTGCTGATTCAGTGGTGATTCAGGAGGTTTTCTTTGGCTTTAAAAGCCATGAAATGCTTTCTTTAAATAAAAATTTTTAGACTTGAACAAGTGTTCAGCAGTTGTTCAACAGGTTGAGTGTGTAACCATGGGCTGTGGCCACCTTTTCTTGCTTTTAGGATGTACCTGTTTTCCAATGGAGTGCCTTGAAATTGGTTCCATGGGTTTATACAGCATCTTGGGAGTTGCCTTTATTGATGATTCTTTAAAAATCGGGGGATTTAAGTAAATAAAGGAGCTTTACATAACTTCAGTCTGCAGGAGGTTGCTGAGCTTTGTAATGAGTCCTGTGGCTTTTCTAAATCACTGCAATTGCTTTTTGCTTGTTTTTGTTGTTTTGTTTAGAGATTTTTTCCCTTTTTGGTTTGCCAGAAGTTCGCAGAGCTCAGTGATTCATGATCCTCTTTTTATTGACATATCATCTTTCTGGCATCTTTCTGATTTCTCTGAGGTAAATAGATGTGAGTTCAGGCAAAGTTTATTTCCAAAAATGAAAACTTGAGGAGCCAAATGTGTCCAAGAAGCATCAGAGAGAAAATCTACGATTATTTCTCTCTTTTCCTTACATAATGTTCTTTCTTTTTTAATTTAGCTTAGATTTTATTCCTTCTACTGGGCTATTTTTTATTGAAATGGTGGAACCTGCCCACTCACAGGATGAACTTCCTCCTGCTGTACAAATACTCCCCTACCCTTGTACAAATACTTCAGATTGTGTGCTGCCTGTAGTCTGCTTCAATTCTAACCATTTCCAGTAAGCTTGATAGCTAAAAAATACCTGTCATTGTAAGGTTTTGCAGTTTTTTTGTGTCCAGAGGTCATAAATTTATCCTGCTTGGGCTGAAGAATTGCTGTTGTACATGGAGAGTGCTGCACTGAGTGATGGAGGGATGGAAAAGGAATTACATGGTTGTGCTGCATTGCTACTGAACATTCTTGGGCTTTTTCCTTCCACATGAAAATGTTACGAGGATTTCACTCCAGCAGCCTCACTTTGCCCTTTCATGTTTCCATTCCTCTTGACGTGAGTCACGGAAAGTTTGTGGTGGTAGGACTGTGGGCAGCCCTTCACTTCCAGAGCTGCATCTCTGACTAATGACAGCCTTGTCTTCACAGGAGCTCCTCGGGGGAGACATTTCCACAGGGAAGTTCATTTCTGGAGTGTTCTGTGGGGCGTGTGGGATCAGCTTTGCTCCGAGATTGCAAAAAACATCAGCGGTGCAAACTGAGAACTTGATTCAAACAAACCTTCCTGATCTGGCTGGGAAGGCACTTGGGCAGAAGGAATATTGATCCAGATTAGTGGAGACAATTAGGAGACTATGGATAGAATAACATAGCTGTTACTCTAAGATATATTAAATTAGGAGCAGTGTGATGTTCCTGGCCAGTGATTCAGCGGTATTATGTTTTGACTAATCTTTTGTTTGGGTTTTTTTTTGGATAAAAGTGTTTAATCCTTAATTTTATAGCATCTGTAGCTTTCTAAGTAGGCTTCATCCCATCTAATCACAGAGCTGGTGGATTATTTTCTCACTTGCCTTAGACATTCATATTTTAGGCTGTGAGCTGCCCATAAGGACTGATTTACCTGAAATCTTCAATTCTGTTGTGTGAAGGGAGGAAACAAAGTGCTGTAGCTCCACTGACATAAATTCAGGGGAGTATTTGTACCTCAGGATGAGAAATGTCCTCCTGGTGTACCTGAAATGTGTTTATAAAAGCTTAACAGCCACCTTTTCATGTGGTGAGAGGAGAAGCTGACTCTGATTAGAAGTAACGAGGCTACAGAAAAATGTGACCTGAAGAGCGCCAGCAGAAGTTTGATTTATCTTTATTTTAAAGAGTTTTTAAAGAAAGGAAATCATATTAAATATTAAGGAACTGGTGACCTGGAAAACAGGTCATTCACACAGGTATATATATGTGTAAAATTTGTTTTATCTTATTCACAGAGGAGCAGAATTTTAGCTACGTGACTGAGCATATGAAAGTAATTGTTTTTTAAAGGGTACAAGCATTAGGACAAGAGGAAATGGCCTCAAGTTGCAGCAGTGGAGGGCTAGGGTGGATATTAGGGAAAATGTCTTCATCAACAGCCCAGGGCAGTGGTGAAGTCACCGTCACTGGAGGGGTTTGAGAGCTGTGTGGATGTGGCACTTGGGGACATGGTGGCCTTGGCAGTGCTCAATTAGTGCTTGGCCTTGGTGGTCTTGGAGAGCTTTTCCAACCTCAGCAATTCCATGATTCTGAGATTCTGTAGCCATTTTGGTTGCAGGCTTCCCTTACAATCCTAGAGAGAAAGGGGAGGAATTTCATGAAATGTTTATTTAATAAGAATAATACAGAATTTCAGATACTTTCTATGCAGTCAACAAAACCCGTGTGGATGATGAAAAATTTTGCATTTTTTCTTTTGAGGGGAATGTCTCATAGGGTTATGGATGAGATGAGTAGGACGTGGTTGGTGCTGTGTTTTCAGTGCTTTGGGGTGAAGTTTTGTGGTTTGCTTCTGTGGTTCCTGCCAGTGTTAGCTGCCAACCTTCTCTCCTGCATCCTGAGCCCCCAACAGCCCCTCCTGTCATGGAATTGTTCAGGAAAACTGCCATTGAAAGGCCTCACCTGTTTGCTATTAAGTTCTGTTGCATATAAATACCTTTGTTAGCTTGAGCCTGCTCCAGTTTGGAGCAAAGTCCCCTCTGGCTTCAGTGGGAATTATTGAAATCTAGGAGAGCTTTTCCTTTTCCCCCCGCCATTCCGCTGTGTGTCATCTTGTATATCCATGTTTCCTCCTCAGGCTATTCCCAGAGATCCTGATTTTTATGAGGGGGGCTGCTTTTGGCCAAGGAGCCTGCAAAGGTTGCTGTTGATTTCTGCTCTGTGGTTAGGGCTGGCACGCATTAATGTACAGCAGACAAATGCAGTATAGACGTGATCATAAATAATTCACCCTTCCCTTCAACAAGGGGAAATTACATGCTACATTATTCAATATACAAAGACACTGCTTGTTGTGTAAAGAGAGTAATTTTCTGCCAGTGAACAGCCAGCAGCTTTGCAGCTAAAATATATAAGGAGACACACATGGTTTATTACCAGCTCAAGCCTCATAACCTTCCCTCTGCCTGCAATCCACATCCTTCTGCTCTCAGCAGTGGAATACAAAGAGCTGACGTGTGCTGGTGGCTGTGGCTGCTGGGAATGTTGGATGGAAGGAACAAAAACAGGGCGCTGTAGACGTCTGGATTTCATGGGGTCAATGAGGAAAGTGAGGGCTGGGGGAAGACCATGCCCTTCTGGTGAGCATCCTTCATGCCATGGTGAAATCTTAGGGAATGAACTTCCATCAAAAACTGCTTAGGAAAGAGAAGGGAGTGGCACTGGGGAATTAGATCCTTTCATGTGTTTATTACAATTCAATTTTTAAATTTCATGAATGCTGACAGTGCAAAATCATGTAAAATGGTGTGTTGGCAACTAGCTGTTATTAAAAAAAAATGAGATCAATGTGTTTATTCTATTAGCTGAGTGATCTGTCATTGTCCTGTGATAGGTCATCAAACTGATCAGCTAATTAAGAGCCTGATGCAGTGCTTGTGCATGAGCTGGCAGAGTTATGGTTGCTGGTGGAACTTTAAATTTCCCCTCATGACTGGTGTGATTAATATCTCAGCTTTACTGTAGCCTAAACATATTTCTGTTTTTCCCCCTTGTATCAGCTTCCTGATAAACAGTTTTCTTCACCTGCCAAAGATGTAGCTAACATGGTTTTTCCTTGGCTTTGTAATATTTGTGGCAGAATTTCATGAGAAGTGTCTGCAGCTGGGAAGGGTTCAATAAATTCCAGTCCATTTTTTCACACACAAATGGACATAGGACAGAGAAGGTTATGTGGTTTTTCTAAGGTCTTGTGGTCTGCATTCATTAATGTATTTCTGATTGCTCTTTTTAAAAATTTGAGAATTGGTGTCAAACACACAAACCTGGAATTGATCCCATTAGGCTATCTCAGATAAATCTGTCCAGTCAGTGTCACTGAGCAGGTTGCAGATCCCTGTTAGAAGAGGACTGGAAGATAAATTGGATTTTTACTTTATTTTAAGTAGCCAGTGCATAGGAATTGGTATATGAAAATAAACAGTAAGGAGCTGGAGAGCAGAGGTCTGAGAGGATACTGACCCATATGAATCTGATTTAATATCTCTCAAACTTCTGTCAAGGTCATCACAGCTTTGCTCCTTTGGAGAAGTTTTTAAGACTGGTCTCTTCGAGAAGTCTTGCACTGATTTCTTTCCCTTTGGTTTAAATATAGTCAGTTGTGATTATGCTGTGATTTCTGTCTGCCCCATCTGGCTAAGAGAATGAACTCATTAAGGAAATGAACTTTTTTGGGGTGGAAGGAAAGCATTTTGCAAATACTTTTGTTCAATATTTATCTAATTATTCTTGGGTCCCTGAGACACAGCCTACTTGCTCTGATTGCAGAAATCCTCCAATATGTGACAGTGTTCAGTGGGAGAAACATCAGAATACAAATAACTTTTACAAAAGCACTTTGTCTCATGCAAAAATGCAGGCAGAAGGATGATGATAAATGTGGGATCTGAAGTGACTGCCCCATTTGATCAGGACACTTTTGTAGGAATGAACCACGAGTTATTATCTGGAATGATAGCAATGTTGCTTAAGCATTAAAAATAGGTGTTGATAGAGCTAAAGGCAAAACAGTCAAATTGTGGGACTCATAATAGTAATGATTATACCTCTGTGATTTAGTGAGTAATAAGAGAACCCATCATTTGGTCCAGAAACCTGAGATGCTGTCATTAGCCTTTTCCTTGTGTCTGTTTTTTAACCTCTTCACTTTGCTGAGTGTTTTACTATGGCTTTTGATTTTTTTTTTTTTTTTTTTTTTTTTTTTGGCTTTTTATCTCCCATGTTTGAAAGGAGATTGTTACTTTATCCCTTTATCCCTGCCTCAAACAGGGTCCTACCCCACTTCAGGACTGTTCATTTAAGGTCCTCAGGAGCAGATAGAGTGTAATTATTTAAACCTGTGTCACTGGATACTGTCCAGAAATGCTCCCATATTTCAAGAGCAGATTAAGATCTGTTGGGTGGGTTAGTGGGTCGTGTAGTGTTACCTGTTGTAGCAACCAGTCACTGATGTGAGCAGACGGGTGGTGGAAAATCAGGGGCAGCTCTCTGTGAACCTGGAGCCAAATGTTCCCTGGGTTTAATGTCCTGAGTGCTGTAATTAACAGGCTTGGCAAGTGGCAGGCATCTCTCAAATAGAAATCTGAAATGCCTGGTGGTGGACTGTGCTTTGCTATGGCTGTGGATGGTGTGGATATGATGCCTGGCTGTGTATAAACATCTGGGTTTGTTTCTCTAGGTTGGACCATGCATCTCTTTGGAGCCACCTCTGGGAAGATGAAGCTTCCAGCAGCAGCAGCAGCAGCAGCAGTGTGGTTTGGAACCGGCTTGTTTTAAGGGAACCTGGAAATTTCTACCCATATTTGCCCATTCCAGCATAAAGCAGAGGAAAATGAGTTATTTTTATTTTTTGCATATTTTCACACTACGCAACAATTTTTTTCCCTTCTCATTTTGTTCAATGGGAAAAACTTGAGCCAGTTTTGTAGCTGATCCTTACTTCGCCACATTCCTTTTACTGAGCCAAATTCCTGGGAGCCACATCCAGAGAACATCTATTTTTGTGTGGTGGTGGTGGTTGGGGCTTCTTTTTCTTCCTGTGACACATGTCACTTTTTATTCTGTTTTGAACCTGTCCTTTTGCATTGCTGAGTAGTTGTAGAACCACTCCAGGAATGAAATAATTTCAGACTTGCAGAAGATGACTCATATGCTTCAGAAACATTTTTATGGCTGCGCTTGGCTCATTAACGTAGGAGTTTAACAGTAGTAATATGAGGCATTGCATTAATTGCTGCATACATTTATTACCAAATGACTTGCACAGACAGTGTTTCAGATGCCGTGGACCTGACCACAATAACCAGAAGTGTCCTGTGTGCAGAGGAGAGAATAAAATCCCTTTGTACACCGACAGCAAGCAGATGAAGTGGCTCGCGGTTCTGGAAGTGAGGACTGATCACTGTGAGAGCTGGAATGGGTTTTTCTGCCTGAGGAAGGGCAAGCTCTGCAGTTTGATGTTTGGGTTGATCATAATGACTCTGGTGATGGTGTCCTACATACTGACTGGAGCCAAGCACGGCCTGCTGCTGATCCCATCTCCCTTCCACTACGGAGCTTTTGCTAGCAATCCCAGCCTAATGGACAATGAAAGCCTTAGTGACATGAAAGACTATTACCAGCCTTCAAAAATGAATATTTCATATGTAAGGGATTATCCAAGCATTAAATTAATTATTGACACCATTACTTCAAAGATAGAGTTTATAACGAGGCAGCGCCCTGATTTAGAAGAGCTGAGGAAGCAAGAGCCACATGTAAGTATGAATTGAGGCGTGTCTTAAACTGCTTTTTACATCCTTATTTCAAGGCTTGTGGATCAATCTTTTGCCTAGATATAAAAAAGTGCAACTGCTTGGATGTTCATGCAGTGATTTACACCACATAGAGTCTCCTGATTCACAGCAGCTGAGAAGTTGATATTGTAGATCACATCCCTCTGAGTCACGGGCAGGATGGATGGGTTCTATAAATGCTCTTGACACCTGAGGCAAAAAATCAGGCAGTCTTCTTGTAGCTGTGCAACGTCACTGAACTTTTACCTTCTCTCATGCAAAATCATTGTGACTTACATTTACCTGTCACCAAAATGATAAATAAGAAAGGAGCCTTTCTAATAACTGCTTGCCAGGGCACCTTCCTGAAAATCATTGCAAACCTTGTATTTCAGAGTTAAAAACTGGAAGGTAATTTGATTTGAGTATTGGGTGTTTGACTTTAAAAATCAGTTCCTGGGGTTGCAGAGGAGGTGGGGCGAATATTGAGGCCCTTTGTGGCCTTAAAATAAAAGGATTTATTTCTAAATACTTGTCTCCCAGCCCAGTGGGTTGCACAGGGTTTGGTTCATCAGAAGCAGTGAATGGGGTCAGCTTTGTAGGTTGAAATAATGTTCTGTCCAGGTAGTGTTTCTGTCGTGTCGCGGTGCTAAGTAAGAAAAGTAAGTGCTGAGTGAGAAAAGTTGATTGCTTGCTGCCTTGACTGAAACTGTTGTTCTTTATGTTGCAGATGTTTTCGGTAATTCCTAACAAATTCCTTCCAAACAGCAAGAACCCTTGTTGGTACGAGGAGTACCGCGGCAACACGACCGCCGATCCCTACGCCACCAACTCCTACGCGCTGTACTCCAAGCGCTTCCGGATCATTTTCGATTACCTCAGGAAGGTGTTCTGGAACCACCTGTACCACTACAAGGACAAGCACTACCGCCTGCGCTGCCTGCCGCACTTCTACATCATCGGGCAGCCCAAGTGCGGCACCACGGACCTGTACGACCGCCTGCGCCTGCACCCCGACGTTCGCTTCTCCGCCATCAAGGAGCCCCACTGGTGGACCAGGAAACGCTTTGGTGAGTCAGAACGCCCTCTGCCAGCCAGGATAGTTGTCCCCCTTAAAGTTTTGTAAGTATTCGGGATGAGGTTTATGGATTTGACGCGTGTTGGCTCGCCTAGAAACAGCTGGATTGGTGGTTTTGAGAAATCCAGTTGCTCCACCTGCTTTGGTTCAGTGGTGTTTTGGGTTAAGCCTCTTGAGAAAATGCGCATTTCGTTGGGTTTATTTGGAAAATCTAAGGGAAAACAAAACCAGTGCATAAGACCAACCTTATGAATTTATAAAGGCAAGAAGAGAAACTGTTAGATTGTCGTGGGGGAGTTGAAGAGAAGCAGTGATAGTTTTGTACTGCAAAATTCTGCAAAGCCTTTCTTACATCAATAAATGATGGGTCACACTATTTAAAATTCGAGTCCTTATGGTTCAATAAATGCAACTGTGGCAGGAGCTTCATTAGTGCCACAGCTCTGGGCAACACTGATCATTAGAGGAGAAACTGCACGAAGAAACTCTCTCACACTGAGGGCCCTGCACTTATTTTTGATCCTTTTTCTGGATGATATCATTATTTCCATCTCTGAAGGCAGACTTGACTAGCTAGGGTTGTGGCCAGCTGGAGCAAAAGGCATCCATCCCTCCTGATTGCACCTCCAAAGGGTATCTCAGGGGTTGAGCACAGAATTTCATCCATCTGAAGTGTTTTTCTCCTCCTTCTCTCTCTCTGGATGCTGAGGAAGGTCAGTCTTGTGGTTAGAGATTAGATGAGCTGCAGAAGACCCGTCTGAGTTTCTTAACTGCTTCCCTGTAGATGTGTATGAGTGTTGTGCCCTCTGTATTCCAACCAGGCCCTGGATTTCCCTCTTCTTGAGTCTGGCTGGTAAGTGCTGGTGTGCCCTCACTTTGTATGACTTTGGCATGAAAAATCAAAGACTTTCCAGTGATTCTACTGTTTCCAAGAGGAAGATTCTGCTTATTTTGGTGATGTCTTCATTTCTGTTTCTCATTTGCTATTGCTTTATTGCAGACAGAGGCTTTGGAACAGGAAAAACTGGCACTGGAGTGTAGATGAGGACTTTGATCACTACTTTCTTTTGGTGCTTTTCTAAGCTTCCTTGGAATGGGAAAATGATGAATTTCTGTGGCTAAAGGCAAGAAAGGACACTTTTTGAGTTATTGGGACACTGGCAGTGCTACTTCAAATTCTTTATTTCTCCTACATGTGGTCTTGTCATTTCCATCTTCTTTCCCTGTGCCCTGGATTCCAGAAGCTCCTGCAGACAGGGTTTTTGTTCCTTGCTTCTTGCTGAGGTGCTCACAGCCACAGAGATGGGATTTCACGATTTTGCTGTTAAATTTTTAGTTTTCTCCCTTTGCAAGGGAAAGTTGAAAAAAGAAAGTTGCCAAACGAAATATTTTGGCCATTTTCTAAATACTTTTTTGTAAACTTAAGACGTAAAGCCATGTGATGAAAATGCAGCTTTGCTTTTGAGATAACTTAGTCCTGTTTGAGAAACGCTGGAGGCACCAGTGTGAATTGAGGAGTGAAACCGAGTCAAGCAAAGGAGCAGCGAGTGGTGCTCCTTGAAGACCCATGAGAAGGGACTTGTTCATCCCAGTCAGCAGCTGACTGAAGACAAAACATAGGAATTATGGAATAGTTTGGGTTGGAAGGGACCTTTAAGTCCATCTTGTTCCACCCCTGCCATGGGCAGGGACACCTTCCACTGGGTTCCAGGGTGCTCCAAGCCTTGTCCAACCTGGCCTTGGGCACTGCCAGGGATCCAGGGGCAGCCACAACTTTTTCTCATGTTTAGATAAAGTGATGGAAAGAAGGGATTGTCAGCAAAATCTGTGGAGGATTTTGTGTTCCGTGGTAGTTCTGGCAGGAAAGGCTGAACCCAAATGATAGCTTAAACTAAAATGTTTTACACCTCCACTTACATGAACCTCAACATAAGTGTTTGGAATGAATTTTGGAGGAGGTAATTCACCCAGCCTCACTTCAGCAAGACTGGGCTCACTAAAGCTCTGAACCTGACCTACCAAACAGCAGAAGAATGTAAAAAATCAGGCTGGAGTGCATCTAACTTGAGAAGAAGGGTGAATTTGAATTCCTGTCTCTGTGCTGGCATCCACAAGCCTTCCACTTGCAGAGTCTTGTGGTCAGCCACTGGGGACCAAGTGCTGATCCTTGAAGAGAACATTCTTTGCATAATTCAGGTTTTTTTTGAAGTTGTTTTGTAAAGCTGGAGAATGAAGAAACATTGCAGAGCTCGTGGTCTCATGGGAGAGGGATCTGTAGGAATGACCTTCTGATCATCTCAGCTGTCTGCCACTGAGAATGAAAGATCAGGTTTATTCCTGGTGGCTCAGTCCTTTAATTCTGCCTTTAAAGTACATTACCTAATGGTTACTGTTTAAAAATAAAGAAAAGAAAAACAGAGGATATGACAAACACTCTCACAAGTGAAACTGAGACAGCCAGCAAGTGGCTATGACTCCTATGCTCCTGGCTATTAACTTGGTTTGGTTTCTTACACTTAAGCTGGATAAGAAAGTCTCTTTGTTCAATGGCATCCTCTGATTCAGTGGATTTTTATGAGACTGACTAATTTCAGCTGAGGTTAAACAGCCCTCTGGGGAGGCCCCATTTCACAAATCACCCCTTTCCCCTTCTGCTGGGATGGTTGATGCTCCACAGGACTTTGTCTCAGCTTGACTGTCTCTCTCTCTGCTGGCTCCTTGCCACTGTTTCTGTTCCCAGGAGTGGGGTGGCAACAAACCAAGGCTGTCTGTAGCACCACTCTTGCACTTTTTTCCCCCCCTCAAAACAAGTCAAAATATGCTGTTGAACTTCCTCCTACCCTCATTAAATCCCACTTTTGCTAAAGGGGAAAATCAGAGGCAATGGACAAAAGAACTCCCTTGCTGAGCTTTCCTCTCACATAATTGATAATTATTGGCCTTGTGGGGACAAGAAAGGGAGAGCTGAGAAGTCCTGTGTGGGGAGCATGTGCAGCAAATGGAGAAGTGAGACTAGATTTGGAAACAGGAGTGGGAAAAGGAGTATAAAAATCACAGGATGCAGCTGAAGATGCTGAGAAACGCAGGGGGAAGGTGATACTGAACTCACCCTGGAGTGTAGGGAAGGAGAGGAGAAAAACAAGATACTACCGTGGAGCTTTATTTGCATACCTGTGAAAGGAAAAAACCCATGAATGATTTCCCAGTGTGTGTTCATTTGCATATTTGGCATCAGAGCCTGTGCTCAATCTCAAAACAGTAAATCTAGTGGGAGTCCAATATTACTGCAATTTACATGGGTGCAAATGGAAGTAGAATCTTATCTTCTATATTCCTTCCAAAAGCTAAATTTAGAAGAAGATAAATCCAAGCTCATTCATGCCGGGACTACAAAACAGAGCACTCAAAATATTTCCTATCACTGCGAATTTATGGTGTAATCATTCAGTATCTCAGATCTCAGCCACTTCGTTACCGGCACTTTTATCTGAGGGTTGCACTTGGTCGGTCTGATCTCGTGCTGATGTTGGCTGGCTCGGGGCCAACCCCCTTGGTTTGCACCAGTGGTTGGCCTTGCCCTGTTGCTGTCACAATTGCTGATTTTAATTCTCCCTTTCTGGCTGTTTTTCCTCAGGAATCATCCGGCTGAGGGATGGGTTTCACGACCGCTACCCGGTGGAGGATTACCTGGACCTGTTTGACCTGGCAGCACATCAGATCCAGAGCGTGCTGCAGAGTGATGCAGTGAAGGAGCACGGCAAGAGGAACAACATCATCATTGGTAGGGCAAAAACAGCCCCAAATTCTGTGTAGCTCCATCCACACTGGCACTGCTCAGAGCTGAGGCACCAGAGGGGGATTTTGTGGCTGGTTCTCAGCACAGAGCCCCTGGTGTTCTCTTCTCTGGAAGCTCTTGGCTTTTTTTCCCTTCTTTCTTTGTTAAGAAGCTGTGATTATCTTCAGAAAATTCCCGAGTAAATGCTGTATATCTGATGAGCATCAGCATTTAATTTATCTGTTTGTTTGGTTTTTTTCCCCCAAGAATGAGAATGACCTTGGTGATTTGTTCAAACACAGTTTCCATGTTGTTTTCACGGAACCATTTAGGTTGGAAAAGCCCTCTAAGATCATCACTCCCATCCATTCCCCCAGCACTTCCAAGGTCACCACTAACTCATGTCCCCAAATGCCACATTAACTTTAAGCACCATTATGAGGGGATTGCCTGTAGTGCTGGGATTGTGGCTTCACTTCCAAATGCTGGAGCAATGTCTGGGATAAATCAGTAACTGTGGTGCTATGACACACACTGGGTGCTGCAGAAATCCTGGAGCTGCTGGGAAATGTGGTAGCAAAAGCTCCCAGTGGCTCTTAAGCTCCAACAGAAGAAATTGATATAATTAGTTGGTGTTAAATGACCTAATTACCACTAAGAATGGTCTAGAAGTGCTGTTTTATTGTACTTTGTGGAAGTCCATGGTGAGCCCTGGGCTCTAGGGAGGGATCCCTGGATTGCTTTCCCTGACACACAGTGGTCAATCCTCGGGGCTCATCCACTCTAGCCCATGGTGTACTGGTTTACAGGGCCCATGAGGAACATCACAAACTTCTAAATTCTGCTTTTGCTGTCTGCTAAAACCAGAAAAGTGAGGGGATGGGAATTTTACCAGTCTTATTTCACAGGGAAATCAGACATATTCCTTGCAAAAAGTAGTTGTGCAAGTGACAGTTGCCTGTCAAAAAGAGACTTTTCAAGTAGGCTTGAAGCCACAATTCTACAGAAAATAGAGACAAGATTTTACTGCCTGCCCTCAGAATTACTGGGGGTTTGGTGTCATGATAACCTAAAATTTTAACCTGTTGCTGGCTGGATGAGATGGTGATGATGCCTTAGGTTGGTTAAACCAGAGCCTTGTCTGAGTCACATTTCTTCAGTACTTCCCCAGCCTCCATGTAAGTCCATCATTCACTTTATTAAACATTGCAACACTCAGCAATACTTACAAGATGGGGTTCTTAAGAAATGCTGCCATCAAGGACATCTGCAGATTTTCCTGCTACTTACAATAATATCTCCTGTCCTTTGATGGGTGAAGTGCTTATACTAATTAAATTCACTAATCTAATTGGCAACGTGCATCTTTGATTACCCACCTCCTGTTGCAGCTTTTTGTAGGGTTCACTTTGTGTTTCTTTTTCCTGTGGTCTCATTTCTTGTTTCATTAAGGTTCTGCTGGGTTTTCTTATTAAGTTTGCAGGAAAAGTCTTGAATGATTATACTCATTAAGGCAGTCTTTTATGACCTTGGCAAACAACAAAACAAAGCCACCTAGCCTAAAATGAATCTGTATGAACATCAGGTTTTCTCATAATCTTCCTTTTCTTATTTGAGATGACTGCAAATAAAAATCAAATTAAAACTGTAAATATTTCAGTAGTTCATCATGTTATATTATTTTGAAAAGTTAGGCTTCTTTGGTTATTAAACCTAGTGGGTAATAACTGCATTTTCCTAAAAAAAGCCTCATTATCTGTTTAGAGATGAACCCCAGAGGACAGGGCTGATCCAGCCTGAGGCATTCTGAACAGGATTTGTTTATGTGGAATCATTAATAAGATAAATTCAGAGGAATGACTTGTGAAAACACAATATGATGCTAATCCATTAATGACTGAATGAAGAGGTTATGCACCATTCTTTAGACAATTTAATAATTCATGTGATCTTTAAGTCCATGAGAAAAAAGCCAAATCAGTTGCACCGGCATAATTAAGCACACTTAATTGTTGGTGATTAATTTATCTCATGTTTAGTATGGCTTGTTCTCTTTGCAGGTATTAAACCCTTATTATATTATAATTATATATAATTATAATTATCTATATAGTATACATATTACATATATACATATATATACAGTATATTATTATATATTACATATATGATATATAATATAATATATATTGCATATAATAATTAATAATTAATAATAATAATAATAATAATAATAATAATAATAATAATAATAATAATAATAATAATAATAATAATAATAATAATAATAAAGATATTATATGTATCTATATCTATATATTATATATAATTATATTATATTAAACCAAACACTGTCAAATTGTCAGAAAAACTTTTGTTTGCCTGCCACAGGAAATTAAAATTATGAAAGTCAGCAGGGACCAGAATGGTTATTATATTTTTATATATATTTTTTTCCCCTCATTAAATTCATTGCAGTCATCTTGTGGGAAGATTTAGCCTCTTGAGCCCAAGTTTTGCTGGGCTGGAGCAGCACCTTGATCTCTGTTAATGCTTTAGCATGGTTTGGTTTTGTGCCTGTGATCTTGGGTTGGACTTAACAATCTTGGAGGTCTTCTCCAACCTTTATGATTATGAGATTTGTCTCCCTGCCTTGTGTCCTGCCTGCAGATTTGAGGTGGTGGAATTCACATTTTCTGTGGAATGTGGGCTCTGATGTTAGGAGAATCTGCCATTTATGTGTAAATGCACTGGGGATTTTTGTAGTTCCCACTGCAGCAGCGTGGGGAGGTGTCTGCAGGTTTGGCCATGCCGATTGGGATAAATCCAACAGAACACCTGAGGTGATCAAGGGACAGAGCAGAGAGCTGTGCAGGATGAGCAGATCCAGTCCAGGCAGGAATAGGTGGCTGGATGGGGTCACAGATTTTAATTACCTTGCCATGATCGATGCAAACACTTTTGAGGGAGCTGTTGGAGGCTGTGCCTGCCAGGGGCTGGAGCAGGGACTTGCCAAGGTGCCCCCCATGCCTGCAGGGGCTCCTTCCCCCTGCTTTCCCCACGTCCTGGTGGTCAGCAGAGCTTTCTGTGGCAGGGCTGTCCCAGCTCCTGGCCTCTGCTTAATCCTTTGTGTTTCTGCCTCACCCAGCGTGGGAGCTGGGCTAATTGAGTTTTAATTGACAAGTGGAAGCCTGCTGGTGATTAGGCAGTGCTTTGGCTAATTAATTTAGAATGGAAGAGCGGAGCTGTTGTGAACACCCAGCTACAGCCAATGGAGCTGATCTCCTCCTCCTGAAGAGAGGCAAAATGAACGTGACAGAAGATTAATGTGTTTTCTAACAACTCCCAGACTTTATTAATGAATCGCATTATGTTCAGCCCAAGTTTGGAGCCAGTACCTTTCTCATGTTGTGCTTTGTCCATCTTTTTAAATCTTTATTGGGCTTTCCCAGCAGAGGAAGGAAGAAAAAAATAGGGAAATAATGTACAAGTCCATAAGCCTACAACATTATTATTTTTTTAATCTCCTTCCCTTTGATTTGGAAAACCTCATTAGCAAGAGTTAGCTTTCATTAGACTGTCAGAGTGTGTAAGTCCCCAAAAAGCTTCTGCACATGTTTTATTGAATAGTACTGTGCCACATAAATGCCAGGATTGCTTAAAAAGACAGAGAAGGTTACAAAATTCAAAACAACATATCAGATCATTTATTTAGCAGCTGAACCATCATATATCTCACTCTGGCAGAGATTTTTACTGAATATATTTCTCCCTGTAGCATTGCATTCTGCGTGAGCTTCTTCAGACACTGAAGATACCAGAATCTGACATCTTACCAAAGTGTGCTATTTATTCTATAACCCCTTTATCTATTTATAAATAGTTGACTTGTTCTACATGAATAATTATATAAAAAATAATCTTTCAAACCTTAATGATGCATCTCAGCTGCTTTTTAAATATTTCTTATATGCTCAGTGATTCTCCTGATTATGTTTTCCACAGTGTTGATCAGCAGGGGCGATGGTTTCCACATTTTTCTGTGGGAAATTTTACAATTTGTTAGCAAGCTGCTTCTCTGAGATTGGGAGCAATAAGGCCAACCTGTGGATGCTACAATGAGCATTTTAAGACTTCAGCAGGGACAAACTCCTGCCTCCTCAAGAGGTTGGGTTGGAAGGAGTTTGGAGCCACCTGGCCCAGTGGAAAGGATGGGAACAAGATGATCTTTGAGATCCCTTCCAGCTCAGATCATTCTGTGATTCCATGATTTCCATGACTGGAAAAGGTGCTAAACCCCTGAGCAGTCCATTCCAGCCCAAATTAAATCTATTTGCATGTGTTAGCCACCAGCAGGAAGCCGTGTGGCCATGGAGAGCAGCATTTCAGGTGGAATTGCATAAAACCTGCCTTGAGCATCCCTGCATTCCCAAAGGACAGGGCAGTGGGGTTGCTGCAGCTCTGGGAGCTTCAGCCACAGCAGTCTGCAAGAACTGGGGTGTGCTGAAATTCATTTTGAGTCAATTTTGGTCTGCCTTATAGCACCTAAAAATTCAGCCAGTTTCCACTCCATCATGAAGAATGGAATGAGTTACCAGCAGAGATGCTTTTCATTTCCAGGGGAGGCCAGTGCCTCGACAATGTGGGACAACAACGCTTGGATTTTCTTCTATGACAACAGCACTGAAGGAGAACCTCCCTTCCTAATCCAGGATTTTATCCATGCCTTCCAACCAAATGCCAAACTTATCATCATGCTGAGGGACCCTGTTGAAAGGTGAGCATGAAAATTTTCTTGTATAATAATATTTCAGCTCTCACTCTGTTGCATGCAAGTCAATATTCAGTAAATATTCACGTGGTGTTTGAGAGCTACTTGGTTGTGACAAGAGGGGTTTTATTCTGTGTATTTTGGCACAGGTAACAGTGATAATGTTTTAAAGAGAAGCATGTGAGTGTGAATGCCATGAGTTCCATGCCTGGACTACTGAGCTACTCTGAAGAAAAGAATTTTTATGTTTTCAAATGACAATCTAATGCCATTACCTGAGCTAATGTGCCCTGGATCTCAGCAGGGCTCTTTAGACTAGGAGGGCACTGCGTCTCCAGATCTCAGCAGAAATAATCCTGGGAAATGTTTCATTTCATTTAAGTAGAGTAAAATCTATGTTTTCATGGGGTTTGCAGTTTAAACTGATTAAATAATAATGATTGAGAATGATTAAATAGCTCCAGAGTCAGCAAATGATACAATTTTTACAAACTCTTTCAAGTGCTTGGTGAGACAGTCCTGTAAAGTTTCACTGGGCATTTGTAGCTTGCACAGCCAACAACTACAGGAGTTCATCCTTGGTCTTCCTGACTTTGTTTGCAGGGAAAGTGCTTGGCTTTTCCCAAGGTATGGGCTGTTTTAAATGGCTGTGGAGAGTCAGGAATGCCCAGCTTTCCACTTGTATTTCACTTTTTCTCTCCAGTCTTCCTCCAGATTTCTGGGACAATCTTTCCCACTGTGTCCTCTGAAGCAGGATAATGATGATGAGGGTGATGGGGAGGGTGGAGGGGATGAAGGCAGAGTCCACAAGGCTCAGATTGAGGGGGTGTGAATGAACTCCTCCTCACTGTAGCTCCATAGGGATAGTCAGAATACTTGTGGCAGGGTCTGTGCTCAGGGGCAAAGCAACAAAAAACGGAAAGGAAAGGAAAGGAAAGGAAAGGAAAGGAAAGGAAAGGAAAGGAAAGGAAAGGAAAGGAAAGGAAAGGAAAGGAAAGGAAAGGAAAGGAAAGGAAAGGAAAGGAAAGGAAAGGAAAGGAAAGGAAAGGAAAGGAAAGGAAAGGAAAGGAAAGGGGAAAGGAAAGGGAGAAAAGGAAAGGGAGAAAAGGAAAGGAAAGGAAAGGAAAGGAAAGGAAAGGAAAGGAAAGGAAAGGAAAGGAAAGGAAAGGAAAGGAAAGGAAAGGAAAGGAAAGGAAAGGAAAGGAAAATGGGATGGGATGGGATGGGATGGGATGGGATGGGATGGGATGGGATGGGATGGGATGGATGGGATGGGATGGGATGGGATGGGATGGAGTGGTGGGGATGAAGATGATGATTGGAGATGCAGGTGATGGTGGGGGGATACCAGTGATGGTGGGGATGAAGATGATGGTGGGTGACGCCAGCAATTTATGTACAGACACAAATTTATATACAGCCAAGCTACACAGCTCTATTGTTCTATTTCTCATGTCTTCTCTACAGCTTAGATATTTTTTCTGCTGTTTTAGCACTGTTCACAATTCCGCTGTATCTGAAGCCTGTCTTTTTACCACCTTCCTAAAACGGTCTGATTTTATAGATTCCCACGGTGGGGATGAAGGTGATGGTGAGGAGCAGGCTCTGGTGGCTCTGGCAGAAGAGCAGCCCCGTGCTGTGTGTGCAGGGAGCCTGTAGCCACTGCCCAGCAGCTTCCAGAGCTGGGGGATGCTCCCCAAGGAGCTGCCCTGCTGGCAGGACGTGGCTGTGGTGGGAGCAGGGCTGGGAGATGGTTCCCAGCTCCTGTGTCAGGAAATGCAGCTCTCCACATCAACGGCATCTCCTGACCCCAGGAGTTAACAGATGGTAATTTTATGCAAGAGAGTGGCTGGAGTGGCTTCCTCATGTAAATTAGTGACAAACTCCCTGATTGCCTTAAGCACCCTCTGTAGTGGAGGTGTAGCTCTTCGCCAGCTTTAGCAGGGGTCACAGAAAAAGTCAGCTCCATCTCCTTGACGGTGTTTGTGACAAACTGGCTCCTCTTTGTTTGCAATTCCCTGCATTCCTGATGGCTCATCTGAGCTGCAGGAGCAAAAGCAGAAGGGACAGCCCATCCATTGGTGGGACAGGTTCCTTGGAGCAGCCAGGAGGGCAGGGGGCTGGGATGGGCTCTGATCTAACCTGCACAAAGTCTGGGTATCCCTAGCTGGAAATACCTGAATAACATCTTTTATTTTGAGATGGTTGTTGTCAACTGGTGTCATTATTTCATTGGGATAGACAGAGGTGGAAGGGAAGGACTTCAAGTAGCTAGAACAGCTGAAATCCTAATCAGCAAAGGCAGATGTCCTCGGAATTAAAAACAGATGTGGAATAAAAGGAAAAAGAAAAATGGAAAGGAAATCTCAGCTGCCCTGCAGAGGGAGAACTTGTCCTCAAGAACGTAGTTTTCATAAGATGCCAACGAGTCTGAAAAATGATGCATTTCTTTTGATGGATGGTTAGAAACACCAAGCAGTCATATTAAACCTTTGTAATGACCCTTCAGCCTGGCCCATGCTATACCTGCTGCCTGCTGGCTGATTTTTCCCAGGAAGAAGCCTTTCACCACTCAGTCCCACAATCCCTGGGACAAGCTGGGTCCTGATATCCACATTTCCTGCAAGCAGGGGATGTTCTTGTGTGTCTAATTTAGGTGAACTCATCTGGCCTGGTCCTTCAGCTTTTCCCTTTCTTCTTCCTTTTAAATGAACAGAGTGTCTTCATTTGTTTCACATGGGAATTAAAATTCTGTTCTTGCAAAACACTGACATAAATAATGAGTGCAGTGGGGCTGTTCCTGTGCTTAAGTGCTTTGCTGGATTTAGGCCTAAACTTTCCAAATGAGGTGTTTTTAAGTACCCACGGAAATACAGGGAAGTTAAAGGATAAATAAACTGAGCGCAATACAAAAGGTGACTGCAGTAATAATTGAGACCTAAATAGATTGGTGTTTTTATTTCTTAAACACCTGTGGTTTTTTGAAAGAGGCTGAAAAATATATAGGATTTCTGGAATTTATCAAGAGAAGGATACTGTGGAGGCATCAGATCTGAGCTGCAAACACAGTTGGGGAAGTGACTCCTTAAGTGATACAAAATTGTCTTTAAAATTCTGTGGTATTATTGTGGTTCTGGTCATTCTAAGGCTAATTATGAATGGAAGTTAAAATACCATGTTCAGCAGATCTAATATTTGTGTCATGTCCAGGTATTTCCTTTGTCTCTTTAAAACATGCTTATCTTGCAAAAGCCTAATCAAGGTTTCAGGGCTTAATGCTAAAATTGATATTTTCCTTGCTTGTAGGTTTTGGGTTTTTTCACCACACACCCCCAAAGGAATTTGAATTTACATTATCTTTTTAAAGTAATTTTTAGTAATTGTGCTAAAAGTGAGCAATGAGGGATAATGCTTTGTAACTTAGAGAAACATCTGCTTCATCTTTAAAAACAAAAAAAAAAGAAAAAAGAAAATCAACAGGTAGACTGCTGTAAATTGGAAGTTTTTTGATGGAAAGATTGGAGGTGAAGCTTCCTGTGAAAGGAATGGGAAATCTGAACTCTTTCTAATACATGACTGTAGCCAGCTTGGTAGTAATATAAGAATTACTCTTTCTAACCCACCTAAAATTAAAGTTTCTAAAATCAGCTTTAAGTTTTAGAGACAGGTGTTCCTGACCATGGAAGACCAGGTGTAGAGGGGCAGCAACATCAGCTGAGACCGGTTCTGTTCACAGAGAACATGAATTTAAAGTCTAAATTTTGCCTTCAGGAGAAAACTTTGGCTCACACGATTTCTAGGGTCAGGTCTCCGGGGATGCAGACCTTGAAAGTGGGGATGCTGTTCAAAATCCCCTGGAGAGGGTTTTGCTGTGAATGAAATGAAATGAATGAAAAAAATGTCACTGGGTGACAGGCTGTGGGCGGGACGCTGTTACACACACATCCCCTTTCCCTGGATTCCTGTAGCTGATTGGAATTGGTAAATCTGTGGTGTAAATAGATGTTCCTCCATTCTCTCAGCCCCTCAGTGCCATGTTTCTCTCTCACAGGCTGTACTCTGATTATCTGTACTTCGCCAGCGCCAACAAATCCGCGGAGGATTTCCACGAGAAGGTGGCGGAGTCGCTGCAGCTGTTTGAGGGCTGTGTGCTGGACTTCTCCCTGCGAGCCTGCGTCTACAACAACACCCTCAACAACGCCATGCCCGTACGTATCCCCTGACACCTGGGGCTCCTTGCTTGTTTCACACAATTCACAGAATCACCAGCTTGGAAGAGGCCTTCAAGATCATTGAGTCAACCCAGGCCCAACCCCTCAACCGAACCCTGGCCCCCAGTGCCACATCCAGGCTCTGTTAAACACACCCAGGGATGGGGACTGTACCACCTCCCCGGGCAGCCATTCCACAACTTTATCACTCTATTTTCCCTGATATCCAACCTGTATTTCCCTTGAGGCTGTGTGCTCTGGTTGTGTCAGTGCTGCTGCAGACAGAGCCCAGCCCCAGCTGAGCACAGGCACCTTTCAGGAGCTGTGAGAGTGATGGGGGCAGCCCTGAGTCTCCTTTTCTCCAGGCTGAGCCCCCCCAGCTCCCTCAGGGGTTCCTCACAGGGTTTGTGTCCCCAGCCCCTCTGGATGTGCTCAGTGTCCCAAGGTCCTGCCCAAGCTGAGGGGCAGAGCTGGGCACAGCACTCAGGGTGTGCCCTCACCAGTGCTGAGTACAGAACGACCTCCTGCTTCTCTGGCCACACCATTCCTGACCCAGGCCAGCAGCCTTTGGCCTTCTTGGCAACCAGGGCACTCTGCTGGCTCATGTCCACCCTGCTGTCCATCAGGTCCCTTTCTGCCTGGGCACTGTCCAGCTGGACAGCCTGGTGGAAAGGTTGTTAAAACACCAAAATCCTGTGCAAGGAAGCAGCAAGAAATCACAACTTTTTCCCTCTTCATTTGTAAAGTGGAGGGTATAAATATACATGTAGACATGCAAAAGATGGTGTGGGGGCCCAGCTGTCTCCTCAGCCTGTTCCCTGCTGAATGCCAACAGGGATAACACAGCTTTCCTATTGTGCAAGTGCATGGAGAGCACATTTAGTGAAGATTACAATTTAATGTGCAAGCTTTTTGCAGATGTCTCCAAAAAAGTAGCTCTGGCAAAGATCTTTGCAGTACCAAATTGCCTCAAAATCAGAATAAATTATGTGTTCTTTTGTAAGAAAAGGCTACCAATAACTAGATAAAATCTTTTTTTTTTTTTTAATTGTCCATGCCAGAAAATTATACAAGGAAACACATAAACTGCTGGCAGGGGAATGGAAAAGTATTACAGGCTTACAATTCCAAAATTCACAATTTTAGCATAGAACTGACTTCAGATTTTGCTCAAGGCCAGAGAATAATATGGAAGAGATGGACTGGAAGTATCTCATCTGGCCAGTTTGCCATTCAATCCTCTTTTATTTGCTCAGGATTTGGAGGGAATAGTTCCCTCCTTTGCCTCTGGGGTGAAGTTATTGCCTCTTCCCCTGGATAAAATAACAAGTGCATTCCATGGGCTGGGGCCCTGCAGCAGCAGCAGAGCAAACAGGACACTGCTCTCTCTCACCAGGTGGGTTGGAGCTGCTCAGCCCTGGCTGAGCCCCCAGGGCTCCCTCACACACCAGTTGCTGCTGGGCAGCATCACAGAATTTTCCAGCCATCTGCTTGCACAAATGTATTCCTTCCAGTGAGGCAGAGAAAGGCAGAGAGAGAACCAGAAGGAAAGATTTTCCTCTTTATGTTCATCCTCAGGGTGCAGAACCCGTCTCCATTTGTTCTCTTCAGCAGCCCTCTTGAAGAAGATGCTTTTGGAATCGAGCAGAGGAGGCCTCTTTCCTTCCATAGAGCCACAAGCAGGTGCTTGTAATAAAACCCACATGCCAACTGTGCTCCTCAGTGGCCTTTTTTAGCTTCTTCTTCAGCCAAGTTGCTAAATCTGTTGTGCTCGTGGTTTGCTGTGCACTGAAGGAGTGAGGATTGCTGTCCCTGGTGAGCTCATTAGGTTGCTAATTCTGTGCCTGTGCCAGGAAAAGAAGGGGTTTGCTGTTTGTTAATGTGTTTCTGCAACCAGAGAGGTGTCCTGGGCATCCTGGCTGCTGATGGATGCTGAGGGGGAAGAAAGGGGTGTTTGGCACTGGAATCAGTGGCAAGAACATTTCCCAGAGAAAGGCACAGTGACCAGGGTGATCCCAGCCTGCCAGCGCCTGAAGGAGTGCACAAGGAAGATGGAGAAGCTATTTACAAGAGCCTGGAGTGAGAAAAGAAACATTAAACCGCAAGTTTGCCCCAGTGCTGAGTGGAATGAGGCACTGACTGAGGGCTGGGGTGCTGCCCTGTCATGGACATATTTTATGAAAAATCCTTTTGCCAGGATTTTTTCTCCTGAGAAGCCTCAAAAGAAAAGAAAAACAATATTTATCTGCTGGTGTGGAATGCAACAGGTGCATCTGTCATTGGTCCATGTTGGTTGTTTTTAATTAATGGCCAATCACAGTCAGCTGGCTCAGACTCTAGTCAGTCACAAGATTTTATTATCGTTCCATTCCTTTCTATTCCTTTCAAGCCTTCTGATGAAATCCTTTCTTCTATTCTTTTAGTATAGTTTTAATTTATAATTTTCTTTTAATATAATATATAATAAAATAATCAATCCGCCTTCTGAAACATGGAATCAGATCCTCATCTCTTCCCTCATCCTGGGACTCCTGCAAACACCACCACACTGCCCTGCCAGAATTATTTTGAATTAGTTTGAATTTTCCCATCTTAGCCTGGTGTCTTCATCAAATAAGGAGTTCCAGGTTCTGGTGTAGCACATCTATAAAGAAATCTGCTAAATGTGGAGACTTCTGTTATAAACAGCCAAAGACATGCATCAGAATCACACGGGATAATAATAATTCAGCAATAATTCAAAACAAGGCTTTTTAAGGGGAATTTAGGTATCATTGTATGTCATGGGGCAGTGTCAGGAGTGAAAGGAGTTGTTGTCTGACTTGATGGGCTCTGTGGTAATGTGAGCTGAAGATGTTAAGTCTCTTTTATGAAAGATGCTTAAGACTGGGGATTCGTGTTCCTCTCCTCTGAGCCTGAAGGGATTTAGAAAAATATTTATAAGCACAGTTGGAGGCTGAACTTTTTAAGAACACCAAGGCTACTCTTTTTATGTTTCAACTTGTTATGTAAAATTGCGGAAGGAAGAAAAACAGAGATGAGGGCAGGAGAGGCTGAAAATCTGCTTTTTTCCCCTCTCTGCTCTGGCTCTCTGGGTACTCAGACAAGGCACCATCAATGCTGCTGCAGCTGAGATCTCAATTATTGCAATCAGGGGATGCAGCAAAATGCACCCAAATCTAACACCTGACAGCAAGGCAGAATATTTGTCCTGCTCATGGCAGTGCCACCTGCAGTGGACTCATTTAGGTTGGAAAAGTCCTGTAAGGTCACTGAGTCCAAGTTTTAATGCAGCGCTGCCAAACCCACCCCTAAACTATTTCCCCAAGGTGAAATCAAACTGAAATAAGCAGCCTTGGGGTCTGGAGGAGGGGCAGGACTGAGCATCTGCCCTTGAATTGCTGTTCATCAGGGGCTGAGAGCCCTCAGTGTCTCAGTGAAGGCTCCAAGCACAGAGAGCTTGGCTGTGGGGTGGCTGAGCACCCTTCTGCAGATAACTGTGTCTGCGCAGCACTTCTGCACACACCTGTGGCTGCTGCAGCTTGGTAAAATGACATCTCTCACCAGCAGAAAAGCTCTTTGCAAAGATTTCTTTAAGCTGTTCAGAAAAAGGGAGGAAGATTGAAAATTATTCACATGCTTTCTTTCTGTCATTCCTTAAAAGCACATTTTGGGGATTTTATTTTTTTGCCCAGATGAGAGAGTTGAGTGTTGTTTTGTGGTGTAAGGTGAGCTAATTTGGGTTTTTTTGTTCTTACAGGTGAGGTTGCAGGTAGGGCTCTATGTTGTGTATCTCCTGGACTGGCTGACAGTTTTTAACAAAGATCAGATCCTTGTTCTTCGCCTGGAGGACCATGCCTCAAACATGAGGTACACCATGCACATGGTGTTCCAGTTCCTGGATCTGGGTAGGTGCTTGCTGGCTGGTTTAAGTGTGCAAAATCCTTATTATCCTCTTTCTTTTAGGTTAGTTTTGCTTTATTAAGGGACAGAAAGAGAAGCAGAGGAATTTGGCTTGAAGGATGCGTTACTGTCATTGCCTGGAGTCAAGAAAAATTAAATTCTAAATGCCTGGTGTTAGAAGATCTTAGAGTATATAAAGGAAAAAAAAAATCCTGACCACTCAGAATGCAGGGATTTATCTTCCCACACAGAAGCCAGCCCTGCTTCTGAAGGCGCTCAGGGCTTGTTTGCCACGGGCTTACGGAGATGCAAACTTCTCCCTCCCAATTTTAACAAACTGAAGTGCTACCAGCCCAGAACCTGAATCTGAGCATGATGAAAGGTTGTGTTTGTAGCCGAGGAGAAGGGAGAAATTGTGTTTTTGCTGTGCTGATTGAGACATCTGTTGCTAATCCTGGGAAGAAACGCCGGCAGACAAAACGTTGCCCAATGTTGATTTGACAGTAGCAAGAGAATGAAAATGTGGCTGAAAAATCGTCTGTCTGGTCCAAGGCTTGGTCTAGATGATGGGAAAGCTTGGATGGAGCAGGCTGAACAGATGAAAAGCTTGGCATCTGCTTCCTGAGTGTGGTTTGTGCTGGAAAACTCCCTAGGATTTTATCTTGCTGGTGCACATTTGTTCCCAAAGTGGGGTGTCACTGCACCTGTGTCCACTGTGATCCCACTGCCAGCCTCCAAAATAAACAAACCAGAGCTTTCCTGAGTGCTGAGTGAGGCCTGCGGGGTTTCTGTGGGGTATTAGTCAGCTCACACCATGCAATGAAATAGCAGCATAAAATACCTGCAGCTCCAGAGTGGAGGGGAAGTTGCCTTCAATCATTGGGTTTTTTCTGAAAACAGCTATTTTCCTCCAAGAGTGATTTATGCTGCTTTTTATAGAGAGGATTAATTATTGGGAGACGAACATGTATTATTTCCATATTTACCAGTAGTGATTTACTTTACTGATCTCAGCCTGTATTCAATATTCTGAAACATTCTGGCTGCCAACAAAAATTACATTTTTCTCCCCATGGCAAACCTTCTGATTCAGTCATTAGATTTCTTTAGGGTGGGCGTTTTTGGGGGAAATATTTTGTGATAATATTCTCTTTTTCCGCAGGGCCTCTGAGTGAGAAGCAAGAAGCTCTGATCACCAAGAGTCCTGCATCCAACACACGAAGACCTGAGGACAGAAGCCTGGGCCCCATGCTGCCAACCACCAAGGCAATTTTAAGAGATTTCTATAGGCCTTTTAATACAAAACTGGCACAAGTTCTTTTTGATGATGCTTTTTTATGGAAGAGGACATAACGTGTAAATTTCTTGCCACGATTACAGTGCTTAAAGGAGTTTTTATTTTTTTAAATTCTATTTTTGTGCGTGGATATTTTACATTTTTTTTTCCCATTCCAAAGAGCAGCCGATGGGTGAGCTGAGAGTCTCACCTTCAGCCAGCACACATCTCAACAGCTCTGCCACATTTTCCTTGGGAGAATGGAAATCATCTTGCTTTAATCAGTTTATTGCAGCTTCTCTCACCCCAGCAGAGGAGTGGACAAGCATCAGGACAATGATGTATTACACTCTTCCACAGGGGTGTTGAAGTGGAACCTTCTCTGAGATGCTGCATCACAGAGTCAGCATCAGTTTCCTACAGTTACACTTATAATCTCTCATTTCATTTTCAATATATGTTATTCACTCATTTTTTTTCAAGCAATCAATGTCATTTAGTCATTAAAATTTTTAATTGAATTCAACCTAAAGTTCTGTTTCTTTTTGTCAGCCTGTTTAAAAATGGTCTGCACTAACACTGAGTGTGTTTCCTTAATTCTGAAAGAAAGATGAAGTGCATTCACATAAATTTCCAAGTCTCATTTATATCTTCAAGATAAATGGACTCTCCTAGGCATAGTTCTTGTAAAAGAAAATTTTATAATCCAGGTGAGAATGGATGGCTGAAACCTAAACAGGCCAATTTGGTGTTTAGCACAACAAATTCATTGCCTTCCATATTTTGTTCATGTAAGTATGAATATGTATAATTTACTCATATCACTCACACATTTTCCCAGGAAACCACTTTTATTTAAAAGTCCATTCCCGGCCATGAAGGGCTTTTATGGATATTCCTGCTAAATTCTGCAGGATTACTCTTCTCCGTTCTGAAGGATTACACATTTTAAAAGCCACATGAAATTTTGCTATTAAAATAAAAAAATGAGCAGGATTCTCAGTACCTTGCAGAAAGGATGTGTTACCTGAGGAATTAGGTTATGTGTTTCCCTCTTCAGGAAAAATGTCCATATTTAGTTAAAGAAGTTGAGATATGCAGACTTGAGGAAAAAACCCAATATTTTGAAAGTTAGGGAGAAACTTTGGACTACCTGAAAGTTTTAATTTGACAAAAAAAGCAGTTTTTTTCTATGGATGCGCAGCAATTCAATCTTTAATTTCAAACACAGCTGGTTAGGCCACTGTCAGCTACACTCTGCAGCCTTCTGCAGGTGGAAGTCCCACCTAAGCAAAAGATTTTTTAAGAAACAAATATAAATGCTACCTGTTCATCATTACCTCTCATGGGCTAACCTATTTCCTCCTAAATGTGTGTTGAGTGGGTCAAAGGAAGCTCCTACCCAGCTATGGAACCCCCAGAGAATCCTTTCTGATTGCCTTCACTTGTCCTTTCAACCACAGTGCAGTTTTATTGATGGTTTCACGAGTACATTTACAAATATTACAGGTAACTTCTCCCTATCCCCCTCCATGGGGACATATTATTCACTTCATGTGTTTCTAAACTGAGAATTAATGCTGAAAACTTGATGGATCCTGCACATTTCACACGGGGATATGATTGCTGACATGTGAGATGTTTTGCAACAGAAGACTGTTCCTAGGTTCTTTGCCAGCTGGTAATGTGCTGTTTAAAAAAGGATTCAATCTGGGCTTTGAAAAGCCTAAAATAAGTAATTTAATGAAGTATTCTAGACAACCAGAACAGATTAGTTCTAGTTCAGAAATGCTCAGAGACCAAAAATGGTTGGAGAGCTGAGAATGGACTACTTTAGTAAGTACAAATAAAAGTATCATGGGACTGTGAAACAGAATAATTTGCCACCATTTGTTGATGTAAAAATTTAATCAACAACTTATTTACACCAAAGAGTTCACCCAGCTGTGCTTTGATTTGGAATCAACACTGTGTGGTCAGGATAACTCTGCACAGATATTTCCTAACCTGGCCTGCCACAGTCAAATATTTCCATTTGGTTGTCAACTACAGCCATGATCTAATGGTATTATTTTACCAGCCCTAGAAGCTAATTAATACATCTGCCCTTTTCATTAGCTTGAGTACTGAACAGCTCACACACTGATTTGTGCCTGTGGTCCTTCTGAAAGTCTTCAGTGAGGCTGATTATATGTCTCCATCTCCTCCATGAGCTCCAAAATAGGCTCTCCTGATTTTAACACATGGTAGTGTGTTGGGTTGTGGCATGACTAAGAATCAGACAGCAGCAAATACTGGTCAAGAAGTCATTTTGGAGGTAAGAATATCACTCTCTAGCTCAGGCTGTAAAAATAAAATTGATTTGGTGACTCAGAGTTAAACAAACCAGCATTTCTTCAAATGATGTGGCAGTGCTGGGTGTCAGAGCTCCTCTTCCTCAGCCACAGCCAGCCAGTGGCTTCACAGTAAATCTCTACACAGGACAAGGCCCACTCAGTAATAAGTTCTTCCAGTTCCTTTTACCTTTTTGCTGACAATTCCAGCTGTGAAAAAAAAATCAATTTTTTTGTTATTAGTCACTGTAGCACTGAGGTGACCCCCAACCCCAAAAGAGCAATCTGCCAAGAAGTTGGAATTAACATCAAGACAACATGTTTTCAGTTTTGGTGTCTTGTGCCAGAGCACAGCAGTGGCTCCTTGCAAAGACCTCAGAAACTCCGTGTCTCACGCTGTGCTTTTGCTCTTATCTCTGCTGAACAAAACTAATCAGACAAAGATGCAGCTTTCCTGAGTGCAGAGGCACTGAGGAAAGGGTTGTTTCCAAATGTTCTCACTGCTACTGCAGAGGAATGTGAAATGTGTTTTCTGTGAGACCTTGAGTGTTTGGGCCAAGCACCTTGGCTGTCTGGAAGAGGGACAATAAAAACAAAGGGAAACAGGCACTGCTTGACGTGGAAAAGGATGTGTTGTTATCTGCTGAGTCCAAGCCACAGACCTTGAGCTTCAGCTTGGAAAACTGAGGAAAAATTGTGAAGTTGTTGCAGTTCTGAATGTGTCTCTCTGCCAAGAAATTAATCTGCTTTCCAACTAGGCCAAACGTTCTTTTGTTAAAGACAAGGCACAAGAGTGTCACAAAAAGTCATTTCTGCTTGAGCGCCCTCACACAGGTGAGGGGACATTCAATAGGACCAGAGGACAGGGCCTAAATCTGCATCAGGGAAGGTTTAGATTGGATTTTAGGAGAAATTTCTTCACAGAAAGGGCTGACAAGCATGGAACAGGGCAGTGAAGTCACCACCTCTAGAGGGATTTAGAGGACCTGTGGATGTGGGGACATGGGTTAGTGGTGGCCTTAGCAGTGCTGGGGGACAGTTTCAGATCTCAGAGGTCTTTTCCAACCTTAATTCCACGAGCAGTGTGTTTCCAGCAGGAATTCTTGTCTTGCAGTACCATCTCGTGGCCAAGCCCAGCACTGCCATGAACACAGGTTTTTCCTGCTCTGGAAAAAGAAGAGGCAGATGCAAAAGGAAAAAGATAATTTCTGTTTCTTTTCAGATGCTCACAGGAATACAATTCCCAGTGCCGCTCTGGAGCTGGTGAGCGTGTGAAGTGCTGGCTTGGCACTGCCTCAGCACTGTGGGATCACAGAATCATTTAGGATGGGAAAGACCCCTGAGATCATTGAGACAGAGACCCCAGCCCTGCCAAGGCCACCACTGCCCATGTCCCCAAGTGCCACATCCACACAGCTTTTAAATCCCTCCAGGGATGGAGACTCCACTCTTTCCATGTGTAATT